>NC_061509.1:232591515-232763613 GCF_022539505.1 Lolium rigidum
CGTTGCTCCTCTGTGCTTGACCATTCCGAATTTCCCATCCATGCAAACTTACCGAGCCACATGAATCTATCTAAAAGAATAAATCAGAGGAAAAGCGGCCTTTTGAGTCCTAAAGAACAAAAAATGTTGAAAATCGTTATTAAAACGTGTCACGTGGGGTGGCGCTCTTCATGGATTCATCTGTTCCATCTGACCTCCTGGACCAGTTGAACTTCTACTTTGTCCCACGTCCGGCTGCACATAACCGAACTGAAACTGAAAACCGAACTGAAAAAACCTAACCGAAATCGAATTTCAGTTTTTATGCTTTTATGGTTAGGTTTTAGTTAGCAAAAGTGCTAACCATCCACAACTTAGTTAATTCGGTTATAAACCGAAAATACCGTGGTTAACCGAAGAAAACCGAATAGCTTAGCACAAAAACGAATTTTGCTCGGCAGGCCCATCCCTAATTCACGTAAAACGTTTATATTTGTTTACAAGTGCATATTGCACAATAGGTATAGCATGGCGTGGTGGTTTGAATGTTTATTTTTATTATTTTAAGTCTGTAATGTGCAGCGTTGTACTAATTTGGCTGCATTTCATTATGTATTATTTCTGTCTTCTACAACATAATTAGTTTGGCCATTAAAAATATAGAAACGAAATATATGTCCATAAAAATATATAGAAACGAAATATATGTTCATTATTTTAAGTCTGCAATGTGCAGCGTTTTACTAATTTGTCTGCATTTCATTATTTATTATTTCTGTCTTCTACAACATAATTAGTTTGGCCATTAAAAATATAGAAACGAAATATATGTCCATAAAAATATATAGAAACGAAATATATGTTCATTATTTTAAGTCTGCAATGTGCAGCGTTTTACTAATTTGTCTGCATTTCATTATTTATTATTTCTGTCTTCTACAACATAATTAGTTTGGCCATTAAAAATATAGAAACGAAATATATGTCCATAAAAATAGGTGTTATTCTAAAATTTGCGTCAACTTTGGTTAATTTGGTTATTACCGAAACCGAACCGAATTAATATGGTTATTACCGAAACTGAACCGAATTAATATGGTTATTACCGAAACCGAACTGTATTTTTATACGAAACCGTATTTACCGAAGTATTGGAACCGTATTTACCGAAAAACTGTATTTACCAAACCGAATTAACCATATTAACCGAACACGCAGCCGGACTCCCACGTGCAGACACCTATTAGCCAACTCATGATTTGATCTGTAATTCGATGTGTTAATTTAATATGGTATTGTTAATTTACCGAAAAACGCTGCACATTGCAGACACCTATTAACGAGCAGCATTTTTTTATTTGGGCCTATTTTCATTATGTTAAGTCTGTAATGTGCAGCGTTGTACTAATTTGGCTGCATTTCATTATGTATTATTTGTGTCTTCTACAACATAATTGGCCATCAAAAATATAGAAACGAAATATTTGTCCATAAAAATGTATAGAAACGAAATATATGTTCATTATTTTAAGTCTGTAATGTGCAGCGTTTTACTAATTTGTCTGCATTTCATTATTTATTATTTTTGTCTTCTACAACATAATTAGTTTGACCATTAAAAATATAGAAATGAAATATATGTCCATAAAAAATAGGTGTTATTCTAAAATTTGCGTCAACTTTGGTTAATTTGGTTATTACCGAAACCAAACCGAATTAATATGGTTATTACCGAAACCGAACCGTATACGAAACCGTATTTACCGAAGTATTGAGACCGTATTTACCGAAAAACTATATTTACCGAACCGAATTAACCATATTAACCGAACGCGCAGCCGGACTCCCACGTGCAGACACCTATTAGCCAACTCATGATTTGATCTGTAATTCGATGTGTTAATTTAATATGGTATTGTTAATTTAATATGGTATTGTTGTCTCACTTACAAATCATCGTATCTCAAAGTTAGCATGGAAGAATATGTCTCAAGCTGCTCAATAAGCCTTTTAAGGACGGTTTTAGTTTGAATGAATATGATGTAAGCCAGGACAGATCATTAAGCTCGTATTGTGACCTAGTCAATCGTGTGTACATACTACATATTAGACAGTATGCGGAAGTACATTCTAAATTGTTGAGCCAGCTGATTTGTTTGTATGCAAAACAACATGTCATTCTACAGTATATTACATTAATATGGAGACCAATGATCTAAATACCCACATACAATTGGACATCGTTTGTACCGAACCATTACATTGTTTGCATGAAATTGATCAACACGAGGAAATTTGAAGTTCAAACCGAGTGTTCGCTTGTTGCTTGTACATGGTATTTGATCTATACAATAATTATCCATGGTCTTAATTTTGAAACAACAAGTTATCCATGGTATTATAGTAACACACATTAATAGATGTAGACAAACGACCATAATTAAGTTTAGATCTGTAGAGTCTGGACGGATTATTTGCGGTTTCATCATGTACTGCTCCAATCCGTTGCGATTTCTACCACTTGATCATCTAATCAACCAATTAGCCCGGCTGAAAGCAAAAGTTGGATCTCACATGTTAATGCCTGAATATTACAAACAAATTAAAACTTAAAATATCCAAAAAAATATTCTCAACAATTTTTGTTTTTTAAGCACTCTAGAATGTTATAGACAACATTTGATAAGTATCATCAATTTTTTTACTTTAAAACCTACTTATATATTTGAACACAAATACTTGTATCTCACTAAAATGATCATAGAAAATAATTATACTTACTAAAATTATGTTTTTCGTAGATGCTTTATAGAGTGTGATTTACCTATCCATAAATTGTAGTGTTCATACATAAGTTATACCCTATAAGTAATCGATAGAAATTTCATGAGTTTTGAATGAAAAAAATGTTTTCTACGATTTTTTTAGCATGTCACTAGTAATTGATTCCTAAAAATATATAGGCTATATTTTAGAAATGATTGAAGCTTCATGTACTTGTGTCGCCTAATACCGTGTGCGGCTCCCCGATGCCATCTCTCAGGTAAAGGTGGCGCACATGTACTACTATGACATGATTGTTTGCGGGATGCTACTGGAGATGCTATTTTTTTTTTTGGCATTTTAAGGTCTAATTTCTTTGTGCATTTATTCATGCTTTGACATGCAAGGTCTAACCACTATTTTTTTTTCATCAACTGGGCTAATTCATTGATTAGATGATCAAGTGGTGAAAACCGCAACAGATTCAAGGAGTACGTGGTGGAAACCGCAAAAGGTCTGTTCAAGTGGTGTTTTGTGCAACAATTAGAGTAGGAGGTGGTGGAATCTGCAATTCCCTCTATTCTAGGACCTCGAAGTTCTGCACGTTTGCGCCTTTATACAGAAGTAATGATGAGTCATTCTTGCTTATAAATACATCACGACCATTGCTATCATCTACCATTGTAGCAGTCTAGCAGACACATTTTAGTACCTACAAACATTAGTAACGAGTCAGCAACAAGCATATTGCCAAGTTATTTTCTTTCCATGAAGTTGTGATGGGTATGAGAGACGTCAGGAAACGATTGCTAGAGATCGTTAATTACCACATTGTCTAACTGATCATGGCATATTTTGGGGATTATCTGCCTTTCCATGTTTTTTATTGTTGAGTTTCATTCTAAAAATGTGATGTTTTGAATCACGTGCCACCATGCACATTGTTGAAGCGACTAGCTATAGTCGAAGATATTTGATGTATCCGGAGCCATCTCCAGATATTTGGGGTCCCTGTGCGAAAAGCAAAATGGGGCCCTAAATTTTGAGAAAAACACATAAAATTAATAATTAAAACATACTTTCATTTTAATATAACTACCATATGTATTATTTCGTACAATGTGTAGAAACATCAACCATTAGTTCTATTGAAAGATTCTACAGTATAAAGCAATAAACTGACCTCTACTGTATCATCACCATGGCAATCACCAATATTACCATGTGTGGAACTTGATTTTGGGAGTTAATTTGAGAATCCCTCATAATAAATATGTCAAGAGCACACCCTTTCAGATTGTGTTGCTGCTTCTACTTTTCCTTTCTTATTATGTTTTTGTAGCACCCGATTCATGGGTTCTAGAAGACATGATTCTTTCTATTTATAAACAAAAAGTAGTTATTTGAATGAATTCAAATACTACATGGATTTAAATTCACAATTGTCAAGTTAAGTTAATGTAAGAGAGTACCGTAGTACAAACCTTGACTGACCTTGAGTTTGAGATCCAGAGTTGGGGCCTGATTGGGACGTCGGGAGGCTGAGAGGAGCCTGAATCGATCAATCCTTTACGGAACCGTAAATACAAACTAAGGAAGGCAGAGCTGAGACGCAACGCTCTGATCAATCCAATTGGGGCCTAGGGATCAAACTTGGGATGATGAACAAGCGCTGGGGTCGACCCAGCGGCAAGATCCATTTTAAATAAAAGTTTACATATTGATAACTTAATTTACATATGAAAAATGACATTAAAAAAGAAAATCAATAGATAGAAACCCTATCTAAGGTTTGGGCCGGCCACGCTGCCTAGGCCTCGTCATCCTTGGTCAGATCGACGTACTCTAGCACGGGTCACACATAAGGACACAACACCATATGTGGCACCAAAGATGGGGCCGCAGCCGCTGGATAGCCCGGTGGTCCAGCGGAAATAAAGTGTGATGTTGGTCTTTGCTTGCCATCGACCATTTGTGAGGAAGGGCGTTGTAAGTACGGGTGTACAAAAACCACACTGCAGGAAACCGTTCGAACCGGCTAGCAACAGCTAGTTCATTTTCTTTCACAAATCTAAATCTCATTTCCAATTTAGTACACAAATTTAAACTAAGCTGAAACCGGTGAGACCGTCACACCGTATTTGCGCACCCTTAGCCGTAGGACCATGTAACAGTTGAGCTTTGTTCGTACTTCTCGTACCGTCTCTCCTCCGTTGCTTCTCATGTTCTCCACTAAACAATGGTGTTTATGTGGCAAGGCATGTGTCAACAAATGCAATGTAGTGCTGTCAAATAGAAAAACGAAAAGCTTGTGATCTGTTCCTGTTCGGAGTCCCAAGTTCGGTGGTGTTTGGGTGCATACTCCCATCTGCTGCCGCTACCGGCAAGTGCGACCCGTTTCCCGCCACAGGTCACATTCACATCCCGGCCTTCGGCAGGTAACGGCAAATTGAACGAGAAATCAGTGATCCTCGTCAGTCGCCATGATCCTCGGACGGGGACAAGAGGACGCCCGGGAGTTCCGAACACATCTTCACTTGACCAATTCCCAGCCAAAGAAACTCCCCGAGCCGCCCGCGCTATCCTCGTTATTCTTCCCGTCTCTGCCTTTCCCGCGCTAGCCGAGCCAGTTCCATTCCATCTCTCTGTCCTGAACACCCTTGAGGTCGATCACTCAGACGCCAACGAACGAGCGCGCGCGCCGGGATGGCAAGCATCTTCTGGGGCGGCGCCAAGGCCGACGAGGTCGCCGACTTCGATGAGTACGACCCCACCCCCTACGGCGGCGGCTACGACATCGCGCTCACCTTCGGCCGCGCTCTCCCGCCCTCCGACGAAACCTGCTACCCCATCTCCACAGCCACCACCTCCTCCTCATATGAGAGCCACGGCGCGGCTGACCAGCATCGCAGGAGGCCGCAGGAGCAGGAGAGCCACGGGTCGGCAGGGTACGGCAGGAGGCCCCATGCTCAGGAGGATGAGACTCACGGCTCTGCTGCTGTCTACGGACACGGGAGGAGAGCGCACGACGACGATGATGATGCAGGTGGGTACCGGAAGCCAAAGCCGGCTTACGACGACGACGAGGGAGGGTACCGGAAGCCGAAGCCGGCGCACGGCCACGACGACGATGAGCGGCCCAGCTACGGCCGCAAGAAGAATGTGAGTTCTTGTCCATTGTCACCCAATCGAGGGTTGCACGTCCCGGCCGGACAATTCCAGTCCCGCCCAGCCTTACTCACGCTTTGCGAATGCTAAAAAATAGATCAAATTGGACCTGTAATCATATTAGAATTGTTTCCTTGAAATTTATCTCTTGCTGTGTTTTTCTGTAGGACGACGACGATGAGGATGAGAGGAAGCCACGCTACAAGAAGCACGACGATGACGATGATGACGACGAGAGGAAGCCACGCTACAAGAAGCGCGACGATGACGATGATGACGACGACAGGAAGCCGCGCTACAAGAAGCGCGATGACGACGATGATGATGACGATGACAGGAAGCCGCGTTACAAGAAGCACGATGATGATGACGACGACGATGACGAAAAGAAGCAGCGCTACAGGAAGAACAACCGCCGCCGCGACGATTACGATGATTGATCAAACCATGCGTCCTCTACTGATGGTCACGGTGTTCCCAGTGCATTTGACTCGCGCTGAATAAGCAAGGATGTGACCGCTTCCCTTCGCTGAATTTCCGTTTGATCTTTCCTTTTACTTTCAGGATTTTCGTTTTGTTATTTTTTGGTAAGTCTGTGTATGGACGCATGGTTGATTCTCTTGTAATACAATGTACGGCTTCAATTGCTTGAAAATGCGATCTCCGGCATGTTCTCCAAGGAAACTGTGCAGCAGTGGTTTCTGGCCTCTCTAGTAACTGCCCATCCGGATGGTCGGGAAGCTACATTAATAAGTAGCCGCGGGCTTACAATTATTCAAGAGAAACTCTAAGAAAAAGAAAATCATGGCATAGTCCTGAACTTTTACTAAAAGGACCCTAGAAAGAACTTTTACTAAAAGGACCCTAGAAAGAAATTGTAAAACACGATCATATCCTTCTACACTGGAGTTGATAATGAACTCGACGCCACAGCCACCCGCGCCGTCGCCGGGGACGACACCACTTGGAAATGGGCAAGCCTTGATCACCACGATAGTGCTCCAGAAGATCCTTCCCTTTGGCTCACCGGTTGGGAGGAGAAGGTGAGATGGCACCATCACAAAGCCATCGGCCAGATCTCGGAGTGTCCCCCTTCGGCCATAATAGTCAACAGCTAGACGACCCTAAGCCGCCGAGGATGAGCTGCTAAGGATGCGCTCCAAAATATCTACATTGATACATCTCGGTTGGAGATCCGAGCACGGCAACCAACTTCACGGCTGCATCCACCACGGCAACCAAGCACAGACGCTAGGGATAGATACCCACCACCTTCAGATCTAGGCACCATGCATGCTTATATTCGGAGATCCGAGCGATGAGGCTCTTCCCCACCCCCGGTTTCGTCCACTAGAGCACCACAGAGAGGAGGACAACCACCACCATCCACCGGATTCAGCTAGCAAGATCCAGCGACTCACTCCAAACTTCCCAAAATCAAGCCCTAAACTACACTACTAGAAAAAGACCTATAGGCCCAGAGTTACCGCTAGGGTACCTCAAATTTAGCGCGCCAGGAGTAAGGATCGCCCAGGTCTGGGCCAGGTCAGAGTCGTACACTCACTTACCACCGGCGCACGATTATAGTGGTACACCGGAGGTATATTGCTATCTGTGGCGCACCACTTCGGCGGTAAGTGAGGATCAAAATCCTCACTCCTCCTTGGATTTTACCATTTTTTAGATTCCTCAAAATCAAAAAGAAAATAGTGTTTGTTGATGGCTTAGCTCCCCTGCTGCCCTCCTCCACACAAGCTGCACCTCACCAGCAGCTTGTCCCGATCAAGCCTCAACCGACCTCGACACCGGCCACCATTCCCTGCCGCCTCTACCTCGTCGCCCAAGCAAGGCACTGCGGCCTAGTGTAGAGAGCTCCGGCTGGGGGAGGGGGGAGCCGGTGAAGGAGCAGGCTTGGGACAGTGGAGTAGCAGAGGAGATAATGGAGAGAGTAGCATTTTAGGTTTCGATACAATTTTTTTGAAATGGCCTTCTCCTGCCCTATCCTCTCCAATACCCAACCCACCACTCTTCCATGGGTGTACCCGACCGCCACCCCTACAGGTCGCCGTTAATGGCAGGGCCGAGAAGCGACGAGGACCACCGGTTGCTGCTGCTTCTGCTCACCGGTGGCCACTTCCCCGAGATGGTCTGCAGCTAGGGGTGGGAGTTCGTCGACGGTGGTTGGCGGCGGAGGTGGTCGTCAAGCGCCAGCAGCCCGAGCCTCGCATGGCATCATCGACTTCCAGGCAACAAGCTCGTCATCGTCGTCTTCCTCCAGATCGATGGAGAAGGAGTCAAAAGGACTCGATCACGTTTTCAATTTCCTCTAAGGGTTCTTGATGTAAAGTGCACAAAGGCCCACAAGCCCTTTTTGTTTTATGAAAAAGAATACCGCCGACGTACCATAGGGGTGCACAGGCGATATATGATGTTACTGCTGGCGGTAAGCTATTTTGCCCCTCCAGCGGTGGATTGTTTCCTAGTAGTGCTAGTGCTAATGTGGCTAATGTGTACATGAGAGAGAACCAGGCCCTTTCCCTAAAAAAACTCCGGCGGCATCACCGTCTGGAGTGCCAAGGGATTGGGCCGGCCTCACTTGGACGACTCTTAAACTCGCAAGAGGAGAGGGGTGTGAAGGATGGGGAAGGGAATGGCCAGTGCCCATCGTATTGCGAGCACTTCTTATAGGTACAAATAGTCAATACACATTAGGGATGAAAACAGAGCGGAAAGTTTCAAAGTTTTCATCGAAAATGTGGAAACATAGAAGAAATATGGAAGTAAAGGGCGAATTTTATGGAAATGGAAACAGAAAATTTGAAGCAAAGATGAAAGTGGAAACTTTCTAGCGGAACAACCACAACATAATTTCGGTTTGGGTGTGACTGTTTATCGATCGACTAACTCCATCAAATCTCAGTTGCAACTCATGTTGCAATTGATGACTAGCACGAATCACGAAGTAAATTTCCCGATAATTTTTCTTAGTTGCAACTCTATTTGCAACTAAAAAACTCAGTTACAACCTAACTTGCAACTCATATACACGAATCACGATGCAAATTAAACGGTGTAAGGCTCACGAACTTCGTTCTCAGCTAGGTGAGAACTAGCAAATTCTTTTCTATTTTCCACAAATAGGGGACTTTACGTGTTACTGTGGTTTTCATGGCTATGTTTGGCTAAGTCTAACTGATCCTTACCAATCTCATCGAAACCCTATCTAGCATACACAAAACCGCGTGACCTAGGGTTATGGATACCAGACACGATGCCATGGTTGCGCCGTGTCACGCAGCCACATTCTGCTTTCATATCATTGCTCGTACCTTGGTCCCAATGCTTCCGACCTCGTTTTAGTGATTTTTGTATTCATTTTCGATTCCGCTAAGAAATATGAAAAAATGTGGAACACCCAGTTTCGATTTTTTTGCTTAGTTTCATCCTTACGCAGTAGTGCGCGCTAGTACGAACTATTCAAGCTCTTACTATTCGTTCAAGCTGGTTATCATGCTCGATATATACATGCCGTGCATGTGCATACACATCTGCATACGATCGAAGTCTTTTTTTCTCTGTGTCAAGTTGACGTGCTTTTCCTGTACTAATATTTATGTGACCATTCCAAAATTTCATGGCTTAGTGCTATGATCAGAGGCCGCTCGATAATGAAGGGCGCATGAATTTATCCGTTAGCTGGGATTAGGGAGAAGGGCGCATGTCCTTTTCACAGACTGCAAGAAATTAGCAACGCTTTTTAACCCGCACCTTTAGTTTTGCAAAAAAAAAACCCATCGGCAATCCTTTTCTTCCTTCCAGATTTTACAATAGTGCATGCAGGCAGCCGAGCAAAGCAGCTGCTTAAGAACATAACATAATTGAAGTCGGGAAGAATTTTCTGAAGCTAATACAGTCAGTACATTGGAAATAAAGTATCAAGCATGAGTTTTCATAAAGTGATCGGTACTTATATTGTGTATTTTAGGACATATTGAGTTTTTGTTACTCTGGAACCACTCCAATAAAAACTCACCTATACATTTTCACAATTCTATAGAAAAATAACGACATCCGCCTACAAATACGCCAGCACCATTTGCTTCCATCTACCAGACCACCATGGCAGCAAACATGCTTGCAATTCCTTTGGCTATTATCTTTCAGTGAAGTTGTGATGGGGACGAGAGGCCTCAGGAAAGGATTTACAATTGTATCGTAGCATAACTGTTGCGACTACACGTCGCGTGTTTTTAGCTATCGACTTTTTTTTTGAAACACATATTATATATTAGGCCAGCAAGCCGCCTCATTAAAAACCTCCCAGTCCCCTTCAGTACCCTGGGAGGAAAAGAGTGCGTAAAAAACTTGCTGCCTCAGTTCACAGAAGGATTACAAAATGATCACCCGATCAGAAATAAGAACAGGATCTAGAAAAGGGGAGGATCAGAAAACCAAAACTCCCTAACTTCCTGGGTGTAACCATGGCGAGCCAACGCATGTGCAGCTTCATTAGCTTCTCGCGGGCAGTGTATGAATGTCGCCATACCGAGTACCAGTAGCAGATGCCTGCAGTCATCAATAATCACCGCTCCCGTTCCTCTGTAATCTGATGGATTTCGGACAGCTTCCACCACCTCCATCGAATCGGATTCTACAGCTAGGGACTGAGCTCCAAACTGCTCCGCCAGTTTTAGACCATTAAAAAGGGCTAAAGCTTCCATTGTTGCCACATCAATTGCATGATCAGTATGATCACAACAAGCCGCAATAAAATTTCCTCTGGAATCTCTTATAATTGCACCGGTTGCTCCTCTCCCCGTCTCTGGTTCATAGGCAGCATCCACATTTAACTTGTAAACCCCAGATGCAGGTTTTGTCCAACCTCCTCTACGGATTGTATTTCCACTCCCCTTCACTTTTGAATTGTTTGCAACAATACCTTTGATATTCAGCACTGTCCTCACAATATTCGGTACTGGTTCCTTGTTCTTTATCTGCCTCCTAGACCACCAAATATACCAGCTTGCTACCATGACAGTAGCCACTCTATTGTCCATATCACATGCAATACCGCCTGGTTTTTCGGAACAGAGAAGCTCCTCCAGGATGATCGACCCTGATCGATCCATTACTATTGCCGCATTTACATTTTCCTGGAGCCCCAGACCTTGCCAAACCTCTTGTGCTCTAGGGCAACTAAAAAGCATATGTCGAATATCTTCTGCATTGATCAAACAAACTGGGCAATTGACTGAAGAGCCAATGTGTCTATTCGCTAAGACACAGTAACATGGTACAATCCCATGTAAAGCACGCCACATAAAAATCTGAATCTTGCGTGGGACTTGTGTGTTCCATATTTTCTTCCAAACCTCATGAGGAGATGACCTGTCCGAACTATCCGAACGGTTCACTCTCCTTCTATATTCATGTCTCCATTCCGTATAATATGCCGACTTGACAGAAAAACGTCCAGACTTGTTTAGACTCCAAGCTATAAAATCTGACTGCCCAAAACTCGGAAGGGGAATCCGAAGGATCCTCTCCTCATCAACAGACCAGAAAGTTTGTCTAATCAAATCCTCATCCCAGCCACCAGTAATAGGACAGATTAATTCATTAACTCGCGTCAGAATCTGATTGCCCCTAATAGTCACCACCTTTCTTGTAGGACTGGAAGGTACCCAATGATCAGCCCATATGTCAATAGTTTCTCCATTTCCTGGTCTCCAAATGCATCCTCTCTTGAAAGTTTTCAAACCAGCCATAATACTTTGCCACGTGTAAGAAGAGCCCTTTTTCAAGACCGAATTGATCAGATCTCCATCAGGGTAGTATTTTGCTCTAAGCACCTGAGCACATAAGGAATCTGGGTCACTTAGTAATCTCCAGCATTGTTTTGCTAGCATGGCTTGATTAAAACAGTGGAGGTCTCGGAATCCCATTCCTCCTTCATTCTTCGGGATACACATCTTCCACCATGCCATCCAATGCATTTTCCGCTGAGTTCTTGATCCGCCCCACCAGAATTTAGCAATGGCATTACATATCGCTTTACAAATACTCTTTGGTATATTAAACACCGACATGGCATATGCCGGTATGGCTTGAGCTATAGCTTTCAAGAGAATCTCCTTCCCTCCTGTAGATAATAATTTTTCATTCCATCCATTGATGCGTTGGCAGATCCTTTCAACCAGATGCTGAAAACAGTCGCTTCGATCAATGCCAACCAGAGATGGTAAACCCAAGTATTTATCAGTCAAGGATTCCACCAAAATATTCAGGTGCGCACACACTTCTGCACGAACTTGCACATCAGTGTTAGGACTAAAAAAGATGCTTGATTTTGCAACACTCACCAATTGTCCTGAGCTTGCACAATACATATCCAGTGCATTACGGAGAGATGTGGCGTTGGACATATCAGCTGTCATCAAGATCAAAGAATCGTCGAGCAAATAAGAGATGTGATACCGACGGTGCCCCGCGACACACTTTGACCCCTTGAATACCACTATTCAGCTCCTCATACTCCGGAAGACTTGACAAACCTTCGAGCACAAATCAAAAATAGATACGGAGACGGGGGTCCCCCTGTCTAATCCCTCTCGTAGGAGTAAAAACCTCGGTTTCCTCCGAATTGAACCAGATTCTATAATTAGCCGAGGTGACACAGGCCATGATCATATTTACCCACTCCACATTAAAACCCAATCTCAGCATCATATCTCGCAAGAACCCCCACTCAACACGGTCATATGCCTTATGCATATCAAGTTTCACCGCACACATACCCCTCTTCCCCTGCCGCTTCTTCTTGATGGCATGGAAGCATTCATAGGCTACCAAGACATTATCTGTGATAAGGCGTCCTGGCACAAACGCACTTTGTGTCTTCGAAATAATTTCTGGAAGTATGACTTTAAGTCTCTTCGATAGAACTTTTGATATCACCTTATACACCACATTACACAAACTAATGGGTCTGAATTGTGTAATCAGTTCTGGACTTTCCACTTTTGGAATTAGTACAATGGCTGTTTCGTTCCATCCCTCCGGAATAGTTCCTGTATTGAGAGCTTGTAACACTTATTTTGTCACTTCCTCTCCCACTACAGCCCAAAACTTCTTATAAAACACCGCATGTAATCCATCTGTGCCTGGTGCCTTATAATCACCAATATCAAACATAGCTTCTTTTATTTCCTCAGCCGTGTAGGGTTTAAGCAGAGCCTCATTCATCTCTCGTAGACACTCGCGGCCTAACTCTCTGTAACAGATTTACATCCGTATGATGTACCTCCGAACTGAACAAAGAGGCAAAGTAATCTTTGATAAAAGGTTTGAGGTCCTCATTTCCTTCTAGTACTGCTCCATTCTCATTCTTCAAACTGAGAATACTATTTCTCTTCCGTCTAGCCTTCGCGAAATTATGGAAAAACGTGGTATTTTGATCCCCATGCAATAACCAATCAGCACGGCTACGCTGCATGTACTGAACTTCCTCTTGTTCAAGCGCAACTTCAATTTTCCTTGTCACCTCTTTCTGTAGCTGGGTCGTCTCCTCGTTCATCGGCCCACTCAGCAGTTTATCTAGTTCCCTAGTCAACTCTTTCACCTTTTTCCTTGGAGCTTTAAGGACTGATCGATCCCATTCATGTAAGTCTGAATGTACTGAGGCCAACTTTCCTAACAATGGTGCATTTGGTGGTGCATGCGCCCAAGCTGTTTCGACAATCTCCCCCACCTTCTCCTCCTTCAACCATTTCCCTTCAAAACGGCGACGGCTGCGAGAAGTATTTGTGACAGCTGCGTAAGTCTCGGTGTCCACTAAAATGGGCCTATGGTCCGACCCGATAGATGTCAAGTTATGAACTCCTGCATATGGGAATAAAGCTGACCAATTAGCATCTCCCATCGCCTCTGTCCAATCTTTCACGAATATTACCTCTCTTCCAGGTAAAGATGTTACCAATGTAACCAAGATCCTCCAACCCACAATCCGTCAGACAGTCACGGAATGCTTGCATGTATGACAATGGTCTTGGGGCCCCTCCTTCTTTCTCAATTTCCGATAAAATTTCATTCATATCACCCAACACCATCCAAGGCAAATTCACTTGTTGGTGTAAATCTCGGAGATAGCGCCATGTGCGATGTTTATGTCGCCAGACAGATTCTCCATATAACCCCGTCAATCTCCAGTCCTTGTCCGGGGTATCACCAGAAACTAGCACATCAATATAATTGTTATGCTCGTATTTCAACTGAACCTTCACATGTTGATCCCACAACATCATCAAGCCTCCAGCTCTACCATTACTCGGCACCACCCAGGCATGTGCAAAGCCGAGTTTCAGACGCAGTCTCTCACCACCTTCTCTGTTAAGATGAGTCTCAGACAGAAAAAGTATATCTGGCCTATGTTGCCTCCGGATATCCAGAAGCGATCTGCTTGCCGAGGAGTTGCCAGCTCCACGGCAATTATATCCACAGATTTTCATTGCTCCTGGCGGCCCTCCTCACTGGAGTCCGCCAATCCTACTGATGTATCACCAGCTTTGTGCCTTTTTGGCAATTGAACTTTCTGTGGGGTAGTCTCCCCTACCATCTTTCCTTCCAGCCCTTCCACAATAGTAGCAACATGGGGTGCTGGCATAATTGCCAATGTATTTTCATTCAGTTGTCCATCTCTAGTTCCCATATTTCTCTTCTTCAGCCACCCTAAATCTGTTTTCGGGTTAGAATTAAAACCAGCACTCTCTGCCTCCTTCCCCTCATACTTCTGATCAAAACCAGTTCTGCCCCCACGGCCCCTCCCTCTACCTCTAGCACCACTAGTTTGGGGTCGAGTAACAAATTCTCTTTTTGGTTGGTACCACAAATCCTCTTGCGGTACCATCATAAAATCTCCATACTGAAACTTCTTCGGATCATGGGATCCTTCACCGCATTCATCAGCAACATGACCAATTACCCCACAATGGGCACAGAACCGTGGCATCTTCTCATACAACACTCTGAATTTTTGAGGTTCCTGTCCAGGGTCCACCCTTCCTGTCACAAAACGCATCAGAGGTTTTTTCAATTTGATTTTTATATATACTCTCACAAACTTGACAAAGCTTGCACCATTAGCCCCAAATTCAACCAGTAATACTTCTCCCAATTTCCTTGCCATCGCTTTAGTGGCAGCAGTGTTCCGAATTAGTTCCGGCATACCCATAATCCTTACCCATACTCTAATGGAATCCAACGGGATCATCTCCGTGTTCACCAGTCCATTATACTCCTCAATCACAACAGCATTGCGCCTAAACAGCCATGGTCCACCATGCATGGCCGTCCTCCAATCTCCCAGACATTTGAACTGTGCTGTAAAGGTATACTCATCTAGGGCTCGGAACGAAACTTCCTGAGCAACCGCCCATGCTACCTGCATCTTCTGATAAAAAGCAGTATGGCTAAACGGGGTTTTCAGGCAAACCCTAATGATGACCATCCACTTCATAGATTCTCGGTTTTCCTCGATCAACCCTGATAGGTCAACCGCATCTTCTTCCTCCTCTGTAATTTCCAGACGCTGAAGCATTGACTCAATATTCTCCTTCGGATCCGGGATATTTGGATCAATCCCTCCATCCTCTTGCAAACAATCCATACCTTCTTTTCCTTTAGCTGGCGCAGACGTAGGGTCCTTGACGGACTCATCCTTCTTCCCGTCGGCCTTCTCTGCCATGGTCCAGGAGTTGCGCCGCCCCCCCAGTCCACAGACCTTTACCAGCGCGACAGCAGTCTTTGTGTCGACGTCGATCGGAGCAGATCTCCAGAAACGGCGGCGATATGGTGGAGTTCCTGCGATCGCCGCAGGGACAGAGAAAACCCTAAAAACGAAAGGGTATATTGACGAGCACTTTTTTTTAGCTATCGACTTGACTCGTGGGGTTGTACATGGTTGCCTAATGGTTAGACAACGATGAGGCGTGCTCCAGTGACGCCTGGTACTGGTGCCCATCAGATACCCACCGGTGGGGAATCTGACACGGGAACGTATCACGTGAAAATGGCCTAGTTCCTGAAAATCTGAAAATTCCTATAACTACCGTTGGATCATGTACCAATGAGTTTAGATCGCCAACCTCAATCCCACCTCCACCCATTTTGTACAATAACCCTCGCAGTCACAAGAAATATCAATCCCGTCCTCAGTTCTCTCCACCTCTCTCTCTCTCCGTCCAGTCTCAACTCTCCGACCCAACTCCGTTTCTCCCCCGTCTCCGGCTGCGCACGGATGCGCTTCCCGGCGATGAGCACCACCTCTTCCAACAACCCCATGAGAATCCTCTCGCAGCAAGTCTGGTGGCCATTCTTGGATTCCACTGGATTAGTAGGGTAGATCCACCAACAAGATTGATTTGGAGCAAAGACTCTGTTCGTGAAGACAGTTCATGTTCTGATTCTCCTCTTAATTCATGGAATTTATGAATCCTTTCCAATATAATTTTTCTAAAGATTCCCTGTTTTTCCTTGTTTTGGTCACACGATTTTCTCTTGAATCTTGGGATTTCTTACCTGATCTGAATGGTTGAATGTTCATGATTTTTCATATTGTTCAGACCTAGTTCAGATCTGATTTGTGTGTGTTCGTGATCCCTCCTTACCCATGTATGGTGTTGGTCTGTTGCTGCCAACGTTGGAGGAGTGTTGAATATGCAAGCACTTTTGTTTTCTCTCATGAACTGATCCAAATCCAAACGAATCTGTCAACTGTGCGATCCATCTGTGTGCTCGTTCACGAACTCGAACGAATCTGAATTTTTTTTATTCATGCTTAAGATCTCAAAGTAATTAAATATTCCCGAGTTTCTCAGTGATTCAAATGGGATGAAAATTGATTTGTTCAGCCCATCTCCGAATCGTGAGGATGAGCAAGTAGGAGGAAGGTCCAGGAATTACTCTACCGGCACTGGCGCGTGGTGTTTTCTACAAATGTGTATCTACTGACTGGTCGTGGGACGGAGGCTGCAATCTAGTCGTTGGTACATGATCCAAGGGCTAAGGACATGGATTTTCAGATTTGCAGAACTTGTTCATTTTCACCTGATATGCCCCCCGATCTGACACCTATATATATGCTAGAAAGATATAAGTATAACCGATGATTATATTCGTTGATGTATATTTTTCATATCAATATGAAAAAATACAAGTTTTATCTTTCAAAAAGAGGATATATTAATATCAAGAAGATATCAATTATACCCACCCTCTGCAATAATATAATGTCAAGAGCTAATCAAAGCATTAAGGATAAAAGGCAGAATATTCTTCAGTGTGAGGCGACGTTTCCGTCGACAGCGAGACGTCTGTGGTGACTTTGTCAATCTCAAGACCAATCGGATGAAGTTTCTTGGATGCAGTCTCTCGAAGATACTCATAGAGGCAGGGTGTGCATGCGTGCGTTCATAGGGATGATTGTATGTGCGTATATGTAACCGTCTATGTTTGTACGTACTGTGTTTCGCAAAAAAATATGGTGGTGTTTTTCGAGACACCTTGTTAATCCACATATGCTAACAAAATATAAAAATGTGATTTTAATCTTAACATCTTAGGTTAAAATGTAAAAAGTGTGACGTACACCAATATAGGTATATAAAAGTAAACTTATGCCACATTAAGCTATATGGGTACACACGTTATTTTGATCATTATACTTTCACAGTCAGATCTGAAAATTGTAGAGTCCTGTATTTTTGTTCCACATTACAACCCACCATAAATTTAGGTGAAAAATAGGAGGAGGTTTGCTTCCATGTAAAAAAACGAAGCGATTTGACAGATTACTTGTCAAATCACATAAAGAAGAAGGAAGCGATCTGCTTCCATGTCAAAAAAGAAGAAGATATTTGCTTCTACATGATAGGTTCAAATTAAGTAAATAAGAAGTCCGGCGGGTGTACGTCAGATATGGATAAACAAGTGTTACCTTACATTATAAATTCACTTGAAAATTGGAAGCACTGCTTCCATGTCAAAAAAAGGAAGCAATTTTCTTCTACAGTTTAAGTGCCAAATCACGTAAAAAGGAGTCCTACAAGTGTATATCAGATATATGGATAAGGAAATCACTTTTTGTTTCCTTTTCTTGAATACTAGCATATTGTTGATCTTGAAATTATTCAAAGGAGCTAGATAGGTCCGTATCAATCTCATTGCAAGCACATCTAGACTATAGATGGGATTTTTTATTTTGAGAAACACAATACAAACGCAAACTCTCACATACACTCGTATACACCCCTATGAACACACATACACACATCCTACCTCTATGAACACATCTGGAAGACTGAGCCGGCGGATCCGATCTTGAAGTTGGCAAAGTCATCACATGCGTCTCGCTCTTGACGGGAACGTCGCCTCCCACTGAAAGAATTTTTTATCTTTATGAGACACACACATGTCAAACCTGGGATTTGAACTCTGGTGTACTGGGGGTACAACCATCCTCCTAACCACCCAACCTCAGGTTGTTTCTCAAATTTTTGCTACGTATATCCCATTTCTAGCTCTAGGACATCTTGCGATAACTTGAGGATGATTGACGTCGGATCAACCCACACCAGCAACTTCATCTTGAGCGGGTCACCCAGCGGATAAAATAAAGAAGGTTGATGATCAATCAACGCAATGTATCGACCAGCTCAGGATAAAATAGTTTTAGCAAATAATAAGATACAATAAAGTTATGGAGTGAATATCATTTTAAAATCCATACTTAACTTTTTACTAATATATTATTTATACATAGCGCAATATGGCACTTGCTTCTATTAGAAACATATCAGTCAAAGTTTATGCGGGAGTTAGAGAAAAATCCGTCTACACATTAAAAGCCTTCAAAAGTTTGTACTTTGATAGCTATCGACCTTTGACAACACATTCTGGAAATCTATTTCCTTCCCAATGTAACATGGAAGGTATTTGTGGGAAGAATCACCAACTTTTCTAGGATGTTAGAGTGAAATTCTGGACTGCAATAAATTATAGATAAGGGAAAAAATTGATGTACAATATTGGACAATATAGATCCTCCATATTTAAGAGCAACCACAATCATAAATAAGTAAGATTAGATATAACTTTTGAGCAAATGCCTCTGAATTGGTTAACATATGGGACCAATAGAAGAAAAAATAATAGAAATGAACACAAGAAAGGGAAAATATCAAAGGTCAGTTAGAGTGAAAATCAATTTTGTTAGAATAAATGATATATGTTGCAGCACTATAGTGAATCCTCACATAATTTTAATTAATTTTACATGGTTAAATTTCTATAGTGGAAGTAAAATGAAAATCACTAGGAATATTGCCACGCTTTTAACCCATTGTACATTCATGACCACGATTCGCAACAATAGATGATGCAAAATAAAATTTATTGGACATAGAAACTCCGGGAAGCAAAGCAATTGCAGAACTGTAGTACAATAATGGTGTGAAACAAGTTATTAGACATTGTTATTAGGTAATACTTTGAAGATTTATTTATTCTGAAATATTTTATGAGTATTTGTTTTGTAATATTATGTGAGCAGTTTTCTCTAGATTTAAGTAAATCACGTCTATGTGTTGATTATGCGAACACAAAGCAAAACGGACACGGATATTTATGGATATATGGCATGGACAATGATAGGTGAGGCAAAGATACGTAGCAACTAAAAACAATTCAATTGGGTAAATTTCATTAAACACTAGGTTTGGTAGTTTTAATGATTATATAACATTGCTTCTATAAAGTTAAAACGTATAAAACATTAAAGAAAAAGATAAACTATTAGAAGTAGATAGCCTTTTGAGATGTTGCCCTCGCATTTTTGCGGGCCACCTTGTTAGTTCCTATAATAGCATGGTAGAAATGTTTTTAATTGTCTTTCAAAATACATTGAAATTATAGAAATATTGTTTCATGGAACTTTTCGATAATTATGTGGAATATTCGGAACTACTCTAACTAGAAGGACACAGAAAATATCTACCTAGCCTATGGTTTGTACGTCAGATATATCATGTTAGATCTATAGGTCGAGTCACAACTTAGGTTTGAATCCAAATGATGTTAGAACAAAACAGGTATTTTTGTTTTTACTGTGAAATACTATACATGATGTATATTGCACCAGTACGCCGAAACTACATTCTTAATTGTTGAGCTAGTTATCTGTTTGTATGTAAAATGACATACATGTCACTGTAAAAGATTCTGAATCAATATCAGGACAAATATTTGAAACGCGAACGCGCAACTAGACATCATTAGTAATGTGACATTAATTTGTTGCTAGTTGGCTAATTATTATTGCATGATATTAGATACACATGCATAATCTGTTCTGAACATACTATCAGAAATAGAGTTATATCAGATCGTGAGCTTTTCCATCATTTGTAGGTGATATCGAGTCTCTGACTAGGGCCACCACTCCAAAGCTTCGTACAATTTCACATGTTTAAAGAATTAATGGCGAACAATTCTGAGCTATATATACATACACAAGCACCATTTCTTACAAAAAGTAATATCACACACATTGAGTCAGCAACAAGCATATTGCTCGGTTATTTTCATTCCATTAAGTTGTGATGGGGACGAGAGGCCTCGGGAAAGGATTTACATCTTGATGAACTCGTTTCTGTGTCGACCATGCAACATGTGGCACTCGTTTCTGAGGGCGCCGTTTCCTCTGTGGCGTCATCGAGGAGTTCCGGCACCTCCCTCGCCTAGGGTCTCAAGTTCCGGGTGAAAACCTTAGATTTCGCATGCCAAATCGGATGATGGCGGCGTCTTTGATGTCGTACCCTCCATGGAGGCGTCGTCTTTGGAGCTTTGAGTTCAGACCGTAGTCCTTCCTCGTGGATCTTTGTGCTAGCCACATGGGAGGCGTCTTGTGATGCAGTTGACGCGCTAGCCTCTTGAGCGGTATCGCGGTGGTTTGCGCGACGAGGATCTTCCTCGGACAGCGCAAGCAAGCCTCTTGATATGCAGTGGTGGGTTGGCCTCTGTGCTTGATGGTGGGTTGCTGAAGACTGCACGCTTGCACGTCTGGTGAGGTTGCTGGGAGCTAGCCGCTGCGCCGACGGCGTCGCTGGATTTGGGCTGAGGCCGGAGCAGCAATGCCCCCAGCTGAGCCGTGGTGGGCTCGCTGGATCCGGGTGGTACGCGTCTTGGCTGCGGATGGCAGGTTCTTGGTAATTTCGTAGATGCACAAGCACTGCGACTTTCACCGGCATGGGTCCTGTTTAGCGGATGAGCTCTCTTTGTAGCATCCTAGAGAAGCACTCGACGGATTTCGACCCTTTGCCGTAGTCTCGTTTTGAGTGTTGGGTGTGTGTGGGTGTCTCGGCCTTGTCTTAGGCTTGTAATGTAATTTTCTATCAATGAATCGAAACGCAAAGCTTTTGCGTTTTCGCGAAAAAAAACATGTGGCACTGGGATTTTGTTGTAGATTGATACATGTTTGTTTAATGGATGCACCACCGTGGATCACGGTTCCAAGATTCATTGTGAGCTGTGGTCGTTTGTGTCGAACTTTGGCAACGAAGGTCATAAGATTAATTGTGTGTGTGAGTTTTTCGTAAATAATGTTACTACTGTTATTTCTGTTCCAGTATATTTTTCTAATTTCACTTTTTGACGAGCTATTCCACTTATATATACGGAGTATTTGTGTAATTTCATGATTCGTGTGTATGTTCTGCTCCGAAGAAATAACGCCTCATCCACAAGAGCAAGACGCGCAGAGAAAAAAGAAATGGACGCAAAAGCAGCAGCCACTTCGTACCACTTCACGGGAAGTCCCTCGCTGGACGGCTGAAGCCAAAAGCTGATGCCTCTTCCCATCGTTCGTTCTCTAGCTAGCTAGCCCTGGTCCCTCCTCGCTCCTCTCCCGGAGAGCCTCCCGCCTTCCTCTCCAACGTGCCGACGCCGAGGCGCCAAAAATAAACACGTACGCGCGTGGGCTTCTCCTCCGGTCCTCGTGGAGGCCTCGTGCCCTCGTGGCGATCGATCCATGGAGGTTGCCGCGGCGGAAGAGCCGGCGCCCCCGGGCGAGTGGCTGGAGGAGCGCGGCGCGGTTTCCGTGTACCTCCCCAGACTGATCGCCGGCATCATCTCCGGCACGCTCACTGGCCTCTTCGCTCTCGGTAATCAACGGCAGCTCCTCCTCGTGCTCTCGTCCATCGTTCTTGCTTAAATTGTGGTGCGTAAATTAAGCAGCTGGGGCCTTGACTGGAGCCGTCACCGGCGCGCTGGCGGGCAGAGCCTCCGACAGCGGTGCTCTCCGGGGAGCTGGGCTGGGCGCGATCGCCGGGGCCGTCCTATCCATCGAGGTTCTCGAGGCGTCCCGCGCGTACTGGTGCTCGGACCGGCTCGGTACTTCCTCCATGGTCAGTGAGCTTCTTCCACGCACCCTTGCCTGCTTTCAGATGCTCTGTTTTTGCCTCCACTTGCATAATGCTTGCCCAAGACTATGAATTATGACCCGCTGATTTCCATGTCCAAGAGAATACGTGACGACACCTGATGATACAGATCATCTCTCAAAAAATGCCGCCACTTTCACTGTTGTCTTGCTCTAAATATTTCCACTGTTATCAGGTTCCTATTTGTTGAAGATTATCGTTTATGACACGACACGCCTCTAAGAAAGTTCGTAAACTATGTTGCTCAGGCAGATTTCATAGAGCAGCTCCTTCATGCCCGGTTTGTGCAAGAGCGGCTCAGATCTTCAGCACATCCAGCCTACCGTTGGCAGGTCAGTTGCATATCCTTGTCTACCTAGCAGCGATGTTTTCCTATCTAGAAAGGAAACTACATAAATGCCGCCACTCGTTTATAGCAGTTTTGCAAGTACAAAATGTAGAGATGGTACGATCCTGACGGTGATGCGTATGAATGTTGCTTGTCAAGTGTATTCTATTTGGTGAATGAATTAAATCAGATTGAATGGACAGTACTGCAAAAGGGAGGTTGCTGGGTTCACAATTAAGTGAGGGTCCCGTCAAGTGTCGCTGTTTGCATCTGTACTCAATTTCAGCTATATTGCTTTGCTTCGACAGGTCGGCATATCAGACTTAGGTCAGGACGATGTGTACGACATCTTCGGAGAGATTTCGTCCAGAAGGCTTTCCAGAGAGTTGCTGAAGAAATTACCACAGTTTGTGGTAACTGATCAGGCCCAGGGCACATTTGGTGAAAACCTGCCTTGCACTATCTGTCTACAGGTACAGTTACCTTCATGTTGTGAGAGGGACTTGTATTGCATAGTTTGGACTTGGTTTTGGTTCAACAGTAATATTTTTTCTAGAGAAAGGAAGATGCTCTGCCAGATTTCATTAAGGGAAAAGGGAAAAGGCAAACTAGTATAGAATATGTACAGAGAAAATGGGGAAAAAACGGTAAGTGAAAAAACTGCAATATGCTGAAGTTGAAGTTTTGTCACTCCCTGCATACAGGGGAGTTGAGATTCAGCTAACATGTTCTGTACTACTTCCATTGGGACATAATGGTTATTATGTTGATCGATGTCCTGAAGATCCATAGCTGAGTACGTACTTGCTTATCACAAGGTGGTTGTATGTTGATCAATGAAGATCCATAGCAGAGTACTTACCACTAGGTGGTTGCTGCTGTTTTCCAGCTGGTTGTCAGTGATGATTGATATGGTAATAAATATAGATGAAACAGTGCGCAAGGACTATAATGTCCATGGAACCTTCTATAACTAAAACCTAGACTTCTGTGTTGGCTCTGATCACGGATGATTGTAAAAATATTATTGCCTAATTAATAAAGCTCACGGTTTCCCTCAGAAAAAAAAAACCCAGCTAGGATCAAACCGTTTCTTCACAGGATACTGCGAAATTTAGCTAAACCTCCATCTATTTTTTTTAAAGCTAAACCAAGAATATTGTAAAATTTATGCGTTTACATGATAAGAAATGTTACACTTGTCCATTTGTGTTAAGTGAGAGCTAGCCAGTGTACACTGGGACATTAGATTATAACACTGTAGTTGGACAATGAATGCAGAGAGGTGCAACAACCGATATTTTTGTGTCTTCTTTAGATTCAATTGCTACCAATTTTTGCCTGCTACTGAATGCAATGTGGTTGGTGTTGGTGTGTATGTTTATTTTTTTCCAATAAATTTTGTTTCCATTGTTCTCAACCTCATAAATACTAACAGTGTGCTTCTTGATCTTGTAGGATATGGTAGCTGGTGAGACAGCGAGGAGGTTGCCAAATTGTTCCCATGCTTTTCACCAGCCTTGCGTGGACAAATGGCTGCTTAGCCACGGTTCATGTCCTGTGTGTCGGCAGCATGTCCAAGATACTAAGATGTATAGGTAAGCATATTTACCAGTTCGATGTCTTAGGTGGAATAGTTGTGCACAGCGTTCGCTCTGATACTACATAGGAATAGTGAAGAGAGAAAGTATACACAGATAGTGTTGTAAATTAGATTAATCTGTCTATTCTACACTGCAAGCAAAGAGGCTCTGTACGACTGTACATCTGATATTTTCTCGCAAACTAAGAAAAAATATAAAGGGAAATGATTGGTCTGCTGCCATTGAATGTATATAAGCCATTTTAGAATGTGGTTTGCATTGAGAGTTGTGTTACTGTTGCGTTCCGTACATGTAAATAAATTTAGTTCTTTACAAAATGAATCATGGTCCTATGCATTGATAATTTTTTGAACCATTATACACCGCATGGACCGAGCGCTTCACATTTGTTGCCTTTGGTGCAACAGTATTTTTTTGTAACTCCTACTGCACTGGTGCTCAACCGGGAGGGCAGCACCCGGCGCACTCGATCATGCGCTTACACGTGTCATGTGCAGAGTGCACCATGCATGATGATGGTTTGGGGTTATTTTTATTACTTTCTCTATTATTCCTTTTAGTCCATCCCTGTTTTTTTCTTTCAGATTTTCTAAGTTGTGGAATGTGTGTATGTCTAATGTTGTGGGCTCATGGGAAGTACACACCACTAACAAAAAAGAAAACACTGCTAGTCCAAAAATACAAGAATATGAACTGGGAAGTGCAAGTACAATAACTTGGTAAGTACTACTAGTATAGGAACTACACTGCATGTAGAAAAAGTTCGGTGAAACATATCAAAACATGCTATACTTTAGAAGATATCAACGCGAGAAATTAACACAACAATGGGATTGTTTCATAATTCAAATAAACGGGTCAAAAGACATTTCAGTTTGAATATCCTTTTAGAAAAAAAAATTATGCACCTCCACTTGCACGAGGAAAACCGGAGGCACTAGGTTCTCACCAAAACCCTATGGCATCTCATGATTTATGCTGGCGCTGACATCACATATTATATACAAGAAAAATCGATCGAGTTCACTAAATATGGTTAATCGAGTGCATGATACCATATCAATGTCACCTTTTTTTTCATTATTTGATTACAATTTTTTCACAATTTTATGGAAATATACAAAACTTACTAATAAAAGATGTTCCTTGTTTAGAAAGGTAGTGAACATAAAAAAGGATTTTTTTTTTTAGTCTAATCCTTGGGCACCATCGTGCTATCCTATGGCACATTCTTAATTGCATCTTCATTTCACTATATTCATTGAACTCATGATTCTTCATCCCATTTATGCTTGTCAGAACTGCCATATTAGTGGCACACATGCATCCATTGAGCACATTCAACTTGCGTATTCTCAGATTAGAGCGCATGCGAGGATATATTTATTAAAAATTATCTAAATTAAGATTTTTTTGCAGTATTAATTATTTTTATAAAGCACGGCCATTTCCTTAAAGAATATTCATGATGGAATTGTGCAATGTTCACATTGTTATTAAAATATTATTCATGCTTCCATCAAAATGTGTAGATGGTCCACCAAGAAATGTTTTCAATAACGATGAATTTATTTTGATAAAATATTCAGATGAATAATGTTTTGTATATGAATGGATTTATTTCATGCTTGAAAAATTATTATGAGGTTGTAAGATAGCGGTGTGTGCCAATCCACCCATTAGTATCTATCCACCGAAACTTCCCTTTACCACCATTGTACTTGGAACATTAGTATTATTGATGCATTGAGTAAGGCCAAACCTACTTATCATAGGCATCATACATTTTCCTTCTATATAGGAAAGGTTTTGTGCGTGTCAAATAGGAGTTTTTCCTTGTAAGGGGTCTTTTGTTGTTGAAAATGGTAGGATCGCGCTATTCTCGGAAGATACTTGGTTGGGAGATACTCCATTGGCTCAACAGTATCCATCCTGCAACGGAAAGATGTTTCCCGTGCTTATGCCCTCTCGGAAATTCTACATAACATCCTTCCCATGGTTAAATATAGTTCAATGATTTATGATAGTACAACTTTGAGATGAGTCTGATACTTTTATTTGGAAGCTGACAAACTTGGGTCTATTTATGGTCAAGTCTATGTATGATTATTTGATAAATGGTCAAACTATATTTCTTTGTAAATATATTTGTAATTTGAAGGTTCCATTAAATATTAAGATCCTCATGTGGTTCCTACACAAAATAAATAGTTATCTTAATTGAAGAATCTTGCTAAGAGGAAATGGAATGGTTGTAAGAACTATATATTAATTTGTGATTTTGGGGAATCTATTCACCATTTTTTTTATTAATTACTTGTCCTTCCAGTCGTCTAAGATGGAGGATATTTCATTTTACTTTCAATATATCGCCTCCAACTAATATCATGAATTATTCAACAATTGATTGAATGTGGTTGATAAAAGAAAGCACATATATGTGTCCGTGATTGTGCATAATTCGTTCAATATGGAATTGTCAGAATGAGTTGGTTGAATTCTCAAGGATATGCATTGGATAAATTTGTGATCCTACGTCCTTCTAGAGGAGGAGTGGGATCCTATGGTCATCGAAAGCAGCCCTTTGGAGATGGTTGCACGGGCTATCTATAACCAGAGTGGCCGATGACATATATAATAGAAGACTAGCATATGCATATTCACTATTTTTCTTTCTTTTATGCTGGTCTATCTTTGTAGCCGCCTTTTGTGATCCATTATTTGTAAACGTTAAACAATCAAATTCTACAATAAAATGGTTGTGTGCATCAATTAATGCAAATCCCGTTGGGATTATAATCCCTTTACGAAAAAAGACATAGGATATTGTGCCGTTCACAAATGGAGATCATTTAGAACAAGCAGATAACATAATGGACAATTGAATCTTATTGTCACGATTTTTGTTCATTCTTTGCCATGATGCCATGAATTTTGTTCATTATTCCATAAAAAATGAATGTGTAAACTGCAACAATGGTGATAGATGCGCACTTTTTTAGCACAATAATCATGAATGTGTTAGCCTTGGAGCATGCGATAATATCGTTATACAAAAACCTGTGTATAACTAAAAAAATGATTTCTCTAATTATTTTTATTTATAAAGCACGCCCAATCATTTTATAAAAATATATTCATGCTTGAATGTAAAAATGCTCACGTTGTTATAAATATTATCCATGAGTAAATTTTCACATGAAATAAGTTCTATATAGAGGGATTTTTCATGCTTCACAACTAGCTATGAAATTTAAGAGTTCATTGTATGGCACAAGACATTCATTTGTATCTTCCCACTACTACCTACGTTTACCGCCATTGTACTTTGAACTTTAAATTGTTGCATTCAGAAAGGCTACACCTACTTATTAAAGGCATCATACATTTCTCCTTCAATATATACCATATATATATATATATGAATGGTCACACATCCTATGAAGTGAAGCAACAAGCTTGTAGAATTTATTTTCTTATCAATAATTGTGATTGCTATCCTAGCATAGTTAGGGATGAGCTGCATTAGAAAAATCAGCCCATTGACATCTCAAAAAAATCTGCGGTCGAAAGCAACCATGTAATCAATAGCTGGAAGATGTGTGGCACCATTAAATATTTTTGTAGCGAAAGATGGATTGGATGTAGGTGCCATTTATCAAATAGTTTGGTAGCCAATAGGTTCATATGTTAGGCTCTGTTTCTAGCACGATAGTAAGAAAGTTAGCACGGAGTCGAGAGGAAAAGCCAGACATTTGAGGACAAAAGAGCTTGTAAAATTGACATGATAGTAGCGATGGTATTGCGATAGGCCAATGGTTTAGAAAACTCGCCATGTAAGTCCAAAGCCATTGGTACGTCCATCTATGATTCTAGCTTATTTGGATTGTTTTGATACCATCTCATCACCTTTTTCGCAGTTCTTCCTTCCTCACATCCAACACTTATTTTGAGCCATTGGTTATTTATATCCTTGTTTTGATTAAAAAATGATTCCTCCTTCCTCTCAATACTCCTGGGGTTTTCATCTTGTCTATGGTTGTGATCATTGTCACCAAGCCGTAGATGTGTAAACAAGCTTGTGTCGCGCTATTCTTACAAAACATGCTCATGCTTATGTAGAAAATACACATACTACTCTAAAGAAATATTCATGTTTTCTATCAAAATGTGTTATTCATCCACCAACAAGAATTCAACATGATGCATTTGTTATGAAACATTTGCAGATGATAATGAGTTACACCTAAGAAAATTATTTCATGAGTTTTTTTTAGTGTATTAAGTCTTACGGTTATCTTGTAGAGATTTCATGAGGACAACCAAACATCTGATGCTATTTTTAGGGAACATTTGTATGAAATCAATGAAAGTTGGTTGATGAGCCGAGGCAATTCAGCAATGGGTTCTTCATTTAATAATGTGTAGCTTTAGTACAACTTGTATTATCATATAAAATTTCTTGTCTTGTTTTGATATGTACATAATGAATTCCTAGTCCCACAATTTTCCCTTATGTTATTCATTAATATGTAATATTGAGTTTTATGAAAACTAGAATCAAAGATTGTACATGGATATCGTATAACAGAAAATATGGCAACACAACACAACTGAAAGCAAGAAAGTAGAACCACATGCCAAACGGTAACAACTGGGTGGTCGTAGTCACTAGTGGAAAACAGGCCTTTTGATCCGGGTGGTTAGGGCCTTTTGTCGCGGGCGGCCAGCCGCGACAAGCAAGGCGCGATAAAAGGGAGGCCTTTTATCCCGGGTCACTTACGACCCGCGACATAAGGTCCACCACGTGGCAGCCGCCTGGCGCGCGAGGGCACGAGCCCTTTTGTCGCGGGCGGTATTACCACCCGCGACAAAAGGCCCTCTACGTGGCGCGCGCACAACGCTTCGCTTTAGGGTTTGAGGGGTGCAGCACCCCTCCCCCCCGCCACCGACCGCCTGTTATATCATTTTCTTCGTTCGAAAATAAAAGTTGCATATATTTGTACGCTACTAGAAATTGTACACGTTCATTCAATATATATATATATAGATCGATCAAACAAATGTTGGATGCAAAAGTCGATTCCTCTTTACATGTAGCCCTTACATATATATATACATTTAGCTCACGATCGACAAGCGGTACTAACGACCGTCTATTTGGAGGTAGAGCATCTATTTGG
This sequence comes from Lolium rigidum, assembly GCF_022539505.1. NCBI lineage: Eukaryota > Viridiplantae > Streptophyta > Magnoliopsida > Poales > Poaceae > Lolium > Lolium rigidum. Next base: position 232,621,034 of record NC_061509.1, read on the forward strand.
ACTAAACAAGCCTTTGTTGTTTAGTACATCTTTAATCAAAAGTCCCGCCAGTTCCTCCGCGATTCCTAGTGCGTGTTCCTTTGGTTGGAGTCCGTCCCGCATGAACTCGACCTATATACGAAAATGAGATGAGTATGACTATATCAGTCTTGATAACGAAATATTGATGATAATAAATAAAGTTGTGAACTTACGTTGAATTTATTATTGTTCGCTTCTCGATGGTTAACATGCGAATGGACTCGCAAACGTAGTATCCACATAGATTCGTCCCTTGTGGCTGCCGGGGGCACGGTACAGGAGTAAATGTTAGCTTCTCTGCCCAGGTTTCGTTCTTACGATGTCTCTTGAAAGCGGTCCAAGCCCCGCCAGTGCAAAAGAATGATTGAATGAGTGGATAATTAATTGATATCTCACGAATGATAAAGCGCGGCGATGAAGGAAATTACACTTGGAGCAACTTACGCAAGTCCTGGAACCCGTCCACGCCTCTACTCGGTGGGTCTTTTACCTCAACTAGTCCCTTATCGGGTTGAATGTCTAGTAGAATCCAGTGGAAGCTGCACATGTTATGCATATACGTCAGGAATTACACTTAACATCGAGTAAGAAAAATTGAATGTGCATAAAGATCATTAAGACTCTCACTCGTAGTTGTAAGGAAACAATATTGAATCACGAAATATTGCTCCCCCAAAAACCTTAGTAGGTTTCCCCCGTTTCTTGGGCATTAAACTTTACCGTTTGAGCATGTACTTTATCTGGGTCAATAAACCCAATATTGATAATATTATTACTTTTGCATTCAACGATCTTCGATCGCATAAGAGAACACATAAGATATAATGAGTATATATATGCAATGAAAACGAACATGAACTGAATGAAAATGAACTTATATGTAGTTAACAACTTACAAGCAATAGCAACTCATGAGAGATTTGTCGAGGGCATCTAGATTGAATAACCGCCGAGTTCATTCATCTCAATATGGATCTCCTCCTTTCGGTAGTAATATTCCCATGGTATACTCGCCACGATGAACCTTATGTTCTCCTTGCATGCATCAAGGTACCACTGATGCAAATTCCGCATATGTGTTGGCAGTTTAAGCAGCTGCTCTGTGCTGACCAAGTCGGCCCCGTAGACAAATTTAGGAGCTATATCAGCGGTGGGTACTGCAGCATCTGCTGCATACATCAATTCCTCCACGGTAACGTCACGGGCAGCTGCTAGCTTTGCGGCTTCTTCCATATTGAAACCACCATGTTCCTGGTACGGCTTGGGAACATTAAGCACTTTGAGTGGTGGGATCGATTGTTTGGGCTGAGCACCGAGGAGGGGAACTTCCTTTCTCTTTTTGCCTTTTGTCGTTTGCTTGGCCTTGAGGGGTGCACTTGTTGAAGTTGACTTATTCTCGGTTGCACTTCTAGCCGATGATTTGCTCGTGCCGGCAATGTCCTTCTCCTTAGCCTTTTCAGCATTCTTTGTGTCAATTACCTTCGCAAGAGTGCGTGTATAGTCATCCTTCTTCTCGTGTAAGTCATCTCGCGATGGTGTGTTCGGAAAACTAGTAGCATATGCTATTTGCTTCTCTTTGTATGGCTGCGGCGCTGGAGGTTTTGGCTTATGAAAAAAATCATAATTGATTTTCTTAACAATGGCATCATTTTCCTCCGGGTACGATCGTAAGGACGGGGGGAGGAACCTTTGGTACTTTTGGGAGGGGCGACCTCTTGGGGACGAGGACTCTTGAAACGCTTCCGGCTGGGTGCATTCCGAGTCTTTTTGGGCGGAGGCGGCGGCGCTGGAGATGGAGATGGACTACCGATGTCGTGGTCGACGTCGTACCCACGGGGTGATGGTGGCGACATGTGATCAGTAGGAGGAGGTGATGGTGGCATGCGATCACCTGGAGGAGGTGATGGTGACCTGCTGGGACGACCGGTACTAGGTGCTACCCAGCCTGGCAGCTTGATATTCTTCTTTTCCCAGAGAATGATTTCTCCCAGCACCTCTCTGAGTGTAAGCCCCCCATCACCTCCAGGGATATCGAGCTCCAATGTCCCCCACGACGGGACAAGCTGAATCCACCCCGACACGAGCATATCCAGCTGGAATCGGATTGCCATGCCATGTTGCCGGCTCACCTTCAGGTCCAAATGCCGGTAAGACATAGCCGACCGCCACCTTAACGAAACCTTCACGAACACCTCATGGAGATCACAAGGTGTTTGCTCCTTGATTCCATCGAAGGGGTCGCCGGGACCGGCATCTATCATCATCCGTGTAGGAGGGGCCTCCGGAGTCGGCCACGGCTGCTTGTCTCGTCGCTGAGATATTTCAGCGGTATTATCCGCGGGCGCTGTCCTTTTAGTTCATTTATCTCCCGCTGCTGCTCGCTGAAGCTCCCGCTGCTGCTGGTCAAGTCGGCGTTGGAACTCGGCCATCTGGTCATTCCGCACCTCCAGCTGGCGTTGTTTAGCTCTCGCTCGGCTTCTATAAGTCTCCGCGTCGGCCGGAAACCCAAGCGACCACGGAACACTAGGGCCGAAGCCTCTTGTTCGTCCTCCCTTCTCGGGATTACCGAGGACAAGCGTCGACAGAGTCTTTCTCTCTATCGGGAGCAAACTTTAGTTTTCCCGCCTTTATATCTGTCGTCACTTCAATCCATTTTTGCCCGGGTACCCTAACCCTGGTGTCACTTTCAACAATGTTCCCTGTCTTCATGTCATACTCACAGCCATGCGCGAGGAACCAATTTCGAGCCCTTGTGTCCCATCCTTCTCGCGTGGGTTACGGAGTGATCCCGTTCGGCTCCATCTCGGCCTCTTGTGCATCCCACTTAGGCATGGCTCTTCCGTAGCCCCCTCGCCCCGTATGATGGTGATACTTCTTCTCGCTTGCATTCTTCTTGTTTTTCGCCGACGGGTTCACGGCCTCCTCCGATTCTTTGTACCTCACAAATTCTTCCCGGTTATGCTCCGCTTCGCTAGGTAGTTCTCGAATAATGGAGGCTTCTTGTCTTTCTTATAATTTTTCCATAACCGGTTCTTATACGCCCGGAAAAGTTCCCCCATCTTCTTAAGAGCCCATTTCTTCACTAGCTCTCGCTGCTTAGCATTCTCAGACTCCGATCCCAAATCGGCAAAGTGAAATGTGCCATCGAGGTCTACGAAAAGTGTGTCTTTGTACCTATCGGCAACCTGATTTTCGGACACATTCTTCGTCTTGTTCCATTCTCCGACGGTGATCGGGACACGATCTCTAACCACAACTCCGCACTGATTTTTGAACTTCACTCCGACATTCTCGGGTACCACCGGTTGGCCTTCCGGTGATATAGCTTCAATTGTGAAGTGGTCTTTCTTGGTCAACTTCTTTGCCGGGCCTCGTTTCTCTATCTTATCTTCGGAGGCCTAAGAGAATACATATAGAATTGCATTAATGCCTCTATACTAATGCCTCAATACATATGTACATATAGAATTCCATTAATACCTCGTCATGATCGGAGCCGTCGGCTTCTCCGTGGCCGGAGCCGTCGTCGGCTTCTCGCGTGACCGGAGCCGTCGGCTTCTCCATGACCGGAGCCGCGGGCTTCTCCATCACCGGAGTCGGCTCGGTCGGCTTACGTACCATCGCGGATTATGTCCGCGAATATGTCTTCCTTGTTCCAAGTCCCGTTCGAATTGATCCATTGTTTACGCAAAAGAATTAAATTGATAAGTACATGTTCAAACACAAACCAAACCCTAACCCTAATCAAACACAAACCAAACCCTAACCCTAATCAAACACAAACCAAACCCTAACCTTAATCGCCGACACGTGTTTGCGAGAGGGAGAGGGTGTCGGCGACGCGTGTTTGCGAGAGGCTCGGGTGTTCGCGAGAGGTAGAGGAGAGGGAGAGAGAGGGGAGTTGCAGCGTCGAGTGATCGCGAGAGGGAGAGGGAGCACGGGACGAGGGCGATTACGCGAGAGGGAGAGGAGAGGGCCGGTGTCGGCGTCGGGGGTGTTCGCGAGAGGTAGAGGAGAGGGAGAGAGAGGGGAGTTGCGGCGTCGAGTGATCGCGAGAGGGAGAGGGAGCACGGGACGAGCGCGAGAGGGAGGGAGAGGAGAGGGTGTCGGCGTCGGGGTGTTCGCGAGAGGGAGTCGTCCACTATGGCTAAATACATATAACTAAATACACTAAATAACTAACTAAATACACTAAATAACTAACTAAAGAGGGTTGCTCCGGTGCTCCCCCTAAACTAAGTTGAGGGGGCATATTTGTTTTTCTTTGTGTTGGGTCCATCGAAACCCATATCGAGCCCATGTATATATACCCACCTATATTGATACGGCACGTCGCGTAAGGAAAAAACTAAAACAACTAAAACCTAAAAACTATTAAACTAACTACTAATTATTACATAAAAACTAAAAGAACTAAAACAAGTAAAACCTAAAAACTATTAAACTAACTATTAAACTAACTACTAATTATTACATAAAAACTAAAACTAAAACAATTACAAAAATTTATAAACTAAAACAAAATTATAGTAATTAAAAAAAGAAAAAAAAAGTGCCCCGAGAGGCGGCGGCCAGGGCGCTACCTCTCGTAGGGGCGACCGACGGCGAGGCGAGGTGGCGGCGGCGGCCGAGGGCGATGCGGCGGCGGCGGCGGCGGCGAGGGCGAGCGGGCGCGGCGGCCGAGGGCGAGGCGAGGCGCGGCGGCCGAGGGCGAGGCGAGCGCGGCGGCGGCCAAGGGCGCGGCGGTGGCGAAGGAGGACGTCGAGGCGCGGCGGCGAGGAGGGACGTCGAGGAGGACGTCGAGGCGCGGCGGCGCGTCGGCGTTGGCGGCGGCGCCGAGGGCGGCGCGGCGCGGCGGCGGCGGCCAAGGCGCGGCGGTGGCGGAGGAGGACGTCGAGGCGCGGCGGCAGAGGAGGACGTCGAGGAGGACGTCGAGGCGCGGCGGCGCGTCGGCGTTGGCGGCGGCGGCGGCGCTCCAAGTTCCGGCGGCCTGGCGGCAAGGGTGTAGCTAGGGTTGGCCTCCAGTTGCGGGTTGTGGCTTCGCCCGCGACGCGCGGAGGTTTTATACCTCCCCCCCTTTTGTCGCGGGTGGTGGCTCAACCCGCGACAAAAGGCCCCCTTTAATCGCGGGTTGAGCTACCACCCGCGACAAAAGGGGGGGTCTTTTGTCGCGGGTTGAGCCACCGCCCGCGACTAAAGGCCCTTGGCGATCCGTGGCACTCCGCATCCAACGGCTCCGGCCGTTTGAATCCAACGGCTCTGGAGCAGTTGGACACGGATCAGCTACGTTATTTTTTCTTTTTTCTTTTTTCCTTTTTTGTTTTTTCTTATTTCAATAACTTTTAAATGGTAAATCAAATAGAAAAGTGTTATATATGAAAATTTGTCGAGAAAAATACAATGAACATGAATATGACATCCATATAACTAGTTGCATCTTCCACGCGTCGCCGCCTCTTCCACGTGTCGCCGCCTCTTCCACGCGCCTCGCTCCGTCGCTGCCGGCGTGCGGCGTGTGTAGCCGTGGCTTACACGTGCCTCGCCACGTGTCGCCGCCGCTTCCACGTGCCTCGCCCCGTCGTCGCTGCCCGCGTGCGACGTGTGTACCCGTAGCTTACACGTGCCTCGCCACATGCCGCCGCCGGCGTGCGGCGTGTAGCCACCGCTGACACGTGCCGCACCCCGCCGACGCCGGCGTGCGACGTGTAGCCACCGCCGACACGTGCCATGCCCCGCGGGCACTATATAGAGCGACGAGTGCGGGCGCAACCACACGTCGCCACCGCCTCCGCTCATTCATCTCCGGGATGCCTCCATGTCGTCGAGGGCGTCCGGTTTCCGTGGCGTTCGAGTGCATCCGAGCGGTAGGTTCACCGCCGAGATACGCGCCGGTGGCTTCCGCCTCACCCTCGGCACGTACAACACGCCGGAAGAGGCGGCGCGCGCTTACGACGCGGCGGCGTGGCGCTTTCGGCGGCCGGGGCACGACATGAACTTCCCGGATGTTGAATCGCTAGAGGAGGCGGAGTTCCTCGCGCCACTGCCGTGCCTCGTCACCGACGAGGACCGTCGCCGGCATCGCCGGGTGCAGCGCAGGATCGCCATCGCCGAGCGCGACGAGCGGTTGATGCGCCGGTGGAGGGCGCGGTCCCCCGACGCGTTCTTTGCTAACCTTAGGGCACAACGCAGGTCCAACGAGGCGGCACCGTCGGGCCGTCGCCGCCTTCGAGCTCGAGAACTCGAATACAACTTGGACCGAAAACGACCCTCGGTGGGATGACCTTTGGACGGAGACAACCTCCGACGACGAGTAGAGACTAGACTAGTAATTTATCTATTTTATTGTAATTTCAATAAAGTCGTTGTCGGTTCTATTAGTTTAAATTTAGTTTATAAAGTCGTTGTCGGTTGTTTTTGTTCAATAAAGTGGTTGACACGAAATTTATTACGATTGAACTGAAATTAAAGTACGGAGCTCAAGCGAAAAATAAGATACATGGCCGGATTCGAATGTTGGAGCCATTCAATCATAGTCGTGCCTAGTCCTATACACGTCGCCATCGTAGTCATCAAAGTCGCCGACGTCATCGTCGCTAGCATCGGGGTCGCGGTTGTCGAACCTCGGCGGATGACCACGCGTGGGCTGGGATTGAGGGTAGCGCGAGGCGGGGGCCACGATAGGCCGGGACGCTCCGGAGAGTCCGGCCGCGCCACCACATCCGACGGCCGGCCTCGTTGAAGTTCGAAGGAGGAGGGCCGTCCTCCTCGTACACGGCAACCGCCCTCTCACGCCGATTGATGAAGAAGCTGTCCCAAGTCGGGCTGTAGTCGGGATGCCACCGGGGATTCCTCCGCTGCTCGGGCGTGAGCTCGAAATAGTAGTGGTTCGTGATGGCCATCTCGCGTGGCACACCTACGGGGATAGGAGGGACCGGTACGCCTCCGACGCTCGGCAACCAGCCGGTCGGGACGCGGTAGCCGGGCGGGCAGGGGTAGTTCGAGGCGCAAAGCGCCTCCGCCTCCCGGGGTGTTAGACATACGATGGAAGCCATGGGAGAGAGTGATGAGGTTTGCGAGATATGAGAGTCCAAGCCTACATATATATAGTGGAAAAATGGCGGGAATGCGGGAAGAAAATAGGCGGGAACGAAGTGGCGCGCGAAACTTTCATCCCGGGTGGAGGCTCAAACCGCGACAAAAGGCTGGGGGAGGCTTATCTAGGAGGGCCTTTTGTCACGGTTGGTGGCTGCAACCGCGACTAAAGATGTCGGCGGGATAATAAGGATGTGTCGGTAACCTTTTGTCACGGTTGGTGGCTGCAACCGCGACTAAAGCGGTCGGCAGGATAAGGACGCGTGGGTGGACGCACTGCTCGATGAGATAAAGCATGTAGCGCACGACGGTCTGTCGAAGGAATAAGACAAAGTACAAGCGGTGCCGTGCCTATAAAAGGAGCATCGATACGCCTTGCCAAGCGGATCAACAAGCCAAGCACGAGTTTAATCTTCATTATTACATAAATGTAGAGATTGTCTTGGGAACTATATATGAAGAATACATTATTACATCGCCATCTAGTGTTGTGATCTTCTACGCCGTAGCCATGGAGAATCTTCATCATTTAGCAAGATGCTTGGGTCAATTTTCACCGTGAAGGGCGGAATTTCTTTAAACTTATTATAATCTTCGACATGTCTGTCTTGTCATCCACTCCCACGATGTTTCTTTTCCCCGAAAGAACTATGTGGCGCTTTGGCTCCTCGATTGATGTATTCTTTTGTTGATTTCTTTTTCTTGATTTGCTAGACATGTCCTTCACGTAGAAAACTTGAGCCACCTCGCTGGCTAGGACAAAAGGCTCGTCCGGGTACGCAAGATTGTTGGGATCCACTGTTATCATACCGTACTTATCGTCAACATGTATAGCGCTGAGCTTCACCCATTTGCACCGAAACAAAGGGACCTTAAAAGTGGGACCATAGTCAAGTTCCCATATCTCCTCTATGTATCCATAATATGTGGTGGTACTGCCCATTCTCGTCTGTTGCATCGAAGCGGACACCGCTGTTTTGGTTGGTGCTCTTTTTATCTTGGTCGATCGTGTAAAATGTATTCCCATTTATCTCGTACCCTTGGAATGTACATATGTTTGAAGATGGTAACCTGGCCAACAAGTACAGCTGCTCCACCGCAGATGGGTCATTAATGAGATGTCTTTGCAACCAAGCGCCGAAGGTATTCATGTGTTGACGTGTAATCAAGGACTCGGGCTGGCCCGGGTTTATTTCTCGTAAAACATTCTTATGTTTCTCGATGTACGGAGCCACCAAGCTGGAATTGTATAGAGCTGTAGTGCGCTTGATTGAAAGAAATCTTGTCCCTCCACACCGTTGTTTTCCTTCCTAGTGTGCCTTTTCCAGTCAGCCTCCCCTCATACCGAGATTCAGGAACACCAATCGGCTTAAGGTCGGGAAGAAAGTCAACACAAAACTCAATGACCTCCTCGGTTCCGTAGCCCTTTGAGATACTTCCTTCCGGCCTAGCTCGGTTATGAACATATTTCTTTAAGACTCCCATGAACCTCTCGAAGGGGAACATATTGTGTAGAAATACGGGACCGAGAATTCTAATCTCTTCAACTAGGTGAACGAGGAGGTGCGTCATAATATTGAAGAAGGATGGTGGGAACAACAACTCGAAGCCGACAAGACATTGGACCACATCTTCCTGTAATCCCGACAAAGTTTCGGATCCATTACCTTCGAGAAATTGCGTTCAGGGAATGCACATATCTTCACAATGGCTAGTCGAACATTTTACGGTAGAAGTCCCCTCAATGCAATCGGAAGCAATTGTGTCATAAGCACGTGACGAGTCATGGGACTTCGGGTTCCGGAATTTTTTCTCCTTCATATTTACTATCCCCTTTATATTCGACGAGAAACCAGACGGAACCTTGATACTGAATAGGGCTTCAAAAAAGATCTCCTTCTCTTGTTTGGTAAGAGCATAGGCTGGCGAGGCCCTACAAACTGCCTCGGATGATTGCCGTTTCGTCCTTTATGAAGTTCCTGGTCCTCCCGTGCTTCGTTGTATCTTTTGTCTTTCCATACACGCCCGGAAAACCTAGAATATTCACACAAAGATTCTTGGTCGGGTGCATCACGTCGATTGCGGAGCGGACTTCCGGGACTTTCCAATATTCTAGCTCCCGGAAAATAGATTTCTTCTTCCACATGGGCGCGTGTCCGTCATCGTCTTTCGGAACAGGTCGACTGCCTGGACCCTTTCCAAAGATAACATTTAAATCCTTGACCATGTCAAATATATCGAGCACCACTACGGGGACAGGCTTCGGACGGCGGTCTGCCTCGCCATCGAAATGCTTGCCTTTTTTCCTTAAGGGATGCTTGCGCGGAAGGAAACGACGATTGAACGGGTACACAACTTTTACTGCTTTTTCCCAAATATTTACTTTCGGTCTCATCTAAACGAGTGTGTGCATGCATTGTATCCTTTGTTCGTCCGTCCCGAAATGTTACCGAGAGCGAGGCCAATCATTGATGGTTACGAATAGCAACGCTCGTAGGTCAAATTCTTGCTCCGTGTGCTCATCCCACACACGTACACCTGGTTTGGCCCACAACTCCAAAAGTTCATCGACTAATGGTCTTAGGTACACATCAATGTCGTTGCCCGGTTGCTTTGGGCCTTGGATAAGCACCGGCATCATAATGAACTTCCGCTTCATGCACAACCAAGGAGGAAGGTTGTAGATACATAGAGTCACGGGCCGAGTGCTTTGTGATCGCAGCTCTGCTCCCCAAAAGGATTCATGCCATCCGTACTTAGACCAAAGTATAAGTTCCTTGCCTCACCTGCAAAATCCGGAAACTCTCTCCCGATGTTTCTCCACCTGCCGACCATCGGCGGGGTGCCTCAACATCGCGTCTTTCTTACGTTCTTCCATGTGCCATCGCAACAACTTGGCATGCTCTTTGTTTCGAACAAACGTTTCAACCGTGGTATTATTGGAGCATACCACATCACCTTCGCAGGAACCCTCTTCCTGGGTGGCTCGCCCTCAACATCACCGGGGTCATCTTTTCGATCTTATACCGCAATGCACCACATATCGGACATTTATTCAAATTCTCGTACTTCTCACCGCGGTAGAGGATACGAGTCATTAATGCATGCATGTATCTTCCGCACATCTAATCCTAGAGGGCAGACAAGCTTCTTTGCTTCATATGTACCGACGGGCAATTCATTATTTCTTGGAAACAGACTTCTTTAATATTATCATCAATTTCTCAAATCCCGAGTCGATCCACACCGACCTCCGCCTTCCATTTCAGCAATTCCAATATGCTACCCAGCTTTCTATGCCCATCTTCACAACCTGGGTACAACAATTTGTGGTGGTCCTCTAACATCTTGTCAAACCGCAACCTCTCCTTATCCGTGCCACGAGTCTCTTCTTGCATCGAAATGGCCCGACGAAGATCATCATCAACGGGATCATCCGATGCCCGTTCTTCACCTCCTTCTTCTTCATTGTCGTCCATTGCGGTATCAAAGCATTCGAGAGAACATAGATCGGTACTTGGTCATCATTATCTTCTTCCTCATCGCCGTCTTCCATCATAACCCCTTCTTCTCCGTGCTTGGTCCAAACATTATAGCTGGACATGAATCCAAACCGAAGCAGGTGGCTCTTAATGTCTCTTGAGCAAGAGTAATCCTTCTCGTTCTTACATTTTAGACATGGACAACACATAAAACCTTGCTTCGACTTGTTGGCCTCGGCCACAAGCGAGAAAGAATTCACGCCCTCTACGAAAGCGGGGGCACATCGGTTACCGTACATCCATGGATGACTCATCCGCATCATAAGTACAATTATATATGTATCAGATGCAATCACCTTGCTAAAATTAGTATTGTACGGACTGTGCATATATATATAGTCGAGAAAATAGTTGCTAACCTTTTAGGATCAAAAAAAGGAGAAATCTTATCAAATAAAACCAAGTGGCATCCCTCTCACAAGCATTCCATCAAACACCTCTTGTGCACATGTAGAAAAAATGAGCTAGCATACACCTCCACCTTCACCACCAAGGAAAAAATGAGGTGGGGGGTGGCTGGCTGCTTCTATATATATAGGGGGGGGACATTTTGTCGCGGGCCGTATTACGACCCGCGACAAAAGGGTGGCCACGTCGCTCCTAACCCTTTTGTCGCGGGTCGTAGTACGGCCCGCGACAAAGGCCGCGACAAAAGCCTCCGCGCGCTCCACATGGTTTCGGGGCGACGTGGCCAGGCCATTTGTCGCGGGTGCAGGCGCGCCCGCGACAAAAGGCTCCCACGGAAGCCCTGTTTTCCACTAGTGAGTAGAAATATACATAACATGGAAAAATGTAAGCAATACCACTATTTTTTGTTCATAGAAACTCATCTCGCTCTGAGTACGGGGAGGTCTGGTTCTCCTACATCGTTGCCAACAAGCCCGCTTCGAGCTACTGTCGAGTAGAAGTTCGGTAGCGACTAGTACTTCCACAAGGTTTTCAGGCGAAATAATAAACATGGAGCAACGTATTTAAAACGAAACATACGCTACATACTGGATGTGTATAGCGACCAGTACTTCCACAAGGTGTTTTTCCGCATGTTTGGAGACCCAGAAGTAGCAATTCCATTTTTTAAAAGGATCACTGTTGTTAGTAAACTTGTGGGCTGGCAGGGCCCAGCCAACAATGTTCATTCCTACTTGTGCAAACGTCTGTTCCGAAAAATTCTGAATATGCATGCTAGAGGGAAAATACCTGGCCGCCCAAAAACACACTGATCTTATCCACCAAGTATGACGTTCCACCCTACAAGCGGCTCCCGTAAGCCAGCCAGACACGAGCCCGTCCAAAGACGAGCTCACTCGCAGCAACGATGGCGTCGGCGCCGTTGCTGAAACCACACTCACACTGCTCTGCTCTGCCGTCCGTGAGAAGAAGCGGCCCTGCGACCGTGCACGCTCAGAGGTCGGCCGGAAGAAGTGGCGCCGCCGCGCTGAAGGCGAGGGCGTTCCCGCTGGACGTGGTGCCGCTGATGGTGACGATGGTGGAGCACGTGGACAACCAGAGGGACTGGGTCGTCACCAAGTCCATCTGGCATCTCAGCGACACGGCCATCAAGGGCTTCTGTGAGACTCTTCTACAGAACCTTCGAATATTGTCGTTCGCGTTGTTGCACGTCTGCGATTCAGATTTATCTGAAACTAGCGTTTTTTTTCGCGTAGATACCTTCTACGCCATGTTCACAGTCTGGGGCATCTGCTTCTTCGGGTCCATGAAGGCAAGCACGCACAACAAGTGGAGTGGAGTCACCACTAGAATATTAGCCATTCGTCGTCACCAGATCGAATTATGATATCAAGTATCCGTCCATGTGTTCTTGATTGACACAGTTTTTGTCAATTAACAGGACCCTTTCTACGACAGCGAGTATTACAGGGAGCAAGGCGGTGATGGCACCGTGCACTGGTACTACGACAGGGTATGTATTGCAGTCTCCTCTAGATTTCTCACTGATTCAGAATTCAACCGGAACAATATTCGAATAGCTAGTGTGCTTATCGATGATGACTCAGCCAAACTTATTCGTGCTTATATGTTGCGATGCTAAATCTGCAGCAAGAGGACTTGGAGGCGTCTGCGAGGGAGGAGCTGTTGAGGGAGGATCTGCTTGAGGAGATTGAGAAGAGGGTCGGAGGGCTGAGGGAACTCGAGGAAGCGGGCATCAAGTGACGCGCGCCTATGCATGGATTAGTAGATACAGTATAACCTTATTAGCTTTTGCTTTCCACCCCTGAAGTTTGGGTGCAAAGCCTGAACTCTTCGATGTACTACAGAGTACAGACTACGCATAGCAAGTTCATTTCAAAAGGGCAGTGCGATAGGCATTGTATAAATTAACAAAGCTATATATGCCTTCTACATCTATGAATTTTTTTCACGCCTTTTCGAAATTCATGTGTGTAGCACTTTGCTAAGCTATATAGGGTAACCCAACATGACATCTCATCTATAAACTGCCACTGGGTGGAGCCTCGTCACACACTAATGCAAATATTCCATTTCCATTTTTAGTACAACACCCTTGTCCTCGGATTTGCTTGGAGAAAGCATCAATCTTGCACAAGAGATTGAGAAACTGACGAGCATATACATATATTCATCTTGAATCCATCACTATTAGGGAATAACCTATAATATCTAACCAAAGTCTACAACTATTTCCAATAGTTACTTCATATTACAACAAATAAACAATTCTATCGCCAGAAAAAACAACACACTGCAACTCCATGACATATTTGAGCAAAAAAATCTTCCCTTTGATGATTATTGCCGTCACAGACTCAGTGACCTAACAAAGGAATTAAGGTAAACCTCGGCAAGACTATCATGGTACTGTACTAATTACCAAGCAAACAATAAACATGAGGAGCTAGAGATGTTGGGGCTGCATTCTCACTCGGTAGGATTCCAGCCATCACACTTGGTTTCATAAAATATGTACGATTTTCCCGATCTAAATCGAACAGGTTTCCGTGAAGAAGGCATTTATAAAAAAAAATAGTAATAGAAATCTATGTCCTACCTAAAGTTGTCCAAGGTGAATTATTGCCAATGTCTCCTCAAGAATCATGATGGACAAAGCGAAAATTCAAAAGGAATGGATCCAACATTATGTTACTATCAAAATTACAAATCTTTTTATTTTCATATATTAAAGATTATTTAATTCCTTGAAGTACTTGGAATGTTTGTTTCAAATTATCAGGAAACAAATATTTTTTAACATGATCTTATTTGCGTTACTAAATAATAAGATGAAGAAAACAAATAGAATTGCTTGACTTGTTCAATTAAGTTCAATTTAAATCTTACAAAAAAATATGCAAAAAAATAAATTTGAAGGGTGGTTTTTATTTTTATTTTTTTTGAAACAGTAAAGCACAATATATTAAGCAGGCACGCCGCCTCATTAGAAACCTCCCAGTCCCCTTAGCTACCCTGGTGAGGAAAAGAGTGCGTCAGAAACGTGCTGCTTCAGGTAGACAGAGTCGTATTACAATCCTTGTGGATACTCTCCATCACACACGGCGGAGCAGATCCAGCAAGGCAAACCCGAGGTGCCACTCTTGCCTAATTGTGCTAAACTATGAGCTACTGAATTACACACTCGATCCACTTTGGATACCCTAATATTGTTATACAAATTCAGAAGCTCTCTACCTTCACTATACGTGCACCAACTATTGGATTTGTCCATAGAAACACTAGTGAGAACTTGAACAGCCCGGAGGCAATCTGACTCCAAAATAGAAGATTTTCCATTAAGAGTGATCAGATATTTCAGGCCCTCTAAGCATGCTAGCGCTTCAGCATCTTCTTCACTCGCACATCCAGGAATAAACTTCCACTCTGTAATAATAGGATTACCTTGATGGTTTCGAACAATCACCCCAATGCCAGCCTTTTTCCCAACCGGATCCCATCATGCGTCTAGATTCGCCTTCAGCTCGCCTTCCCTTGGTGCTGACCACCTGGACGTGGGAGACATGCTATCATTGTTTACCTGGCGCTCCAAATCCGTAGGACCCTTTTCATTCCTCACACAAGCAATGCTAGTTGCAGAGATAAAGGATTCCAGGTGGCTGCATAGGTAAGGAACCGAAGCAGAAACACTGGCCTTGCCGTCCCCATGAACAATATTGTTCCGATGGTGCCACACTCGCCACAGCATAAAAATGATCTTCGGTCGCAAATATTCCGAGACCTTGCAGAGCAGCAGAAAGAACCAATCCTTCCCACCAAATTTAAATACCTCTTCAGTAGGCAGATCCCAATGCACCCGAAGCTCCTGCCGCAGGGCATTTGCTAGCGTGCATCGAATAAGAGCGTGATGTGAGTCTTCCTCCTCAATTCCACATATCGTACATGTTGGATTGGCGGAATTTATACGTCGGTGTAAAGCTGTCCGAACAGCCAGGGTCGAAGAAGCCACCTTCCATGCAAAAACCCGGAGCTTTCGAGGTACCTTTGCCTTCCAAATCAACTCCCATATTTTCATGTCCCCATCCGGCTCTCTACTAGACTTTCCGCCACTCAAGCTCATAAGGCGCGGCTGAAGGCCCAGACGATAAGCTGATCGGACTGAGAATAGTCCATTACTTTCTGGGAACCAAGCAACAAAGTCATCACATGGTATGGTCGGAAGTTTTATAGCAAGTATAGCCTCTGCGTCCCTAGCACTACAGCACTCGCGTACCCTCTGTTCGTCCCACGCTCTAGCGACAGGGTTGATGAGATCCGAGACCCATCGCTGCCTTGTGTTTCCTCTCCTCATTTGCACTTTCAAGGCGTCTGGTCGGGGTATCCAATTATCTTGGAATATCCGCACGCTCGACCCAGACCCAATCCTCCATATTGCACCTTGCTTCAAGAGTTCAAGGCCATGCATTACTCCTTCCCATGCTGGCGAGACATTCTGGATAAAAACCGTGTCTAGAAGGTGAGCAGAGGGGTAGTATCTTGCCTTCAATAAACGAGCACATAGGCTGTTTGGGAACTGGATTAGCCGCCAAGCCTGGCGAGCCAACAGAGCCTGATTGAAAATTCTAAGGTCCCTAAAACCGATCCCACCTTGTGCCTTTGGTCGAGTTAGCTTTTCCCAAGACATCCAATGCATTCGCCTCTTATTTTCTTCATCTCCCCACTAGAAATCCCGTATAATATGGGACAGATCATCTGTCAGGCCGACGGGGAATTTGAACACACCCATCGCATATGTCGCCAAACATTGCAATACTGCCTTTATCAGAGTTTCTTTTGCCGCGCTCGACATATACTTTTCGGTCCAGTCACGGGCTCTATTTTGAAAGCTTTGTTTGATAGATTTAAACTTTCCATGCTTCATCTTACCCTCAGGAACTGGAAGACCGAGGTACTTCTCCTCAAAACTTGAAGTCTCATATTTAAGTAGATCTTTGATTTCCGTTTGCACATCCACATTGCATTTAGCACCATACATTATTGAGCACTTGCCCAGGCTAACAAGTTGCCTTGTACTTTTTTCATATATGTCCAGAATTGATTTGATCACCGTTGCTTGTTGGACCGATGCCTCAAAAAATAGTAAACTATCATCCGCATAGAAGAGATGTGATGTACCAGGAGCCCATCTGCATATTTTAAGCTCATGGAGTGCTCCAGGATCGATCTCTTTCCTAATTAGGCACGATAAACCGTCAGCCACAAAAAGGAATAAATAAGGCGAAAGTGGATCACCTTGGCGCAGACCGCGAGAAGGAGAGAAAGAGTTCAACATATATCCGTTAAAGCGAATTAAGTATCGTATGGAGGTCACACATAACATCACCCACCGTATCCATTTGCTATGAAACCCTAACTTCGCTAAAACTCCTTCCAAAAAACTCCAATCAACACGGTCATAAGCTTTGGTCATATCCAATTTGTATGCACAAAATTTCGATCGGGCAACACCCCCTGTCTGTATCGCATGAATGCATTCAAACGCCATTAGAGCATTATCACTTATCAGCCTACCTGGGATAAAAGCACTTTGAGTCGGGGAAATGATCATGTCCAAAATTTGGCGAAGGCGATTTGCAATGCACTTTGACACCACTTTATAGATCACATTGCACAAACTAATAGGTCTGAAATCCTTCAGCTCCTCCGGGTCATTCTTCTTTGGTATCATAACAATAGCTGTGTCATTGACCTCCTCAGGCATAGTCCCAGTATCAAAGAACTTCTGAACCGCTGGCACAACCTCATCTCTGAATAAGTCCCAGTTTCGCTGGATAAACCGTGCCGGAAAACCGTCAGGTCCGGGTGCTTTTAATGGCCCTATCTGAAAAAGTGCATCGCTAATTTCCTTCGCAGAGTAGGCCACACAAAGTTTCTCATTCATATTCTCATCAATAACCTCCTGAACCAAATTCGTCACCCCCTCTGGATTGACCGATTCATCTTTACTGTATAGTTTTTGGAAAAAAAAAAATCAAATGCCATTTCCTCCATCTCGTTTGAGTCCATGGTCCAAGAACCATCAGCTCTTCTAAGTTTCCGAATTTTGTTTTTCTTCTGCCTTTTGGAAGCTTGCCTATGAAAGAACTTCGTGTTTTGGTCTCCCTCCCGTAGCCAGGTAACCCGAGATCGTTGGTGCCATGCTATTTCCTCCCTGTACAAGAGTTCGTCCATTTCCTTTGTTAACTGCAAACGTTCCATATTACTATTCTCATCATCCCTTCCATGAAGTTCTTCCAGTTTTGCTCTCTTCTTTTCAATCTCCTTTGGCAAATATTTGAAGTGGGCTGCCTTCCAATTGTACAGACCAGCCATAACATCCTTTAAAGAACTGTTTATGTCACCCAAATCATGTACTGGGAGTCTACCAGACCATGCTTCCTCCACCGCCGCGGCCAGTGATGGTTCCCGCTCCCAAGATACTTCATAGCGACGAATAGGCCTATTGGCACAACAGTTTTGGGCTTGTTCAATAGACAACAAAAGAGGAGTGTGGTCTAATCTGGATGATGAAATATGTCTCACCCTGTAATCTGGGAACGAAGTAGACCAAGCTGGGTTAACCACAGCTCTATCCAAACGAACCTTAACATTTCTCTCTCCCTTCTGCTTATTATCCCAAGTCCATGGTGTACCCACAAAACCCATATCATGAAGATCACAGAAGGACAAGGTATCTCTGAAGTCCCTCATCAAACGTTCGGATCGCCTCGCCCGTGAAAAATGTTCCTCTTCCCACATCGCTTCATTAAAATCCCCTATCATAAGACATGGTTCATTTGATCTATCTCTGATCGATCTAATATCTGTCCAAAACTGATGGCAGTCACTAGCTTTTGGTTCCCCATATACAAAAGTGCAGCGCCACATGCGATCATAAGGTCCCCCGCTGATATGCACATCAATATGCCTCTTACTGAATGATAGCAAATCAACGTTTACACCATCCTGCCAATACAAAGCTATACCACCACCTTTTCCATCACCAGCAACCGGGAAACATCCTTTCATTCCAATACGAAAACGGAGATTTTTCACCCGTTCCTCACTTTGTCTTGTTTCGCACAGGAAAACCAAACAGGGTTTATAGGATTGCACAAGGCAATCGAGCTCTCGAACTCTCGCGGGGTGCCCCGACCCATGGTAGTTCCAGCCTAGAAGACACATTAGGCCCGGTGGTCATCCTCGAGGGATGCCGCCGATGATGCCAAAATTTCGTTTCTATTTCCTTCAGTTCCGGTCTTTCTTACTTTGGATCTATCCTTTGTTTTAACGTATGAAGGCGGCAGGGGAGGTATATCTCCTACCTCACCACCAGTGTCCATTCCATTCTCAGTACCGTGCTCATTCAGGTTCATATCCAGCTTTCTTCTAGCCTCGATTTCATGTGCTTCACCATCTGTTACAGATGCGCTTGATTCATCTTTCTTCTCTGGGCTGCTAGTTGTATCCTTCAAATCATCTTTGTCATTCAGCGCCGCATCATCAGATGACCGTTTCCTAGCCGCACCATTATGCGTCATCCCCCTCCCTGTGACACCCCCTCGTAAGGGAGTACGAGGGGCAATTCTGCGTGGTGCACTAGACGGTTGGCTTGCTCGTCGGGTAGCAAGCATCCAAGTACCGTATTGAAGTTGCTTCTCGTCCCACAAACCATCACCACATTCCTCGTGATCATGCCCAAGAAATCCGCACCTCTTGCAGAAGAAAGGTATCTTCTCATACTTAACAGCTAGTCGTCTCTTCCCTTCTGGCATTGTTAACGATACAAAACGCAATAGGGGTCTGGAGATATCAATTCTCACCCTGATGCGGACATAATTTCATTCATAAAAAAGCTTCGGTGACATCTGCACCTCCTTAACCTTTCCTACTCCTCGGGCTAGATCATCAACAATCACCGGCTTCCGATATAACTCCGAAATACCATGTATCTGTGACCAGACATACAAACCACCGAAAACAAATTGTTCAGGATCGCATAAACCATCATAGTCCTCTATTAGAACACCCCAGCCACGAAAGGTCCATGGCCCTTGGTGCACCACCTTCTTCCAGTCTCCAAGACAGTGCATCTGGAAGATAAATAAATTTTCGCCCGCTTCTCTGAAAATCGGATCACGGGACAAATTCCATACAACCTTCATCTTCTCGAACAGGGCCTCGGCGCTGGAAGATCTAGTAGTATGAGCCTTACCAATCGCAAGCCATCTGGCGGCCTGCTGAAATTCCTTTGCATCATCAATCCCGATAATAACATCATCGAGTTCATCCTCGTTAAGCTCCAGGTGGCTGAACATATCATCGAGATCATCCTCTTTACCGCCACTAGACGGCAAATCACTTGCCGCAGATGCCGTCGCCACTGCAGCCCTTGGATTGACGCCTGCATCCTCCTTCGCTACATCTTGTTCCTTTGTTTGCATGATCAGCGAACGCCGCCAGAAAACCTAGGGCTCCCGTCCGTACCCGTCCGTACCCGGCAAGATCGCGAAACAGGGGAGGCCTGATTGTACACAGTCGGGGGAAACCACACAGGGAACACACAGTAACACAGGAGTTAAGCCGGGCGGCCGGAGACCGGACCAATCTCACGTCGGCGGCAGAGTCGCCAACGGAGCAGAGAAACCCTAAAACGAGAGGGTACGTCTGGTGTTTATTTTTAGGTTAGGCTAGTTGAGTAATTTTGATTAAGGTTTTATTAGTTTATTACTTGAAAATTGCAATCACATGGGTTAAATTTTTTTTTGTACTTTGTACATCAAAACAGGAGCAACGGAAAAAGCTTTTCAAGACTTGGACCTTTTCATCTATATTTGTAGAGGCAATCACTTGGACTAACAGCAAACCATGAACTACCAAGTGCTGACACGAACCACTAAGACATCAAATATAAGTGGTGCCATGCTGAATTGCTGATATGGAATTGAAGGAAGCTAGTTTTTTTTTTTTTTGCGGGTAAAAAAAAACGAGCGACACACCACGGTGTTCACCTGTACTAAGACAGTATGGTGTCCAACCTAATCAAACTGAGACAGCTTGCCGCAGTAGGACGTAATATCTTTTCTTTGAAAAGATGGGCAAAAGCTTTGCCCTATTCCATTAACTAGATGATACCCCGCACGTTGTTGCGGTAATCTTTAACAATACATGAGTTTTGACTAAAAATGTACATTGGAGAGGATCATATGCAGCATTCATGCTGCAATACAAAACACCATATATAAGAAATTAGTTTTTTAAGAAATTAATTAACATGATAGGCATGCACCGTCATGATAATACATAGTTTCACATAATATATAAAAGATGTAACTGAGTTATTTGTTTTGGCATTAGAATTTGAAGTGCAAAAAGGATTAGATATATCAAATAGGTATTCCAAGAAAAAAATGAAATGTTTACACCAGCAGCAGAGGAGTTTTGCTGAATATCGAATATGGGCAGACTAAGAAACATTGGACCTGCGTGCATGATTATCAAAACTCATTACCACACTTCAATGTATAGTGTACCAAAATAGGTTAGATGATGAAAAAATAAATAACATGGAGACTTGTACATTGAAATATAGGAAAGTGACTTCATTTTGGAAGTAGGTATTGGTTAGCGTTAGAAATTTATCAAGCCTGAGTATGTGGAAGGTATATTTTAGTTGACAAAACAAATTGTCAACTTGTCGGTTTTGTGAGTTCTAACAGTACATATTGAAGGAAAAATGCATTTTCTCTCATTAAATAATAACTAATCTGCAAATTGCAGTTTCTGGTACATCCTAGCAGTAGCAGCCATAGCCTTGCAGAGTTTTTCTTTTAGATGGAAGATTGCAGAGTTAATTTTAGATCACTGCCTACAAAGTTGTGAGGACATTCTATAAGCTGAAAATCAAATAAAACCTCTTGGATAATAGCTGCATATATTCTGGTCTTTCAGGTAGCAGTTCTTGAGCTAGGACTGCAATAGCAAGCATATAATAGTTCAAAATGTATCTTAGCACTACCACTACCTGTTCTTATCCAATCTCTTGTTTGGATTATTAAACATGGCCTGCAAAACAAACTCGAGTTATCTAGGGAGAACACCATGAATCAACTCCAGGTCGATGAACTAAATATAAGTGGAGCATAAAGTAAGAAATTACAACATAACAACATAAGTGGAAATAAAATGTCACCGAGTAGTGTTGCATAAGCCGATTCCAATCCCATGCGATATAATATAATACAACCAAATGTAGAGAAAACACCCGATACTTCCAAATATTCATATGATCCAACAGTAGGAAAGCATCATGGATGATTAATTCATTTGGCTATATTTCTGACATATGGCTGTCTGCACAACTCTGAGGGAAAAAATAGTTAAGCCTCAAAGAAATTGGAGGTGGTTGGCTAAAGATGATGTTATTTTGTGATCCAAATTCATATACTAAAGGGAGGCTAACTTCTGACGAGCGGAGCGAGGCCCGTCGCCGGAGGCTTGGGCCGAAGCGTAGCGTAGTCAGAAGTTAGCCCATATGTCGTGCCCTACAGGGACGCTCGCGGGGGTGCGGGGGCGGCAGCCCCCGCGGTACGGATCGTTGCCACCGCCTATTTATATTCCCCGTAAGCCGCCGCTAGGGTTATCATCGCATCATTGTATACCCACGGCGTTTGTAAACACCACCGAAATAGTGAAGTTTTGCTGGCCGGCGCCCGTGGTTTTTCCCTTGTGTGTTGCAAGGGTTTTCCACGTTAAAATCTCGTGTCCCCTGCAGGTGTTTTACTTTTCGTTCTTCGTTTATTGTGCATCTCAATTGTAACAAGTGGTATCGAGCCCGTGTTCTTTGGATCTAGGGTTTACGAGATGTCGTCACCGAAGTTCGATCTACCGCAGCTGGACTACACCACGAGATTTGCTTTGTGGCAAGTGAAGATGAGGGCGATTCTCGCCCAATCTTCGGATCTGGATGAAGCGATCGATGCTTTCGGCGAGAAAGCGAAGGATACCTGGACCGATGCGGAGAAGCGGAAAGACCGTAAGGCTTTATCGTTGATTCAACTCCATCTGTCCAATAATATTCTGCAGGAAGTGCTGCAGGAGAAAACCACCGCCGAGTTATGGGTCAAACTAGAGGAGATCTGTTTGTCCAAGGATCTCACGGGCAGATTGCACGTGAAGATGAAGCTGTTCTCGCATAAGTTGCAAGAGGGAGGTTCGGTAATGAATCACCTATCTTCCCGGAAAGAGATTGTTTCGATTTGCAGTCTATAGAAGTTAAGTATGAGGATGAGGATTTAGGTCTTCTTCTTTTATGCTCGCTGCCTAATTCTTTCAGTAATTTTCGTGACACCATATTATTGAGCCGCGACAAACTAACTCTCGCGGAAGTTTATGATGCTCTCCAACAAAAGGAGAAAATGAAATCTATGGTGCAGGCTGAAAGTTCGTCCTCCAAGGCGGAGGCGTTAGAGGTCCGTGGCGGGACCGAGCAGCGAGATAACTACTACCACAACAACGAGAGATAAGAGCAAGGGCGATAGAGGTCGCTCAAAGTCCAAAGGACGTGACAAGTTCTGCAGGTATTGTAAGAAATCTAGCCACAATATTGATGATTGTTGGAAGCTGCAGAACAAGGAGAAAAGGAACGGAACTTACCAACCGAAAAATAATGATGGTAATGGTAAGGCTGCCGTTGTCACCGGTAAGGGTGAGGCTGCTGTTGTTGCTCGGTAGTGATAGTTCGATGGAGATTGCTTAGCTGTTTTGGCTGCATGTGTTTCACGTGATGATGAATGGATTCTTGATACCGCATGTTCGTTTCATATTTGCTGTAACAAAGATTGGTTCAGTTCTTATGAGTCCGTGCAGAGTGGAGATTTTGTGCGTGTGGGGAATGACAACCGAGTGCAGCATTGTTGGCATTGGTTCTGTTCGGATCAAGACCCATGATGGGATGACACGCACGTTGACAGGAGTGAAACACATACCCTCCATGGCGAGGAATTTGATCTCTTTGAGTACCCTTGATTGTGACGGGTACAAGTACAAAGGTGGGAACAAACTTTTGAAGGTATCATCAGGTTCTCTCATTATTATGATTGGTGATATGAATTCTGCGAAATTATATGTCCTTAGAGGTAGCACTTTGCCCGGTATTGCTCGCTGCCGTTAGTTCCGATGAAACTAGTAAGACTAACCTTTGGCACAAGCGTCTTGGACATATGAGTGAGCTTGGCATGGCAGAATTGGCAAAGAGAGAGCTAATTGATGGCTGCGATTTAGGTAATCTTGAGTTCTGTGAGCACCGCATCTTTGGTAAGCATAAAAGAGTAAAATTTAATGCTTCCGTTCATACCACCAAAGGCATTTTAGATTATGTACACGCTGATGTTTGGGGTCCGTCCCGTAGAACTTCTAATGGTGGTGCTAATTACATGCTTACAATTATTGATGATTACTCAAGAAAAGTGTGGCCATATTTCCTGAAACATAAATCTGATGTTTTTAATGCTTTTAAGAAGTGGAAAGTTATGGTAGAAACCCAAACTGAAAAGAAGGTTAAGATACTCCGTACCGACAATGGTATGGAATTTTGTTCAAATGAATTTGATGAGTTTTGCAGCAATGATGGGATGGTAAGACATCATACCATTCCGTACACCCCTCAACGTAATGGCGTGGCTGAACGCATGAACAGGACCATTATTTCGAGGGCTCGTCTGCATGTTGTCTAATGCAAAGATGCATAGAGGTTTTTGGGCTGAAGCAGCCTCCACCGCATGTTATCTCATCAACAGGTCACCTTCTGTTCCACTTGATAAGAAAACTCCAATTGAGGTATGGTCTGGTTCGCCTGCTGATTATTCAGATTTGAGAGTTTTCGGTTGCATCGCTTACGCTCATGTTGATAATGGAAAGTTGGAGCCAAGGGCTGTTAAGTGCATCTTCCTTGGTTATGGTTCGGGAGTTAAGGCATATAGATTATGGAATCCTGAAACTAAGAAAATTGTGTTGAGCAGGAATGTCGTTTTTAATGAGGCGGTTATGTTTAATGATAGTCCGTCTACCGATATTTCGATGCTATTGATTCTCTCGATGTTTCTGATGATGAGCAGCACAGAATTGGCGTGCAGGTGGAGCACGCAAAGGAGAATGAAAATGTGTTTCCTGAAACCAACAATGATGATAATGATGTTCCACCTTCACCACCTTTTGTTCAGCGACAAGGACGGTCTATTGCTGCTGACCGCCCTAAGAGAAATATTACACCTCCTACCCGATTAATTCAAGAATGTGATATTGTTGTTTATGCTTTGAGTTGTGCTGAACAGGTGGAGCATGATATTGAACCAGCTACATATACTCGAAGCCATTGCTTCGGTTGATAAAGAGAAGTGGGTAGGTGCGATGCAAGAAGAGATGCAATCGCTTGAGAAGAATGGCACATGGGATGTTGTGCACTTGCCTAAACAAAAGAAGGCTGTCCGCCGCAAGTGGATATTCAAAAGAAAGGAAGGTTTGTCTCCAAATGAGCCTCCACGGTTTAAGGCAAGGTTAGTAGCAAAAGGTTTCAGTCAAATTCCAGGTGTTGATTATAATGATGTATTCTCCCCGGTTGTGAAGCATAGTTCTATTCGTGCTTTCTTTGGTATTGTTGCTATGCATGATCTTGAGCTTGAGCAGCTAGATGTAAAGACTGCTTTTCCGCATGGTGAGTTGGAGGAGGATATATATATGGACCAACCTCGAAGGTTATGTTGTGCCCGGTAAGGAGGATCTTGTTTGCAAATTAAAGAGGTCCCTTTATGGTCTGAAACGAGTCGCCACGACAGTGGTATAAAAGGTTTGATTCATTTATGCTTACACATGGTTTTGAGAGATCTCAGTATGATAGTTGTGTGTATATCAAGTTTGTTAATGGATCACCTATTTATTTGCTGCTATATGTTGATGATATGTTGATTGCTGCCAAGAGCATGAAAGAGATCACTACTTTAAAGAATCAATTAAGTAGTGAGTTTGAGATGAAGGATCTTGGTCCTGCTAAGAAAATACTAGGCATGGAAATCAAAAGGGACAGAAAGTCTAGTTTGTTGTTTCTTAGTCGGAAAAGTACATTGAGAAAGTTCTTCATCGTTTTAATATGCATGATGCAAAGTCAGTTACTACTCCTATTGCTTCTCATTTCAAGTTGTCAGCTTTGCAATGTCCTAGCTCTAAAGATGATATTGAGTACATGTCTCGAGTTCCCTATTCTAGTGCTCGTTGGTTCCTTGATGTATGCCATGGTTTGTTCACGTCCTGATCTATCATATGCTATGAGTTTGGTCGGTCGATACATGGCTAATCCTGGTAAAGAACATTGGAAAGCTGTTCGGTGGATTTTCAGGTACCTTCGCGGCACATCAAAAGCTTGCTTGAGGTTTGGCAGGATTGGTGAGGGGCTCGCCGGATATGTGGATTCAGATTATGTCGGCGATTTGGATCGGAGAAGGTCCCTCACAGGTTATGTGTTTACTCGTTGGTGGATGTGCTCGTTAGCTGGAAGGCTACTTTGCGGGATGCTCGTTGCACAATCTACTACCGAGGCTGAGTACATGGCTATTGCTTGAGGCAGGTAAAGAGGCTGTTTGGCTGAAAGGGTTATATGCTGAGCTTTGTGGAGATAATTCTTGCATTAAGTTGTTCGATGACATGTCAAAGTGCTATTTATCTTACTAAAGATCAGATGTTCCATGATAGGACAAAGCACATTGATATTAAGTACCACGCAATCGGAGATGTGGTTGCAAAAGGTAAAGTGAAGGTATGCAAGATTAGTACTCATGATAATCCTCGCTGATATGATGACTAAGCCTGTCCCTCGTGTCCAAGTTTGAGCTTTGCTCAAGCTTGGTTGGTATAACTCGTTTAGCCCAAGTGGCTATTGGCGCCAGCAAGTGTTTTCTTTGTTGATTCGAGTGATTGTTGAAGTTCATGCTACAAGGAATTTGTCTCAAGGTGGAGTTTGTTATTTTGTGATCCAAATTCATATACTAAAGGGAGGCTAACTTCGACGAGCGGAGCGAGGCCCGTCGCCGGAGGCTTGGGCCGAAGCGTAGCGTAGTCGAAGTTAGCCCATATGTCGTGCCCTACGGGGACGCCTCGCGGGGGTGCGGGGGCGGCAGCCCCCGCAGTACTGGATCGTTGCCACCGCCTATTTATATTCCCCGTAAGCCGCCGCTAGGGTTATCATCGCATCATTGTATACCCACGGCGTTTGTAAACACCACCGAAATAGTGAAGTTTTGCTGGCTGGCGCCCGTGGTTTTTCCCTTGTGTGTTGCAAGGGTTTTCCACGTTAAAATCTCGTGTCCCCTGCAGTGTTTTACTTTTCGTTCTTCGTTTATTGTGCATCTCAATTGTAACAGATGAGATAGGGCGACTTGGTCAAACTCCTTTTTATTGACATGGCTGAGTACCATGAGAGAATTACGTACCTGACTGAGATCTGCTTATCAAGATGTGTCTACCGTAAATATTGAGGAAGATAAAGTGCAGCAGATCTGTAGCCTTCTATATTATTCCAACAACAATAAAATCGATGTTGTGTTTGATGATGTGGCCTTGTAGCTGTAGACAGAAAAATAAAGGCTTCCTCCCAGAAAACCAAACACCTTCTATGCAAATAACACAGTCTGGGACATGAACAGATTGAATGGGTCGTGAGAAAGAATCCATGCTGAGAGGGCGAAAAATAAATACGAACAGATTGTATCAGGACATTAGATGTATAGGCCGGGGAAGGGAATTTACCGAGCAAACAGGACACGGCCGCGTTCCGCGTGGAGGCGAGCCCTGCGACATCTAGGCTAGTAGAGATTTCAAGATGTTCGTTTCCAAGGAGCAATCGGGCCGATGACCGGCAGGAACGGATGATCCTGGAACATTACTGTACGCGAGGGATGCTCTTGCAAAGATTCAGGAGATTTCATAACGTTGGTTTCAACCGAATATCAATAGGAATTAGAGGGATGTTGTTGCGACGATTCAGGTCGCCCTATACATCACCTCATGGAGATGATGGTTGTGAGATACTCCAGCAAAGATAGGGAGGCAGATAAATTGATAAATAGTGATTAATCACAATGACGGCAGTAGAGAAGGGAGGGGAGCGGATAGGACATGGTTATGGTGGTGGGGAGGTGTAAAGACAGCATAAGTGAATGGGAGATTGATTGCTAACTCGGAGGTACATAAACTAATGGTGTGGACGGCGATGAGCAGGATCAGTACGTCTGCACGATTGGAAGCTGAACGGAAGGGATGCATTGAACGGAATGTGCTCTGCAGTTTTTTATGGGCTGATGTGGCAGTTATGCTGATGTGGACATGATGTGGCGCGCTAGGATTGCTCAAGGTTGATTGATGAGGTGGATAGGCTGCATGTGAAGAGAAATGGGATCACCTATTAAGAATAGAAAGATTAAGGAGAAGTAGAATAGTTTTACAAGGCACCCGATTACACCCTTGAAACAAAAAAAGACCTACTCTCGCGGCATCAAGTTACTCATACATTTATCACCCGCCAAAATCCAAAGTTTAGCCTCTTGCTTGATCTTATTGAAGAGCACGGAGGGTGGCGCTTGCTTGCTTTTAAAGATCCGGGC
Organism: Lolium rigidum; assembly: GCF_022539505.1. NCBI lineage: Eukaryota > Viridiplantae > Streptophyta > Magnoliopsida > Poales > Poaceae > Lolium > Lolium rigidum. Next base: position 232,648,806 of record NC_061509.1, read on the forward strand.
GTTTCTTTCATTCCAAAGTTCCCAAGACACGAGGAAGGTTAACGATGCAACGTCCTTGTGCTTGGTCATCTTGCCCCACCATGGGTGAAGAGAAGTGGTCGGCCAAAGGTTGGGGTCAAGGGGTTGGATGCCAAGCCAAGTGTTCAAAAGGCCCCAAAGGCGGATGGTGTAACGACAATTGACAAGAAGGTGATCAACGGATTCTAAAGCATGTTTGCAAAGAGGACAATCCCGACCATTAGGCCAACCCCTCTTCTCCAAGCGGTCATTAGTCCAAAGCCTATTTTGAAGCGCAAGCCACATAAAGAGCTTATACTTGGGCGGTGCCCAAAACTTCCACACCGAGGAGGCGACCGGGGAAAGCGTGGCTCCGAAGAATTGAGCATGGTAGGCGGAGGTAGAAGAGTAGATGCCATTATCGGTGAGGTTCCAAGAAATCTCGTCCTCCACGTCCTCATTAAGAGAGACCTCGGAGAGTTTGACCCAAAGGGAGATGTATTGGCGAATATGTTGTATGGTGAAAACCGTGTCCAAGTTAATCTTGGAGATCCAACCATGATTGGACATGGCCTTGTTGACTTTCCAATTCTTTCTAGTGAAGATTTTGTATATGAGAGGGGCGATGTCGATGGGCTTTATGCCATTAAGCCACGGCGCCTTCCAAAAGGAGTCTTCTTCCCATTGCCCACCACAATGGTAGTTGAGGCGTAGAAAAGGTCCATGTCCGTGTCATTGCAAGGGTTGCCAAGACCCACCCAAATTTTGGACGGCTCTTTCCATTCCTTCCAAGGCCACCGCAAGCGAAGGGCACGGGAGAAGAAGTCGGCATTAAGAACCCCAAGGCCACCAAGATTTTTGGGCCTACAAACGATATCCCAATTGACCTTACATTGTCCACCGGAGACCTTATCGGTGCCCGCCCATAAGAAGGCTCTTTCAATCCTTGCTTGGCTAGCAGCGGCACTAGGAAGAGGAGGAAGCCGGCCAGGATGGCGAAAACCTGGCGGCAATCGGGACGGCGGCCGAGCTGGACGACGACCAGGAAGACGACTGGGACAGTGATTGGACGTGAGTGGAAGGCAGCACCGACGGCGGGAGAGAAAGCGAGGGTGGGTTGGAGACAAGGTTTTTTTTTGAACATCAAGGAGATTTTATTAGCTAGTAAGTATCGTTACATCATAGCTTGGGATAAGAAATCTGGAGGTGCATGATCCCACACATTAGTTGGTGCTTGCTTAGCAAAACTAGCTAACATATGTGCCACCCCCATTCACTTCATGTGAACAATGCTCAAAAACGATCACACGGCTGCAAGGGATTAAGCAAGATAAATGCCATTCCGAAGGGCATATGCTTCAGCCATTGGTGCATCATGTACATAGTCCAAAGTATTGTTTGATGCCGCCACAAAATTTCCATGTGAATTCCGGATAACAGCTCCAGTAGTGCCCGTTAGTTGGTCCAGGTCGAACCATGCATCAACATTCAGTTTTACAAATTTAGAGGGAGGACGGGTCCATGTTTGCATTTTCACCTTCCTGTTCAGAGGGCGGCGCGGAGACAAGGGTATGCTTAGCGTCTGGCCTATTTGCTCTTCATCTAGGAGGATGGAATCCATGGGTCGACCCGTCGACCAGTGGTTCAGTTAAGGCCGTCTCCATTGGCCCATAACACGTTCAAGGTCGGCCTGTGCGCCCCAATTGGCTCGGAATTTTGGGTTGGGTAAGTGATCCATCGGGTCGACCCGGTCCATTCCCATCTTCAGTGGCATACCAAACAAGAGGGGCACCAAACAAATCGTTAAGTTTGACCCAGAACTATTTTGCAATGGGTTAAGACCCCCAGAGTCTGCCCGTGGAGCCCCAAAATCAGCTATCAAACGTGTTGTATATGAACCTGGCTGAAAAAAAACATATTTGCAAGTTCCTAAAAAATTGAGATAAATCATGCAAGTATATACGCATTGGTAGTTTGATACTTACTCATGTAAATTTACAATAAAAAATATGACCCTATTTGGCCAACACACACAAAGAAAATTGGACTTGAAGATGAATCTTACACTAAACCAGGTACCTTCGTCATTTTTTCATTTTTGCCTAAGTTAAATACTTTCGTATTTAAATTTTAAACTTGGTATGAACATACCTGCATGCATCCTCTCCATGCAAAAATTCATTTCATATACTTTTACATTATTTAGCATGTTTTTGATTTTACTAGTTTACCACGGGTTTAGGAATACCCAGGTTCTGAAAATTCATGTCCGCCAAGAGACCATGTATACTACTCCCTCCGTCCCAAAATGTAAGACGTCGAAGGATTAGTCAAAAGTCAACGTTTTTTTAAGTTTGATCAAGTTTATACATAAAAATATAAACATTTACAGTACTGAATCAACATGAATAGATTCACCATAAAATAAATTTTCTTAATACGTCCATTTAATATTGTAGATGTAAATATATTTTTCTAAATATTTAATCAAAGTTAGTAAAGTTTGACTTTTGATCAGTCCTTAAACGCCTCACATTTTGGGACGGAGGGAGTATCCAAGAATCTAGCATCAAATGAAAGACATATGACTTTGAAGTGAGCATACATGACCATGTTTCGAACCACCAGTGTTCTCGATCCCCTGTTTCTTTGCTTGAAATCCAATAGCTTCGTTGCTATCATGCTAGTTTTCCGAGCTCTTGTGTTTTATGATCTCTAGGGTCTTCACTCAAACCTCCAAGTACCATTGTTAATATCATAACAGCAATAGAGCCTCGTCTACGCTCCCAAAACAGCTACCGAACCACTGTTTAGCCTCGCCTATGTACTTCCTTGCGTCTACAAAAAATGTCCTTGGTGCCACCATACTCCAAGCTACTGGTTATGTGAAGCATGTGAGATGTGGAATTCTTTTGAGAAGTTGATGAGTTGTTTTTCCCAATGCATCTCATTCCTAAGGAAAAATCTGACCACGATAGCAATTACAATGTTATGTAATGAAATAATAATATACAGCCGTTTCCGCTTCATTTCATGGGATCTGTCACCACTCATGTCAATAGCATATATACATGGAAAACTATGTGATGCCTCAGATAAGTAGGTGTGACCTTGCTCGATGCTTCAATCATTTTAATGTTCCAGGTACAACAATAGTAAAAGAAAGTAGTTTCAGTGGATACATACTACCGGGTATTCCAAATACATCAATATGAAAAGGAAGTAGTTTCCGTCGATACATACTACCGGTGTTCCATATGTTTAGTAGAAATTATTTGACCAAATATATAGATAAAATGCTAGCACTTGTGTCGTTGTTTCCCATAATTATCCACCCTTTCCGGCCCTCCCTACCGGTACCAACCATCCTTCCATCTCTCGAGAGAGGCTTCTTACGGCACACGCCATTACTTTTTTGATTCACCAACATGAGATCTGCGTATTCACTTTGGTATCAGAGTTTAGGTTGTCGATACCCCACTGGTCCTATTTGTCTGTAGGATAACATTGCTAACGGACGTTGTTGTGTCTAGTGTCAAAACCTATTTTCTGAAAATTCGTTGGATAGTGTCAATGATGACACGGGACACTTCTTTCAGACATGAAAAAGGCTGATAACCACTTTTGTTCAACATTGTGGCTGATATGCTCGCTATCTTGATCGAACGAGCTAAATCTGATGGCCAAATTGAAGGTCTGATCCCACATCTTGTTGATGGGGGTTTATCAATTCTTCAATATGCCGATTATACAATTTTATTTATGGAACATGATATCGGAAAAGCTCGAAATTTAAAGCTAATATTGGTAGCTTTTGAGCATTTATCGGGTCTCAAAATAAATTTTCATAAAAACGAATTGTTCTGCTTTGGCGAGGCTCAGGACTCAGTCGCCGAATATTCGAAACAGTTTGGCTGTGGGCAAAGCCAGTTTCCTATCAAGTATCTGGGCATCCCGATTCATTATCGGAGATTAACTATAGGTGATCGAAAACTAGTCAAGGAAAGACTTAAGAAGAGACTTAGTAGTTACAAAGGTAAAACGCTATCCTTGGAGGAAGACTGGTTCCCATTAATGCAGTACTCAATAACATGGTGTTGTATATGATATCCTTCTTCATCTTGCCAAAAGGTGTGTTACACAAGCTCGATTATTATAGATCGAGATTTTTTGCAAGGGGATAGTGAAAAAACGACTGGTCAAGTGGTCTGTCGTATGTTGACCCAGAGATATGGGTGGACTAGGGGTTCATGACCTTGAGGTCAAGAACTCGGCCTTGTTAGGTAAGTGGCTCTATAAGCTTCTAACAGAACATGGCGTATGGCAGACCATGGTTAAAAGAAAGTACATTGGCGAGAAAGTGTTATTATCCCAGATCCATTAGAAACCGAGAGACTCGCATTTCTGGGTTGGTCTAATGGCAACGAAGAAATTTTTCTTCGGATATGGTACTTTCAATATTAAGGATGGATCGCAGATACTGTTCTGGGAGGACACATGGCTAGGGAATAGGTCTCTCTCTGAACAATATCCAGCGTTGTACAAAATTGTTCGTCACAAAAGTGATATCATTGCATTAGTAATGGCAACCTCACCTCCGACAGTGACGTTTAGACGGGATTTAATCGGTCAGAGACTTCTTGCATGGAATGCCTTACTACTATGTTTGGACTCCATTCAGTTGTTCGAAGGGCAAGATGAATTTCGTTGAAACTTAAAATCCAATGGAAAATTCTCTGTAAGTTCGATGTACAACGCAATTATCCAACCTGAAATACCAGTTGATAAAAACAAGAAAATTTGGAAAATGAAAATACCGCTCAAAATTAAGATTTTTGGCTGGTATTTGCGTCTAGGAGTAATCCTAACCAAAGATAATCATGTGTAGAAAAGACAAAGTTTTTAATGATAAGAATTGTTATCTCTTCCAGGTTATCTACAGATGTACCGCTACTCTCCGTTCGTGGTCTGCGCTGCAAAAGATAGAGAATCGCGACCTCTTTATGGGGGTCTGTACACGGTTGGAGGACACGGCGAGGGATACTTTTTCGCTAAATGGGTGGCAGCATAATCTACGGATTGGGCCTCCGCCTACATCTTAGGCGTCTTATAGTTTTTTTTTTTTGAACCAATAGGCGTCTTATAGTTGCTCATGTTTGATATGTAATTTGTCTTTTTATTTATCAGATTTTTGAGACTATTTGAACGGTTGTGTGCATCTTAGCTATGCATAGGTCAGGTTTAATTTCTTTCATAAGTAAGAAAGCACCCATTATAAAAAAATGATTAGCTCTAATTTTTATTCTTCTCAATATTCTTTCTCATCTCACCTTTGCGAGTTTTGAGTCTTCTCTCTTATCTGAGTTTTTTCGAGTCTTAGGTTCCACGCGGGTTGGACGATCTTTGCCTTTAACCTAATAAGACCTATCTTTCAAGAATCCACCGGAAGCACTTCATCATCAACGATTGAACAACGACTTCTTGTTAGTGGTGTTGACCGATCAACATGGAGCAATAACTCTTGTTAGTGGTGTCGAGCAGATCGACACGTCGACAGAAGATCCGGTAGTTCATCTCTCTTCCCCCTACCTGGACGTGGGATCTCGGGGCGCGATCCCTTGTTAGTGGTGTCGATTGTAACGACCCAGGGCAATACCCCTATTAGATTTGTTTGTTCTTTTTATTTTATCTGTCATCATGCATCATGCATCATATCATCCATGATTTTAACAAAATAAAATTTATTTTATAAATCCTAATTCTTTTCTTTTCCCTCTCATATGAGTTTTATAATAAAACCTCCTCCTCTTCCCTTTTAACAAACCCTAGAACAAAACTATCAAAACAAAATAAAAATAAATCAAATGTTTCCTAGTTTAAAAATAAATTCTTGTTATTGTTTGCTTTTCAAACTTTGTTTCAAATCAAAAGGAAAATAATTTCAAAATAAAACCTAAATTTAACCCTCTCTATCGAGGCCCCTCTCCCTGGCCTTCTTCCTTCCTAGTCCAGCCCAGCTTTCCTTTCGGTGGTCCAACTCCTTTGGCCCACTCCTTCCAGCCCACTAACATACTCCACCGAAGGGGTACGCTCCTTTTTTCTGTCGTCGTGCTCAGCCATCCACACAGGAGGCGTGCCTCCTCTGCCCGATGTCACCGCCCAACCACCACCGCACCACCTTGCTTTTCTTCATCCTTCTAATCCCTCTTGAGGTCCCAGCAAACCCTAGTTGCTCCTCCGTTCCTCCCTCGCACCGCCAGTTTCCCCTCCTCTCGTTTTCTTCTACTCCACGAAGATCCAGAGAAGCACACCAAGTGCCACCGTCACAAGCTCACCATTACGCTGCTGCTACAGACCATCTCCCACCGTTCTAAGGGCACCGGCGGATGCGCCTCTTCATCCTCTACATCAAGCTTCGAGGAATCGACCGGATAAGCTTCCAATCAAGCGCACATTCGCCGATACCAAACTCTTACTGCTGGCGAAATTGTAAATTCAAGCCGCCACACTCTTCCCCTGACTTCGACATCTGCACCAATGCGTTCCTGGTAACCTCCGAGACCCCTTATCCCCTTCCTTTTCGTTCTCATTTGGTCTGCCCACGGTGACGTTGCTTCACCGCCGCAGGACCTCGTCGCCGGCGACTCTCCGGTGATGCCCTGGTACCGGCGCCACCACGTCCTGCTTCCCTGCAGCGAGGCACACCTTAGGCGCTATCCGCCTCGTCCCGGTTCGCACGGAATCGCCAAATCCATTCTCGATCTGACCCCCCCCCCCTCCGCTATGGATGCAACTTGCAAGTTCATCCCCGCCTTCTGTATGCTCTTCTGCATGCACATCGGTAATTTGACATCAACACCATCTACCCCAGCTGGTTCGTTCCCTCTTGTGCATCACGAGGTCCCGTGTTTAATTCCTGGTAGAGGAGAATTAAGTGACAATCTTTTTGTGTTCTAGATCGGTAGATGGGCCTCGATCCCGGATCAGCCGGCGCAATCCATCTCCCGCACGGCCCGAAGCTAACCGTCGCCGCTCGCATGCCAAAACTGGGCCGGTCCACGCGCGCCAAACCTTTCCTTCCGCCGGCCAGGTAGCAGGCCACCTCCCAGATCCAGTCCAATCCTTTTTTTTCTATGTCTTCTCTTATTTTGCAAATCTGTCTATTTCATAACTTTTAAACTATAACTCCAAATAAAAAGTGTTATATATGAAAATTGTTCAGAAAAATATAAGTAACATGAATATGACATCTATGATTCTGTTTACATCATGCATTATATAATTTCATGATAGTTTTCCTTATCGCCTAATAGAGTAACAGAGAGGGGATTTGGTGACTAGGTGTATACGTGAGCACCCTCTAGATGCCACACGATCTGCGTTGAGATCCGGTTCTCGTCAATTGGACATGTTGCCTTGATGCTGTCTTATCCATCGCTAAGCATACTTGGCGTGGATCCTACGTGATTTAAAAGTGCATCTGACCCACTATTTGAATTCAAAAAGGTGGGTCCTACGTGATTTGGAAGTGTTGTTAGTGCTGATGTGGTTTGCTAACCCAACAATAATGGTAACAGTGAATTGCTAGATACGACACGTGTCAACCAATGATTGCGTGCTCACGTATACACCCGGTCACCAGGCTTCTTTCGTAACATATGGAATATGTTTATCCCGGTTTCATTTAAATTGCGTAGCTCACCCATGCCATATTTTTCCATGCTAATTAACATTTAATATGCGAGGTAGGAAAATAACTTGAAGCTAATGATTGTGTGTCGGGATTCCGATTCCGCTTAATTTGGATAAGAGCATCACATTATATTTGCCATATCATGCATATCATATCTTGATCGTGCCGATTCTTTTACCGTAGTAAGTTGTGCATCCGTTGTTTGTTCTAGTGCTTCGCTTCTTCACGGATAGGACGATGAGTTGATGCGAACTACGACAAGTTCTCCGGATGTTCTTTGACAATCTTTAACAGGCAAGCATTTCCCCACTCCTGTCTCTGCAGGAATCTCCTACCTATTTTATTTTGCCTTCTCTCTTATGCTAGCCTTGAGTTGTGTTTTTGTCACGTGCATTGTTCAAAAAATCAGCCGAGATAATGATTTATCGGCCGATTTATCATGAGTCGGGTGGTAACCGATAAGTTTTCAGCATATCAACTAATTTAACGCGCCACCAAATTTCGCCTGATCTGCCTAAGGGCCGATATTTCGCCCGATTTTCACTCTCATGGCCGATATTTTGGCCGATTTTCAGTGAAATTTTGATGAAATTTGGTATGGCAGTCGATATTTTCATCCTATGGTTTTGTAGAATTGTGCATTTTCTCAAATTTTCCATTTCTATTGATTCAACTACAAGGAATCAAGGAAATACTTCTATGCAATGCTCCAATATTATTTTTTGCATAGCATATTATAGAAAATTTAGTGTAAAAAATTAGGATTAACAAAAAAATAAGCCGATAAATAGCCGACCGATAAAATTGATTAATCGACCGATAAGTGATTAATCTTCATTTTAAGGCCGGCCGATAAGTTAAGATTAATGATTTCTTGAACATTGGTCACGTGTCGTATCCACTTGTTATCTCAAGCTGCCCATATTGCCTCCACCACCCTCTTATAGTTGTTGTTTGGTATTCGGGCCTGCCTTGCGAGTCGTAGTACATGCTTAGTTCCGTTCATATCGTGTTGTCATCATCGCTATCTTATCGGTTTATCTGTTGGGGGTTTCGAGACACATGCTACATGGTTATAATCTGTTGGAGAGAATCATGGTTGCTTGTTAAAAAATTGCTAAGAGGAGGCATCAATAAGTTAGCTGCTATTATGATTGCTCACTCCTAAGAGGAGGCATCAATAAGTACGCTCCTTTTTTCTGTCGTCGTGCTCAGCCATCCACACAGGAGGCGTGCCTCCTCTGCCCGATGTCACCGCCCAACCACCACCGTACCACCTTGCTTTTCTTCATCCTTCTAATCCCTCTTGAGGTCCCAGCAAACCCTAGTTGCTCCTCCGTTCCTCCCTCGCGCCGCCAGTTTCCCTCCTCTCGTTTTCTTCTACTCCACGAAGATCCAGAGAAGCACACCAAGTGCCACCGTCACAAGCTCACCATTGCGCTGCTGCTACAGACCATCTCCCACCGTTCTAAGGGCACCTGCGGATGCGCCTCTTCATCCTCTACATCAAGCTTCGAGGAATCGACCGGATAAGCTTCCAATCAAGCGCACATTCGCCGATACCAAACTCTTACTGCTGGTGAAATTGTAAATTCAAGCCGCCACACTCTTCCCCTGACTTCGACATCTGCACCAACGCGTTCCTGGTAACCTCCGAGACCCCTTATCCCCTTCCTTTTCGTTCTCATTTGGTCTGCCCACAGTGACGTTGCTTCACCGCCGCAGGACCTCGTCGCCGGCGACTCTCCGGTGATGCCCTGGTACCGGCGCCACCACGTCCTGGTTCCCTGCAGCGAGGCACACCTTAGGCGCTATCCGCCTCGTCCCGGTTCGCCCGGAATCGCCAAATCCATTCTCGATCTGACCCCCCCCCCCCCTCCGCCATGGATGCAACTTGCAAGTTCATCCCCGCCTTCTGTATGCTCTTCTGCATGCACATCGGTAATTTGACATCAACACCATCTACCCCAGCTGGTTCGTTCCCTCTTGTGCATCACGAGGTCCCGTGTTTAATTCCTGGTAGAGGAGAATTAAGTGACAATCTTTTTGTGTTCTAGATCGGTAGATGGGCCTCAGTCCAGATCAGCCGGCGCAATCCATCTCCTGCACGGCCCGAAGCTAACCGTCGCCGCTCGCATGCCAAAACTGGGCCGGTCCACGCGCGCCAAACCTTTCCTTCCGCCGGCCAGGTAGCAGGCCACCTCCCAGATCCAGCCCAATCCTTTTTTTTCTATGTCTTCTCTTATTTTGCAAATCTGTCTATTTCATAACTTTTAAACTATAACTCCAAATAAAAAGTGTTATATATGAAAATTGTTTAGAAAAATATGAGTAACATGAATATGACATCTATGATTCTGTTTACATCATGCATTATATAATTTCATGATAGTTTTCCTTATCACCTAATAGATAACATGAGAGGGGATTTGGTGACTAGGTGTATACGTGAGCACCCTCTAGATGCCACACGATCTGCGTTGAGATCCGGTTCTCGTCAATTGGACCTGTTGCCTTGATGCTGTCTTATCCATCGCTAAGCATACTTGGCGTGGGTCCTACGTGATTTAAAAGTGCATCTGGCCCACTATTTGAATTCAAAAAGGTGGGTCCTACGTGATTTGGAAGTGTTGTTAGTGCTGATGTGGTTTGCTAACCCAACAATAATGGTAACAGTGAATTGCTAGATACGACACGTGTCAACCAATGAATGTGTGCTCACGTATACACCCGGTAAACAGGCTTCTTTCGTAGATAACATATGGAATATGTGGGATATTGTATTAATATTATCCCGGTTTCATTTAAATTGCGTAGCTCACCCATGCCATATTTTTCCATGCTAATTAACATTTAATATGCGAGGTAGGAAAATAACTTGAAGCTAATGACTGTGTGTCGGAATTCCGATTCCGCTTAATTTGGATAAGAGCATCACATTATATTTGCCATATCATGCATATCATATCTTGATCGTGCCGATTCTTTTACCGTAGTAAGTTGTGCATCCGTTGTTTGTTCTAGTGCTTCGCTTCTTCACGGATAGGACGATGAGTTGATGCGAACTACGACAAGTTCTCCGGATGTTCTTTGACAATCTTTAACAGGCAAGCATTTCCCCACTCCTGTCTCTGCAGGAATCTCCTACCTATTTTATTTTGCCTTCTCTCTTATGCTAGCCTTGAGTTGTGTTTTTGTCACGTGCATTGTTCAAAAAATCAGCCGAGATAACGATTTATCGGCCGATTTATCATGAGTCGGGTGGTAACCAATAAGATTTCAGCATATCAACTAATTTAACGCGCCACCAAATTTCGCCTGATCTGCCTAAGGGCCGATATTTCGCCCGATTTTCACTCTCATGGCCGATATTTTAGCCAATTTTCAGTCGATATTTTCATCCTATGGTTTTGTAGAATTGTGCATTTGCTCAAATTTTCCATTTCTATTGATTCAACCGCAAGGAATCAAGGAAATACTTCTATGCAATGCTCCAATATTATTTTTTGCATAGCATATTATAGAAAATTTAGTGTAAAAAATTAGGATTAACAAAAAAATAAGCCGATAAATAGCCGACCGATAAAATTGATTAATCGACCGATAAGTGATTAATCTTCATTTTAAGGCCGGCCGATAAGTTAAGATTAATGATTTCTTGAACATTGGTCACGTGTCGTATCCACTTGTTATCTCAAGCTGCCCATATTGCCTCCACCACCCTCCTATAGTTGTTGTTTGGTATTCGGGCCTGCCTTGCGAGTCGTAGTACATGCTTAGTTCCGTTCATATCGTGTTGTCGTCATCGCTATCTTATCGGTTTATCTGTTGGGGGTTTCGAGACACATGCTACATGGTTATAATCTGTTGGAGAGAATCATGGTTGCTTGTTAAAAATTGCTAAGAGGAGGCATCAATAAGTTAGCTGCTTGTATGATTGCTCACTTGTGTTTCTTTAAAATTTAGGATCTGAGTTCTTGTTATCTATTCCGAGACTGATCGCTTTAACCACACGTGGGTATGCTTACTGGACCTCCCCTCGACCACTGTTGGAATCTACAGCTTTGTCCAGTTGCCACAATTAGTTTGTATCGATTTGTTTCTCTCGGGCGTGCAAGCTTTGTTTCTTTGTGGTCAGATGATATGATGTTACTTTGGGGAAGCCATGTGTGCCTTGTAACCCCATCGTCTCTTGCATGCTCGTAGGATGCGGTGCCACTCCGAAGTGGTCATCCCGCTGTGCATTGTCCACCTAGCACGCAGTCGCAACAGCTAAGTCCGTCTCGGAGAGTCGGTCGAACTTCGATACGGGTTAACTTAGTTAGGTGGCTTCCTGGACTATGTTGTAGTGAAGGAGAGTGTGTGTCGTGAAATCTTACCCTCGCCAGGTTGGATTGATCGTGCGTGTGGGCACATTTGGGCACCCCTACAGGGTTACAATCTTTTCAAAAAGCCGTTTCCGCGGTTATGGACGACTTGGAGCTGTATGACTCGACCATAGACAACTTACACATGTTATCTCAATAATAACAACTTGCTTAGTAAGTTAGGGCAACTTCAATAAAATATGGGTAAAACTTGTCAACCATGTGAGTGCCCTTTGCAGATACTTCCTTTGCGAAGGGGAAAACGCATCGGCTGGATTATGTTTGCAGAGTATAGAACTGTTAGTGCGCTCTCTTATCTATATCTAGCACCTGTGAGTTGACAGTGTCTCTATAGGTTTTTAGTGCTTGCGCGCTTGCCACTTAGCCCCACCATATTGCCTCTGACGTCCTCTTGCGTCCTCTAAATTCCATGCGTGCCTCAAGTATAAATGACGACTGGTTGACGAATAGTCGAATACTTATACGTCTCGAAGTCTTGTTAAGTACGAACCCGTATTTATTGTTGTTTTGGGACATAACTAGATAGGTATGAAGACATGTTCGATGAAGACGATGTTAGCGAGGTTACCCTCTGGCTTGGCCTCGGTAGGATTATGGATGTCACTAGTTATCTTCAGAACTCTTAGTCCAATTTATATCTTGTCCGTACTTGGACTTATTTGATCTTACGTATGATTCGAATATTTGCATTATATATTTGTATTCTTGACTCGTTGGAGGCGTTGGGAATACCATCACAAAACTTATTTCATTGCCACCTTTTCCTCCTTACATGTCAGTCGTTGTTGCTGCTGAAGGCCGCCTCTCTCCTTCGATCATGCGACTATTGCCGCTATACATGTAATGTGACCGTGTATGTTGCTTGTGGAATCCCTGTCACACCTTTGTGGAAACACCCTTTGATGCTATTCACCGCCACTTGCAAGCCTGCAATCCCCTTGAATGACACTAAACTTATGAGCTTAACTACTTTACCCTAACTTTACCCTATTGATAAGGCTGGTTATGGTGGCAAAGAGTAGGATGATGACACGCCAGTGGAAGGAAGGGAGAAGAATGGCCATGAGAGCATATTTTCTATTTCCTTTGCTTCATTCAAGTCAAGTGCAAAGTGTTCGAATGGTCCTTCGACCCTCGTTTGATTCCGACGGCCACTTGTCTTGGGCTAGTGTTTCCCCAAGGCTGGCTATTCAGCCATTACTTGCATCTCAGGTTCTTTGTACCATTTTTTTTACTCAAGCCGACATTCTCGCTTCCGCTTCGTCGACCCCCGCTTTCGCGGTTGCTTCCGCAGAGGCGTCTCGCTCTGACTCAACTTTTGTAAAGAGGAACGACGTTCTTAGGCCGTTGAGTCAACATAATAGTGGTCTCCTACTTCCCCGGCCTTGTTTTCTTCTTTAATATAAATAAACTAAAAGAATACGCCATATGTTGCAGCAGGAACTCATTAAAAATTAGTTCACATTAGTCAAAACAAACAAAGCAAGCCAAAAAATTCTTGCTACTTATTTAAAAGACGATTTGATCTATGCATGATTTCGATTTCGCGTCGAGTCGACGGCCCCTAAATACAGGGACAAAATTTCGTGGGCGGTGACCGAATTCTTCTCTCCGCTTTTTCGCCGTGTCGCGTGATCTCGCACCATCTCTCCTCGGTGGCTCTGCGGAAACGCCGTATTCTCGTTTTGGCTGACATGAGGGTGGCTCACTAGAAACGGCCGATTCGATTGTTCCTCCCGGCCGAGCTCAGAGGTGCTTTAAGAACCGTGCGGGGCACAACGCAAATGCCTTATGGGCAACCAAAAAAACCCATTTTTTCTTCTCAGATGCGAGCCAAGTGACACACAACGTACCAAAACAATGCGCGCCGACACCTCATACTTATTGCCTTAATTACAGAAAGGTTCTCGCGTACAAGTGTGTACTTTCTGGGCACAGTATTCAGCATGTGGAAGAATTGCACGGAGAGTGACAGTAGACCAGCACTGTTGTCTAGCAGCACGGTCCCTGAACGTGTTAGCTAGATAGCTAGGCACACAGGTCAGCTCCTCGTCAGAGAGATTGATCAGACTGCACTTCACATCAGCAGGTGCACGGCATGGTCCGGCCGGCGCTGCGCGACACCGGCCGTCTGCATGCGCTAGCTGCACTGCTGCCTGGGAGTGCCTAGAAGCTACGTACGTAGGAAGGTGTACGTTTATACTGGCCTCGCCGCTGTACACTGAAGCCTGAAGGGGCCGGCCGGTGAGCAGTAGCAGTACTGCTGGCAAAGCTGCAGCGGGCTGACAAGCTAGCGACGATTGCTGAGGGGAGTCGGCCGCCGGCTGGCTGCATTCGTCGATAACATTTGTTGAACATGCATGGATAGCTGGCATGGGAACCCGCGAAGACACTCGAAGGTCGTTAAGGGCATCTCCACCGGGGCGCGACGCATTTTAATGTCCGCGAGCGTCCGTTTGTGTCGCGCTGTGGATCTAAAATGACCGTTTTTGTCCGTACGTCCGTTTGCGTCTGGGGCTGCTCCAGCGGGGCGACGCATTTATTATTTTTTCTTTTTTTTCCTCTTCTCTATTTAAACATAGTTCCAAATATTACCTATTGAAACATGATTTTACACAAACTAACACATAGTTTGGAACATTGTTTACACAAACTAACACATAGTTTGAACCATGGTCGACACAAATATAAAAATTTAAAAAAAAAAGAAACCAGTTGTGTTGATTTCCGTATGTTCGCTGCCAAGAAAGAACATTCGAGGGCACACCCAATCACCCAAACTGGAAAATCCAGCGGGAGGAGATGGTGCCCTTGTTGGTTCTACCGATGACACGAACATCCAGAAACTTCCACTACTGGCTTCGTCTGGCCCGTAGCCAGATTCGCTGCAAAGAAAGAACACTCGGCGTTCTAACTATCAGTGTCCGAGCCGGATTCGCCGGTGTGGTAGTGCCTGCGGCAGGCTGTGTCGTCGAACACTTTGACGATCATCTCGTCGTCCCCCTCGTAGAGGAAGGTGAGCTGGCAGCCGGGCTCGAGCGCGAGATCACGGGCGAACTTGTCACACCCCGTGTGCAGGTACATCTTGCCCTGCCCGTCGAACAAGACCTCCACCGACCAGCAGCAGAAGTTGCAGCTGGCCTCCCGTAGCTGCAACTGCGCCGGCTCGACGCCGTCGACGAACTCGGCGAACTTGTCCGGGAGCCGCTTGATGGCGAGTGGGTCGTCGTCGATGCGGAGGAGAAACTCGAAGCAGCGCTCGTCCTGCGACGACGAGGAGGGCGCAGGCGACGACGACCGTGGGGCCGTAGCTGCTCCACCACGGCGGCCCCTACCCCGGCCATGGGGGCGCCCAGGGCCGCGGCCTCGACCGCCTCGCCGGCCACCAGGACCGGCCATGGACTTCCTCGCGGGTCTGGCTGCGTCGCAGGAACACCTAGGCGGCGCTACGGTCGAGCTTTGTGGCGGCTAGGGTTTCTATGGAGGAGTGGATGAGGAAGAAGAATGTGCGCCCCCTTTATATAGGCCGGCGGCATGCGGTGGCCGCGGGACGCGTGGCGTCGCCATTAACGTGGTTGGCGGAGGTGGGCGGCCGTTCGGCAGCCGAGGCATCGCCATTAACGTGGCGCACACTGCCGAAGCGACGCAACGGCGCCAGTCGCTGGCGCGTTTGAGAAGACGCATCGACGCAGGGTCGCTGCCAGGCGGGCCCGACGAAACGTCCGCCGGATGCGAGCGAACTTTCCGCGTCCGCCGAGTGTCCGCCAGAGACGCATCCCAGGCGCATATTTGGGCCAGGTTTGCGTCTCCGCGGACGGCCCGATTACTTTGCGTCGCCCCGCTGGTGGTGGTGCCAGACGCATTTCCGGTCACGGCGGACGAAAACGGTCGCTGAGCGACCGTTTGCATCGCCCTAACTTAAAAACTCCAGTGACCCTTCCGTGTTGGTTAGTACTCTCTTCTCTATTTTTTTCAAATAGAATCCTGGTATTAAGAGAAACATCGAATAGAATAAAGCATTTTAAGAAAAACGAAAATTACAACAAATTATTTTAGATGCCCTTGGTCTTCGATCTCCAGACCTTTTCGAAAACGCGCCGCTCCTCCCTAAGTTAGGCTGACGTTGTGGACAATAAGTCGCCAAATGAATCAAGAAGACCACATCTATCCGAAGAAGAAGACGAGGAGGAAACAACCGTCGATGAAGCTCGACGATTCGGAGATCCCTCAGCCAGAAGAAGTTCTCAAGAATCACACCACTCCCACAACCTTCTCAACGTCGTCGTCGAGATGAGGCTGAAACATGGGGGACTTTATTGAAAAGATATGTCGCCGCCTCCACCTGAGTGCCGCACCACCAAACGAAACCCCTAAAACTAGGGGAATGGAGCCCTCCCGTCGACGGGGCCGATATCCACCCCGTCTCCATGGCCCGAAGACCACATAAGCGATGCACATCGTCGGTGGCGCCAACGGGAGACGAAAAAACCCTTATCATAAATGTCAGGGTTTAACTTAAATGTATTTCTAGCATTGTACTCCCTCTGAATCTCATAAATGTCAGGGTTTAACTTAAACTTAAATTTAAACTAAACAATTGACTCTTATTATATATTGGAGGGAGTACTTAATTTGAGACGAAACGTGATTTGGAGATTTTGTCATGTCGTTGTTCCTCACTGGTCTCATGTTAGCAGTTCCTAAAAAATGGTACTCCTTTAATTAGTCCCTGCCACTCCAGTGACAGTACCTCTCGGGCTTTGTTTAGCCAATATTGTTTTCAGCTTAATAATATGATTAATAGCATATGAATGTACTCATTTGTTACGTTAGGGTTTTCACTGGTAGAAAAAGGGCCTTTAATCTCGGTTCGCAACATTAATCCCGGTTGCGCAACCGGGATTAAATATGCGGGACTAAAGCCTCCCCCCTAGTCGCGGTTGCTTAAGAACCGCGACTAAAGGCCCGTCCACGTGGGCGCCAGCCGTCCGTCGGGGCGGAGGACCTTTAGTCGTGGTTCGCCTGGGCAACCGCGACTAAAGGCCTCCGCAGGTTTAGGGTTTTACCCCCCCCCTAAATCTGGTTTCTTTTTAATTTGTATTATTTTATTTCTTTTATATTTTATTTTGTATTTTATTTTAATTTTGAAGAAGTTTCAGTACACATATTCTACGCTACTATATACATATGCATATGAATGTACAATTTCAAACAAGTTTGAAATTAGAAACAAGAAGAATTCAAGAGGAATATACAATATATATTCAATCTCGGATGACCATATACAATTTCGAACAAGTTTCCATACACAATTTACGGAATCAGAAGTTCTACGTCCTCGTAATAGTGTTCTCCTTTAGGATGGAGGACTTCCCTCATCAAAAATCCTGCTAGTTCCTCTTGAATTGGTCGGAAGCGAGCTTCTGGACTAAGCGTCTTCCGGAAGTTATTCCTCTTGACGTTGTTATCCGACGGCTTCCGCTCAGAGGTGTATCTCCGGATGAACTCACAAACATAGTATCCACATAGATTGGTCCCCGGTGGCTGAATATCCCCGGACAAGTAACCTTCTAAATTCTAGCTCTTTTTTGAATTCACCGACCGTTTGATCTGAGAACCATCTCCAAACCCTACAGGGCAAAGAAAATTAAATGAACAAGGGAGTTATTAGTTACTTGATATTAGGAAATGAATGAAAGAGGCCGATCGATATAGAGCGCAAATGATTGAAAATAATTACTTTTGCAGCATATTTCTCATGTTGACCCAAAGCTTTGGATCCATATTCAGAGAGTCCATGATGAGAACTTTGGAGGTGTGAAATTCAATTATTAGCAGAATCCAGTTGAACCTGCGGACACGATACATGCATAGTCATGCATAACTCATCGATTAGACATACCATGCATGGAGTAAACAAAAAGAATGTGCTCAAGACAGAAACACTCACCCAAAATGGTAAGGAAATAGAATTTGACTTTTGAGTTGCTGCTTTGTAAGAAAATCCCACAGGGCTTGCTCCACATCGCGGGGGTGTTTTTCTAACACATATTCATTAACGATATGTGGGTCAATGAACCCAACATCATGGATGTTCCTTTTTTGGCATTCCCCAATCTTCATTCTGCATAATAGCGTACACAACAATATAGTTAGGACAATATATATAGTGCAGACAATGAACGAGATGAGGTAGAAATAAATCACTTACAGAACGTAGCAACTGATGATACGTCTCCAACGTATCTATAATTTCTTATGTTCCATGCTTATTTTATGACAATACCTACATGTTTTACTCACACTTTATAATGTTTTTATGCATTTTCCGGAACTAACCTATTAACAAGATGCCGCAGTGTCAGTTCCTGTTTTCTGCTGTTTTTGATTTCAGAAAAGTTGGTTTACGGATATTCTCGGAATTGGACGAAACAAAAGCCCACGGTCTTATTTTCCACGGAGTCTTCCAGAACACCGAAGAGGAGACGAAGAGGGGCCACGAGGCGGCCACACCATAGGGGGGCGCGGCCCCACCCCTGGCCACGCCGCCATATGGGGTGGGCCCCTCGGGCGTCCCCCAACTCTGCCTCTTCGCCTATTTATTCCTTCCGCCGCGAAAACCCTATAACAGAGAGACACGATACGAGAATAGTTCCAGAGACGCCGCCGCCGTCAACCCTAACTGGGGGGTTCAGAAGATCGCCTCCGGCACCCTGCCGGAGAGGGGAATCATCACCGGAGGGCTCTACATCACCATGCCCGCATCCGGACTGATGTGTGAGTAGTTCATCCTTGGACTACGGGTCCATAGCAGTAGCT
Organism: Lolium rigidum; assembly: GCF_022539505.1. Taxonomy (NCBI): domain Eukaryota; kingdom Viridiplantae; phylum Streptophyta; class Magnoliopsida; order Poales; family Poaceae; genus Lolium; species Lolium rigidum. Next base: position 232,667,703 of record NC_061509.1, read on the forward strand.
AGATGGTTGTCCTCTCCTCTTGTGCTATCATGTTTAGATCCTGTGAGCTACCTATCATGATCAAGATCATCTATTTGTAATGCTACATGTTGTGTTTGTTGGGATCCGATGAATATGGAATACTATGTCAAGTTGATTATTGATCTATCATATATGTGTTGTTTATGATCTTGCATGCTCTCCGTTGCTAGTAGAGGCTTTGGCCAAGTTGATACTTGTAACTCCAAGAGGGAGTATTTATGCTCGATAGTAGGTTCATGTCTCCATTGAATCTGGGGGAGTGACAGCAACCCCTAAGGTTGTGGATGTGATGTTGCCACTAGGGATAAAACATCAATGCTTTGTCTAAGGATATTTGTATTGTTTACATTACGCTACAGTACTTAATGCAATTGTCTCGTTGTTTGCAACTTAATACTCGGAAGGGGTGCGGATGCTAACCCGAAGGTGGACTTTTTAGGCATAGATGCATGCTGGATGGCGGTCTATGTTCTTTGTCGTAATGCCCTAAGTAAATCTCATAGTAGTCATCATGATATGTATGTGCATTGTTATGCCCTCTCTATTTGTCAATTGCCCAATTGTAATTTGTTCACCCAACATGCTATTTATCTTATTGGAGAGACACCACTAGTGAACTGTGGACTCCGGTCCATTCTTTTACATCTGAAATACAATCTACTGCAATCATTGTTCTCTTTTGTTTTCTACAAGCAAACATCATTCTCCACACCATACGTTTAATCCTTTGTTTTCAGCAAGCTGGTGAGATTGACAACCTTACTGTTAAGTTGGGGCAAAGTACTTTGATTGTGTTGTGTAGGTTCCACGTTGGCGCCGGAATCACTGGTGTTGCGCCGCACTACACTCCTTCACCAACAACCTTCACGTGGCCTTCATCTCCTACTGGTTCGATAACCTTGGTTTCTTTCTGAGGGAAAACTCGCTGTTGTACGCATCATAACTTCCTCTTGGGGTTCCCAACGGACGTGTGCTTTACCGTCACAAGCAGCTACTTTTCTGGCGCCGTTGCCGGGGAGATCAAGACACGCTGCAAGGGGAGTCTCTCACACCCAATCTCTTTACTTTGTTTATTGTCTTGCTTTATTTTATTTTCTGTCTTGTTTGCTTTCTTTATATCAAAAACACAAAAAAAAATAGTTACTTGTTTTACTTTATTTAATTCAGTTTTGCTTTATTATTGCTAAAATGAGTTATCCAGAAGTTGAAGTTCGTTCGTTTAAGCAACAAGGGGGAGAAAGTTTTAAAGATGCTTGGTATAGAATTAGTAATGCTCATCATAGGTACACTAAGAAACACTCCACTATTATCCTCCTTAGGAACTTTTATGTTGGTATTTCTAGCTGGACTAGGTATGTTCTTGATACTCTTTCAGGGGGTAACTTCCTAGGTACTCCTGCTTTAGAAGCTAGTTGCATCATTGAGAGTCTAGTTGGAACACCACCTGTTAATGAAGCTAAAATTGAAATCTCTCTTGAGGATGTCATGGAAAAGTTGGAGGCCATAGAGAAAAATCTTCCAAGTGTTGATACTAAATTGGGAATATTACTTGATAATACCGATAAACTTGATAAATCCCTAGGAGAAATTAAAGAAAGAATTGTTGTCTTAGAAACTTGTGCTATCCATGATAATCAAACCCATAGGATTGGTGAACTTGAAGAAGCTATGGGAACCTTGGGTTCAACTTTTTCTTCTCTTAAGTTTAAGGAGAAAGCTTATGTGGGTAAGGAGCAAAAGTTCATGTATGTCCCTAAGACGCCAAAGCCAAAGAATCATTATGAGCTTAAAATTGATAAAACCCTTAGTACCACTATGGGAAATTTAGATAAGGGAGCATCTAAGATACCTTTTGTGACAAGTGTTTTTAAGGAAAATAATAATGTTGATGCTTCTTCTCTTGATGTTACTTGATTTACACTTTCTGCGCCTAGCTGAAAGGCGTTAAAGAAAAGCGCTTATGGGAGACAACCCATTATTTTATTTCTGAAATTTTTGTTTTATATTTGAGTCAAGGTGCTTGTTACTACTGTAGAAATACCTTTTTATATTTATTTTATTGCATTGTTGTGCCAAGTAAAGTCTTTGATAGTAAAGTTGATACTAGATTTGGATTTCTGCGCAGAAACAGATTTTTAGCTGTCACAAATTTGAGTTGATCTCTCTGTAGGAAACTCGTAAAATGCTGAAACAATTCATGCGTGATCCTCGGATATGTACGCAACTTTCATTCAACTGGAGCTTTTCCGTATAAGCCTGTTAAGTGCCTCGAAAAAATTCGTCTTTACGGACTGTTCTGTTTTGACAGATTCTGCCTTTTATTTCGCATTGCCTCTTTTACTGTGTTGAGTGGATTTCTTTGCTCCATTAAATTTCAGTAGCCTTGGTTAATGTCTAGAAGTGTTGGGAATGATTGTGTCCTTGCTGAACATGTGAATTTTTGATTATGCACTAACCCTCTAATGAGAATGCTTTGAGTTTGGTGTGAAGGAAGTTTTCAAGGATCAAGAGAGGAGGATGATATGATATGATCAAGAAGAGTGAAAAGTCTAAGCTTGGGGATGCCCCCGTGGTTCATCCCTGCATATTTCAAGAAGACTCAAGCGTCTAAGCTTGGGGATGCCCAAGGCATCCCCTTCTTCATCAACAACTTATCAGGTCATCTCTAGTGAAACTATATTTTAATTCCGTCACATCTTATGTACTTTACTTGGAGCGTCTGTGTGCTTTTATTTTTGTTTTGTTATTTTCATTCCCTGAATAAAATCGGATCCTAACATCCTTGTGTGGGAGGGAGACACGCTCCGCTTTTTCATATGAACACTCGTGTTCTTCGTTTTTCATGTTCATGGCGAAAGCTGAAAGCCGCTGTACTTATTGTTATTTGGTTGGAAACAGAAAATGCTTCATGTGGTAATAATTTGATACTTGGCAATTATTTTGAGCTCTCAAGTAGATCATGTTTAAGCTCTTGCATCATGTAGTTTAAATCTATTAGTGGAGAACTACCGTATAGTTTGTTGAAATTTGGTTTGCATGATTGGTCTCTCTAAGGTCTAGATATTTTCTGGTAAAAGTGTTTGAACAACAAGGAAGATAGTGTAGAGTCTTATAATGCTTGCAATATGTTCTTATGTAAGTTTTGATGTACCTGTTTATACTTGTGTTTGCTTCAAACAACCTTGCTAGCCAAAGCCTCGTACTGAGAGGGAATGCTTCTCGTGCATCCAAAACCTTGAGCCAAAACCTATGCCATTTGTGTCCACCATAACTACCTACTATGTGGTATTTTTCTGCCATTCCAAAGTAAATTGCTTGCATGCTACCTTTAAAAAATTCATTCCTTGTCTTTGCAATACATAGCTCATGGGAAAGTAGCCTAAAAAACTACTGTGGTAATGAATATGTCGCTTATGTATCTTAGTTCTTATAAGTTGCTTGTTGAGCGGTAACCATGTTTCTGGGGACGCCATCAACCTGTCACACCTTTGTTGAATATCATGTGAGTTGCTATGCATGTTCGTCTTGTCTGAAGTAAGGGAGATTTTCCATGAGTTGAAATGGTTTGAGTATGCATGTTGTTGGAGAAGAACATTGGTCCGCTAACCAAAGCCATGTATCATGGTGGAAGTTTCAGCTTGAACATTAATCCTCAAATCTCTTATGAGAATATTATCTGTTGTTGAATGCTTAAAGCATAAAAGAGGAGTCCATTATTTGTTTTCTATGTTGTTCCGGTATGGATGTCCTCAAGTTGAGATCTATCAAAATCGAGAAATCAAATGCGATTTATCTCCTTGGACCTTTGTACAGGTGGCATAGAGGTATCCCTTTGTGACACTTGGTTGAAACATATGTAATGCAATGATAATCCATGGAAGTCCGAGCTAATTAGGACAAGGTGCGGGCACTATTAGCATTCGATGCATGAGGCTTGCAACTTATAGGAAGTTTTATGCATAACACATATGAATTATTACTACCGTTGACACAATTGTTTCCATGTTTTCAAAATAAAAAGCTCTAGCACATGAGTAATCCCTGCTTCCCTCTGCGAAGGGCCTTTCTTTATGTTGAGTCAGTTTACCTACTTCTTTCTATCTTAGAAGCAAACACTTGTGTCAACTGTGTGCATTGATTCTTACATGTTTACTTATTGCACTCATCATATTACTTTGTGTTGACAATTATCCATGAGATGTACATGTTGAAAGTTGAAAGCAATTGCTGAAACTTAAATCTTCCTTTGTGTTGCTTCAAGTCCTCTTATTAAGAATCTATTGCTTTATGAGTTAACTCTTATGCAAGACTTTTTGATGCTTGTCTTGAAAGTACTATTCATGAAAAGTTTTTGCTATATGATTCAGTTGTTTAGTCATTATCTTTTTATTAGCAAAACTATATACCATTGCTTTGAGTCACTTCATTCATCTCATATGCTTTACAAATAGTGTTGATCAAGATTATGTTGGTAGCATGTCACTTCAGAAATTATTCTTTTTATCGTTTACCTACTCGAGGGCGAGTAGGAACTAGGCTTGGGGATGCTTGATACGTCTCCAACGTATCTATAATTTCTTATGTTCCATGCTTGTTTTATGACAATACCTACATGTTTTACTCACACTTTATAATGTTTTTATGCATTTTCCGGACTAACCTATTAACAAGATGCCGCAGTGCCGCGTTCTCGTTTTCTGCTATTTTCTTGATTTCAGAAAAGTTAGTTTACAGATATTCTCGGAATTGGACGAAACAAAAGCCCACGGTCTTATTTTCCACGGAGTCTTCCAGAACACCGAAGAGGGGCCACGAGGCGGCCACACCATAGGGGGGCGCGGCCCCACCCCTGGCCGCGTTGCCATATTGGGTGGGCCCCTCGGGCGTCCCCCGACTCTGCCTCTTCGCCTATTTATTCCTTCCGTCGCGAAAACCCTATAACAGAGAGCCACGATACGAGAATAGTTCCAGAGATGCCGCCGCCATCAACCCTACCTCGGGGGGTTCAGAAGATCGCCTCCGGCACCCTGCCGGAGAGGGGAATCATCACCGGAGGGCTCTACATCACCATGCCCGCCTCCAGACTGATGCGTGAGTAGTTCATCCTTGGACTACGGGTCCATAGCAGTAGCTAGATGGTTGTCTTCTCCTCTTGTGCTATCATGTTTAGATCTTGTGAGCTGCCTATCATGATCAAGATCATCTATTTGTAATGCTACATGTTGTGTTTGTTGGGATCCGATGAATATGGAATACTATGTCAAGTTGATTATTGATATATCATATATGTGTTGTTTATGATCTTGCATGCTCTCCTTTGCTAGTAGAGGCTTTGGCCAAGTTGATACTTGTAACTCCAAGAGGGAGTATTTATGCTCGATAGTGGGTTCATGTCTCCATTGAATCTGGGGGAGTGACAACAACCCCTAAGGTTGTGGATGTGCTGTTGCCACTAGGGATAAAACATCAATGCTTTCTCTAAGGATATTTGTATTGTTTACATTACGCATAGTACTTAATGCAATTGTCTGTTGTTTGCAACTTAATACTGGAAGGGATGCGGATGCTAACCCGAAGGTGGACTTTTTAGGCATAGATGCATGCTGGATGGCGGTCTATGTTCTTTGTCCTAATGCCCTAAGTAAATCTCATAGTAGTCATCATGATATATATGTGCATTGTTATGCCCTCTCTATTTGTCAATTGCCCAACTGTAATTTGTTCACCCAACATGCTATTTATCTTATTGGAGAGACACCACTAGTGAACTCGTGGACCCCGGTCCATTCTTTTACATCTGAAATACAATCTACCGCAATCATTGTTCTCTTTTGTTTTCTCGCAAGCAAACATCATTCTCCACACCATACGTTTAATCCTTTGTTTTCAGCAAGCCGGTGAGATTGACAACCTCACTGTTAAGTTGGGGCAAAGTACTTTGATTGTGTTGTGCAGGTTCCACGTTGGCGCCGGAATCACTGGTGTTGCGCCGCACTACACTCCTTCACCAACAACCTTCATGTGGCCTTCATCTCCTACTGGTTCGATAACCTTGGTTTCTTTCTGAGGGAAAACTCGCTGCTGTACGCATCATACCTTCCTCTTGGGGTTCCCAACGGACGTGTGCTTTACCGTCACAAGCAACTGATGATAGATTTGTCGAGCTCTCGCAGATTGAACAGCTGGAACAATTCACTCATATGAACTGGTACATGGTAATGTTTGAAGTGATGCTCATGTCTAACTTCCGCATAAATATATTCTTTGTCGGCGTTATTTTTTATGTAACCCTTGTACTAACGTAGCAGCTTTCGCATTTGTGCTGGTAGATCCTCTTCTTGCGCAGGCTCGACGAGAGGCCCATTCGGCACATATGTAATTGCTACCTCACTCATTGGCGCCTCCTCAAGGCCTAACACTGCACGAAGTGTCATACCGGTCTCGGCTGCTTTTTCTCTGGCACCCGTTACAGTCATTCCCTGTGCTGCCACAGCTGCTATGATATCGGGGTCCATTAGTTCAAAGTCCTTATCCATATCGGCTCTGAAGGACGACGTCATAGCATCCGGACCAGCGGCTTTCACTATGAGCGGGGGTATCAATTGTTTATTTTGTTCCCCGAGCTGGGCAACTTGTTTCCCGCTTTTTTTACTTTCTTCTTTCTTCTCCTCCAAGGCTTTCTTCTCCTTCAATATTTCTGCTTGCCTACGAAGTTCACGTTCATAGTCGTTAGGCATATTCTTCTCGGCTTGGGATGGTGTGCTCAAAAATGACTTAGCCCACTTCTTTTCCTTCTCAGAAAATACTGGCTTGGGCTCAGGCTCTTTTTTTGCCTTCATATCCGCCTTCCATTTCTCATACTGAGCAGCCGCGGCCAATTTGGTTTGCTCTTCACTTTGTTCCCAAGGCCTTGGGAGGAGAGGCTTCAGCGATGGCTTCGGTACCTTTGTGGTCTTAGGTACATAAGGGTCCGGGTTAATAGTCCAGGACTGCTTCTGCTTCTTCGCCGGAGGTGGATTGGGGGGCGGCGTACCCGCTGGAGGCGGACTGGGGGGCGGCGGCTGCTTACCCGTCGGAGGTGGATTGGGGGCGGCGTCAGCTGACGTGAAGGAGGTGTAGGTGAACCACCACCACCACCACCAGAGGGGGGTGGACTTGTGGCCTTGGCGCCTCGCCTGGAAACACTATGTACTTCTTTTTCTATAGAATGAACTGGCGCTTGACATCTCCAAGTCTTGTCTCCCCTTCGGGTGTAGCATAGTCAATCTCCGGGTCCTCAAACCCTTGGACTATGTCCTCCACCGTGACACGAGCATAGCCATCTTGAATGGGGTTGTTGTGGTGGAGTGCTCCAGGTGTACAGGGTAAAGCACTGCTGATAGCTACCTTTCCCCACTGGATAATGCAGATCACATTCTTTCATCGCATTTACATCATCCACGGGGTAGTGAGGCTCCGGTGCACGAATCTCGATCGTCGGTGCATTAGCACCAGTCGGGGCCTCCGTGGAAACCATGCTGCTTCTCCGCTGCTGGCTTCCGAGATCCGCTGCATGATCTTCATGCGTCCCAGCTGCCGATCTTTCTTGTACTAGTACATGCACCATTTGCTTCACCTCATCGAGTTCCGATGCCAACTTTCCCATAAAATCTGCATCCCGATCCGTCTTTCTCTTACGGCTTTTGTAACTGTACGGGTCATCGTCCTGGGAAAACCCGACGGACCACGGAATGGCGCCTTTGCCTTGTACACGTCCTGGGTGTTCACGATTCCCGAGGGCTTTTGTCAGCGCGTCATTCTCTCTGTTGAACTTGATCTTCCCCTCTTGAGCATCCCTCATTGCGTCAATAAGGGCTTGGGTGGGTTTTAACGCTTTATTCCGGTGAACACACTCCCCTGTCACCGGGTCTAGCGTTCCCCCATGCCCGTACCACCAGCTTTTGGCCCTTGGGTCCCATCCCTCTGTACCTAGAGGGATTCCTCGCTCCCTCAGGTCGTCCTCCATCTTCTCGCCACTTAGGCTCCGAAAGGCGGTATCCTCCCCGGCCCCATAATATGATTGTACACTTTCTTAGCCGCATTTTCCTTATTTTTTTCCAATATGGCCTTGAAATGATCCGATTTATTTTGCTTGACAAATTCGGGCCAATCATTTTTTAGTTTCTCATATTGTCCACTGAAATCCGGAGTCTTTTATGGGAGATAAAGTCACGGAGTAAATTTTTCTTGTAGGTCCGGAATGCGCAGCCCATCTTCTGAAGAGCGAACTCTTTAACTAGCCTCCTCCTCTGACGTCCCCCCTCTACCTCGTTCCCCTGTTCATCGTATTTGTTGAATTCTGGAGGTAGAACGAAATGCTCCATAAGCTTTCTCCAGCAATCCTTCTTCGTTCTCTTGTGGACAAAACTGAAACCAACACGTGCCTTCTTTGGCTCATTCCATTCCTCGGATCGGTGATCGGGACGTTGTCTCTAACAACGACTCCGCATTGGTTGATGAACTTTGTATAATGCTTTTCGGGCTGCAGCGGCCTGCGCTTGCATTGACAACATCGATGTTATATGTTTCTCCTGGTTTCATCGTCTTGGTTGAGGCTCGCTTTGACAGCGTACTCGATTTTTTCGACGATCCGGCCGAGGGCTAAAATAAGAAAGAGAGTCGCGTTAGTACACATATTTATTCAAATCAGTAAGTTTGTATCACCAGAGGCTCAATGTATATATATACCTCGCCGGAGGTGGTGGCTACTTGCATATCTCCATCATCGTTTGTCGACGGTTGACCTCCATCGACAGTGTCCGTTCCTTCGTCATCACCTTGTTGACGACCTTCACCTTCAAGGTTCAGATAAGAAGAGACATCCTCTTCTTCATCTTCTTCGGCCGGCACATAAGGAATGTCGCCGTTTATGATGCCGAAAAGATGTTCCTCAGCTTCCGCATCACAGTTTCCCCTAATCGGGTCGGCTCTATCGTCCGCCATATGTCACTCCTGAAAACATGTAGTAAAAACTAATTAATTAAGTGAAGAAGGGGGCGGTGGCGGTGGCGAAAGGCGGGCGGTGGCGATGGTGAAAGGGCGGTGGCGGTGGCGGTACGGCGAAAGGGCGGTGGCGGTGGCGGTGCTTCCTTCTGGCCTAGCACGGTTACACACATATTTCTTTAATACTCCCATGAACCTCTCAAAGGGGAACATATTGTGTAGAAATACATGACCGAGAATGGAAATCTCTTCGACTAGGTGAACCAGGAGGTGCGTCATAATATTGAAGAATGATGGCGGGAACACCAACTCGAAACTGCCAAGACATTGGACCACATCGTTCTGTAACCGTGGTAGATCATCTGGATTGATTACCTTCTGAGAGATTGCATTGAGGAATGCACATAGCTTCACAATGACTACTAGAACATTTTCCGGTAGGAGCCCCCTCAAAGCAATCGGAAGCAATTGCGTCATAATCACGTGACAGTCGTGAGACTTCAGGTTTTGGAACTTTTTGTCCGCCATGTTTATTATTCCCTTTATATTCGACGAGAAGCCAGGCGGGACCTTCATACTGCTCAGGCATTCAAAAAAGATGACCTTCTCTTCTTTGGTAAGAGCGTAGCTGGCACGACCTTGAAACCATTCCGGATGCCGGTCATCATGGTCTTTCAAACGTTGCTCGGTCTCGCAGTGCTTCCTTTGTATCATTTGTCTTCCCATACACGCCCAAGAAGCTTAGCAGGTTCACGCAAATATTCTTCGTAACATGCATCATGTCGATTGCAGAGCGGACATCTAGGACTTTCCAATATTCTAGCTCCCAAAATATAGATTTCTTTTTCCACATGGGTGCGTGCCCGTCAACTCCTCGCGGAACTGATTGTCCGCCAGGACCCTTTCCAAAGATGACTTTCAAATCCATGACCATATCAAATACCTCAGCACCAGTACGTTCCGCAGGCTTCGGCCGGTGATCTGCCTTGCCGTTTTAATGCTTGCCTTTCTTTCTTACGTTATGATTTCGGGGAAGAAATCGACGATGCCCCAGGTACATGTTCTTCTTACAATTTGGCAAATGTACACTTTCAGTCATTGTATCCCTTATTTGTCTGTCCCGAAAGGTTACTAAGAGCATGTCAATCGTTGATGGTTACGAAAAGCAATGCTCGTAGGTCAAATTCCTCTTCTTTGTGCTCATCCCACACACGTACACTAGGTCTGCCCCACAACTGTAAAAGTTCATCAACTAATGGCCTTAGGTACAAATCGATGTCGTTGTCGGGTTGCTTCGGACCTTGGATGAGCACTGGCATCATAATGAACTTTCGCTTCATGCACAACCAAGGAGATAGGTTGTAGATGCATAAAGTCACGGGCCAGGTGCTATGGCTGGAGCTCTGCTCGCCAAAAGGATTCATGCCATCTGTACTTAGACCAAACCTTATGTTCCTTGTGTCAGCTGCAAAATCTTTGAACTCTCTGTCGATCTTTCTCCATTGTGTTCCATCAGCGGGGTGTCTCAACTCCCCGTCCGACTTACGGTCCTCTTTGTGCCATCGCAACAACTTGGCATGCTCTTTGTTCATGAACAGACGTTTCAACCGTGGTATTATAGGAGCATACCACATCACCTTGGCGGGAACCCTCTTCCTGGGTTTCTCGCCCTCAACATCGTCACCAGGGTCATCGCCTCTGATCTTATAACGCAATGCAGTGCATACCGAGCATTCATTCAAATTCTCGTATTCACCGCGGTAGAGGATGCAGTCGTTAATGCATGCATGTATCTTCAGAACCTCTATACCTAGAGGGCAGACAACCTTCTTTGCTTCGTACGTACTGGCGGGCAACTCGTTATTCTTTGGAAACATATTCTTCAACATTTTCAGCAAATTTTCAAATCTTGAGTCAGCTACACCTTCTCGTGCCTTCCATTTCAGCAAATCCAGTGTGCAGCCCAGCTTTTTCAGACCATTATCGCATCCTGTGTACAGCGACTTTTTGTGATCCTCTAACATGCGATCCAAATTCTCCCTCACCTTTTCAGTTTCGCAGCGTCTCCGTGCATCAGCAATGGTCCGACCAAGATCATCAGCGGGCTCATCACGTGCCTCTTCTTCACCTTCCCCTTCACCTTCCCCACCATCAGCATCCTCCATGAAAATATCACCGAAATGATCAGGATAGTTGTCATTGATGATATCATCCCCTTCTTCATTTTCTTCCATTCTAACCCCTCTTTCTCCATGCTTGGTCCAACAATTATAGCTTGGCATGAAACCGTGCCGAAGCATGTGCATGTGAACTCCTCTTGAGGAAGAGTAACCCTTCTGATTCTTACACGCAACACATGGACAGATAACAAAAACCCCCTGCTTGTTCGCATTAGCCACTACGAGGAAATCTTTCAAACCCGTAATGAACTCGCCGGAGAGTCGGTTACTGTACATCCATTGCCGATTCATCTGCATTGTTATTATATAAAGTATATAATTAACCATCATGCATTTGTTAAACTAACTAGCTAGCTAGAAATAATAGAAATTAAATAATGAACTACACACATGCATATTTTATCAATGACACATGAAAGGTTCAAGTTGCTAACCGCGATCGAGGAGGAAAAATAAATGAGAAAGCTCAAGTGTGGCTCGGACACTTCATATCATGTTTCTTTCATTCTCTCGGGCATTTCATCAAACACCTTGTGTGTATAAGAGGAACCAAAAGCAAACCCACCACCCACTTGTGAAGATTGTGAAGAGAAGTGGCACCAAATGGCTAAGTGAGTGTGCTGAATGGTATATATAGGGGTGGGCCTTTAGTCCCGGTTGGCCTGGCCAACCACGACTAAAGGCCTTCGTGCACCTTTAGTCACGGTTGGCCAGGCCAACCGGGACTAAAGCCCCTCCCGTCCCCCAGCTGTCGAGCGAGCCCACTGGGCCCAGACCTTTGGTCGCGGGTCGCCTCCCGAACCTCGACTAAAGACCCCTTTAGTCGCGGTTCGAATATTTTGGGGACTAATGGGGGTGGATGAAAGCCTCTTTTTCTACTAGTGTTTGGTTAGCCTATGTCCCATTGTGCTGGTCTTTTTTCTTGTTTGCGGACTTGACTGCAATTAAAAATGGTCACATATATGAATCAATTGTTGTAGAGTCCAGGGATTTTCTTTTTAGTGAAAAAAAAATTATGTCACCTCTTTAGATTTTATAAACGGATATTTGATATCCTAAGCCCTAACACGTACCATTTACGCATGTGCGATCACTACTTCGACTCGAAGCGGGTATCGCCTCCGTCTTGTCCACCATGCCCACAGTGTCTGTTGTCAGCCCCGGCTCAACGTGTGGCTTGCATCCACCTGTGATTGTTGGCTCTGCCTCGCCGCCGCAGGATATGAAGAAACGGGAGGAGGCCGAGAACGTTAACAACTGTGAGGAAAAAAACACTATGGGAAAACAGCACGTTGCCGTTCGACGAATTGCACGGCAAAGAGCACTATATGCACGGCAAAGTCTTCGCCATGCGATGCCGCACGACAAATATCGCATGGCAGCGATTTCGACAGCAACGAGCTCTTTGCCGTGCGGCTCACCTATGTTGCACAGGAAAAGGCTTTGTCGTGCAACCAGCACGTTGCCGTGCGTCCATATCGTTTCCGAGCGAGCGTGCATTGTCGTGCGGCAGGATACTTTGCCGTGCGCCGCGACAATACCGTGCAGGCAGCATTGCCGTGCGTCGGCATCTTTGCCATGCGCCAGACACTTTACCGTGCACCTCGTGTATGCCGTGTCTTTGTCTTTGCCATGCGCCCTCGCCCCAAACCGCACGACAAAGATTTTCCAGCACGCCCACACTAACTCCCAGGAGCACAGCTGCGCGCCACGTGGCGTCTTTGCCGTGCGTGTGCACACGGAAAAGTGACCAAATGTCCTTTGCCGTGTGCATGCACACGGCAAAGGCACCAACATTTTCCAGCTTTTAGCTGTTTTTCATTTGACCCTACACACAATTCAATATATATGCAATATATCCATAACAACAATATATGTAGCACTTCAACAATATATAATAAATACATATAGTCCATACAAGTGCATAGTGCATACAAGTGCATAGAGAGTCCATACAAGTCCATTACAATATGACAAGTGCATAGTCGAACAAGTGCATACAATCCAACAACGACAAGTGCATAGTCGAACAACGACAAGGAAAAGCATGACGACAAGTTCATAGAATCGATGCCATCAACCTTGTCCTCCTCCATTGCTTCCCATGGCATCATCGTCATTGCCTTGTCCTCCTCCTACAAGGTTGATGGAATTAGCATTTGCAATTGCATATTGACATGGAATTGAACAAGTACTAGCATTTGCATATTGACATGGAATTGAACAAACATGGCTCCATGGCTACAATTCAACAAGTACTAGCATTTGCATATTGACATGAAATTGAACATGGTGGCATGGAATGGCTAAATTTACAAGTGTCATGGCATTCTACAACCTAGAAGCGCGTTCGGCACAAGTAGAGGAGGACTCACCGGGGATCAGGTTCCTGATGATGTTCGTGTTGTTGATGGTGAAAGGTGTCACCGGGCTCTGAGTGGATGGTGCCTGGATGAGTGGCATGTTCGGCATCATCTGCGAAGGCCCCTGCATCTGATGTCATGATTAGTCAATAAGACAAGAGAAAATAAGATGGAGATATGGAGTTAACCACTTACCACGGCAAGAAGAAAGGAGGAAGAGGAAAACCACTCCCCGGTGGAGTAGATAGATTGTCTTGGCTCATCATCTAGCTCATCTGCTGCTGGTGCTGCTGCATCAGGTGCTGCTGCTGTATATGCTGCATCATCTGCACCTGCTACTGCTGGTAGTCCCTAACCTGCTGCTCCAGATGCGCCTGCCGCTCCTGGGCCTCATGTTCCCTTGCTGCCATCTCCACCTATGTTGTGTTGCCGCGATGTGATTTACATTTCAATGGAAAGGATGTAGAGAAACGTAGAGGACCGAGGAAGAACATACCCATAACCGCTCGACAGCTAGATCCGAAGCCCGTGGCCGGGTCTCTACCTGAGGCTGGACACTCTTACGACCACGACGGGTCTGGCGGAGAGATGGAACAGTCGTTGGGTCGACACACCCATCACCAAGCCATAGACGGCCATGCTTCATGCCTTCTCCCGCAAGTTCCGCAACCTCAACGTTAAAGTCCTCGGCCTCTGGGTTGGAGCTCTCACCGTGCTTCTGCTTGAACTTCGAGACATACGCCGTACACTGGGTCTCGGATTGCTCATTAACCCACAAGGACCCCATCTCAGGATGCGGTGTCTTCCTTTGCTTCATCTTTTGAATCAAGCTAAAGACGTTCGGCTTCGCTCCTGTCCTGACTTCCTGCAAAAGAGAACATGTAATTAAGTGAAGTGGGACGCCCTTGCGGAGTTAACAATATATACGTGAATTCAAAGAATGAAGGAACCATTTACTCACCTCGGCCTGCATGTGAAGAGAGATGGGGATGTTGTCTTGGATATGCGATCCACCTCGCATCTCTGCCCGCTTCAGCTTGCCCTCCTCGTGCTTCTTTAGGTACTGGGGGCATGTCCACCACATGACCATCGCCATAAAGCACTTTTGGTCGTTGCCGATGTACTGAGGAGGGTTCTACATACACAAGATAGACCCATTATGGTAAAATAAACTACATGGCGATAAAGTAATCAATAACACATAAATGCAAATACATGCAGGTATTGCCACGGTTCCATGAGCGTGTCCCGAGCGTCCTCCTTAGACATATGAACAAAGCGGTCGGCGTGCCAGTTGCGGACGCACTGAACACGTGCCTCGTAGTGCATGCCAGTCACCATCGTCCTTGCCATCTCGTGTAGGATATTATCGCACGCAATTTCCTTACCCTCAGCCCTCGTGAAGTATTTTTGCAACCATGCACATAGGTAAAACAGGGGGCATTAGTGCACATATTGTCAACCAAGGAGTGTTTGAATGGTAAGAAGTCAAAAGTCACGTACCCAGAATTTGTTAACAACCACCTCCTGCATGTTGGCGTGCTTCCCATGAGGATCTGGCGCGAGGCTGTAGTGCGCCCACCTCCAAGCTACGTCGCGGCCACCAGTAGGGAGATGGACAATCCCAGGGAAATACTTTCTAAGTAGGCCCCCAAGGATGTTCGCGTAGCCACGTGGCGGCTTCCTCAACGGGTCTTCAAACTTGAACAAACTGCACAATGAAACGACAACATCAATATGTATGTGATAAAATTTTGATAATGATAAAATTGCGATAACGAAATGCCAAAATTAGCATGTACCTCCTTCCAGCGGGCTCTAGAACAACATCGTTGTAGAGCCACATTTTCAGCGAGGGGAGCCGTGTTTTCCCACGCTGATATGGCTTCTTATCACATGGCATCAGCCTCTCCTCAGCTGCAACGTAGTGCTCCTCCGCCGGTGCTTCCCAAACTAGGCTTGGATCAAGCTCATACGGTAAGTCCCCCAGGCCCTCATCCTTCGAGAGGTCCTCCTCATCCCCTCACCCCTCCTCCTACTCCTCCTCCTCGTAACCCTGATGTCTACGGGTGCTTCTATTCTTGTAGACAGTGTTGGGCCTCCAAGAGCAGAGGTTTGTAGAACAGCAGCAAGTTTCCCTTAAGTGGGTCACCCAAGGTTTATCGAACTTAGGGAGGAAGAGGTCAAAGATATCCCTCTCAAGCAACCCTGCAATCACGATACAAGAAGTCTATTGTGTCCCCAACACACCTAATACACTTGTCAGATGTATAGGTGCACTAGTTCGGCGAAGAGATAGTGAAATACAAGTAATATGGATGAATATGAGTGGTAATAGCAATCTGAAATAAAGATGGCAGCGAATAAACATGCAACAGAACAGTAAATAAACGGAGTTTCAGTGCTTGGAAACAAGGCCTAGGGATCATACTTTCACTAGTGGACACTCTCAACATTGATCACATAATAAAACCACTCTACACTCTCTTGTTGGATGACAAACACCATTAGTTGTGTAGGGCTACAAGAGCACCTCAATGCCGGAGTTAACAAGCTCCACAACATTCGATGTTCATATTTAAATAACCTTAGAGTGCATGATAGACCAACGCAATTACACCGAGTACTAACATAGCATGCACACTTGTCAACATCGGCTATGAAAGGGGGAATAGATCACATCAATACTATCATAGTAAT
The DNA here is from genome assembly GCF_022539505.1 of Lolium rigidum. NCBI lineage: Eukaryota > Viridiplantae > Streptophyta > Magnoliopsida > Poales > Poaceae > Lolium > Lolium rigidum. The sequence goes on from NC_061509.1 coordinate 232,683,949, forward strand.
AGTTAACTTCATAATCTACAAGAGATCACAATCATAACCTACGCCAAGTACTACATGATGCACACACTCGTCCACATTACATCATGAAGGAGGAATAGACTACTTTAATAACATCACTAGAGTAGCACATAGATGATATTCAACTAGATCACAAAGCTCATGATCACATAAAGATCACATGGGAGAGAGAGATGAACCACATAGCTACCGGTACAACCCTTAGCCTCGAGGGAGAACTACTCCCTCCTCATCATAGGAGACAGCAGCGGTGATGAAGATGGCGGTGGTGTCGATGGAGATGCCTTCCGGGGGCACTTCCCTGTCCCGGCGGCGTGCCGGAACAGAGACTTCTGTCCCCCGAATCTTGGCTTCGCGATGGCGGCGGCTGCGTAACTTTTCTCGTCCCGTGGTTTTTCCGTCTCGAAGATTTAGGTCAGGGACCTTTAAATAGGCGAAGAGGCGGAGTCGGAAGGCTGACGAGGCGGTGACACAATAGGGGGGCGCGGCCCTGGCCCTGGCCGCGCCACCCTGTCATCTAGTGGCCCTGTGGCCCCCTCCGCCGGCTCTCGGGTGTTCCGGAAGCTTCGTGGAAAAATAGGATGCTGGGCATTGATTTCGTCCGATTCCGAGAATATTTCCTTACTAGGATTTCTGAAACCAAAAACAGCAGAAAACAGCAACTGGCACTTCGGCATCTCGTCAATAGGTTAGTTCCGGAAAACGCATAATAATGACATAAAGTGTGTATAAAACAAGTGTGTATCATCATAAAAGTAGCATGAAACATAAGAAATTATAGATACGTTTGAGACGTATCAAGCATCCCCAAGCTTAGTTCCTACTCGCCCTCGAGTAGGTAAACGATAACAATGATAATTTCTTAAGTGACATGCTACCAACATAATCTTGATCAATATTATTGTAAAGCATATGATATGAATGCAGCGATTCGAAGCAATGATGAAGACAATGAGTAAACAAATGAATCATATAGCAAAGACTTTTCATGAATAGTACTTTCAAGACAAGCATCAATAGGACTTGCATAAGAGTTAACTCATAAAGCAATAGATTCAAAGTAGAAGGTATTGAAGCAACACAAAGGATGATTAAGTTTCAGCAATTGCTTTCAACTTGTAACATGTATATCTCATGGATAGATGTCAACATAAAGCAATATAACAAGTGCAATAGGTAAACATGTAAGAATCAATGCACACAGTTGATACAAGTGTTTGCTTCTAAGATAGAAAGAAGTAGGTAAACTGACTCAACAATAAAGTAGAAGATAGGCCCTTCGCAGAGGGAAGCATGGATTACTATTTTTGTGCTAGAGCTTTTCATTTTGAAAACATAGAAACAATTTTGTCAACGGTAGTAATAAAGCATATGCGTTATGTATAAGATATCCTATAAGTTGCAAGCCTCATGCATAGATTACCAATAGTGCTCGCACCTTGTCCTAATTAGCTTGGATTAACATGGATTATCATTGCATACATATGTTTCAACCAAGTGTCACAAAGGGGTACCTCTATGCCGCCTGTACAGAGGTCTAAGGAGAAAGTTCGCATTGGATTTCTCGCTTTTGATTATTCTCAACTTAGACATCCATACCGGGACAACATAGACAACAGATAATGGACTCCTCTTTAATGCATAAGCATTCAACAACAGATAATATTCTCATAAGAGATTGAGGTTTTGTGTCCAAACTGAAACTTCCACCATGATTCATGGCTTTAGTTAGCGGCCCAATGTTCTTCTCTAACAATATGCATACTCAAACCATTTGATCATGAAAATCGCCCTTACTTCAGACAAGACGAACATGCATAGCAACTCACATGATATTCAACAAAGATAAAAGTTGATGGCGTCCCCAGAAACATGGTTACCGCTCAGCAAGCAGCTTATTAAGAAATAAGATACATAAGTACATATTCTTCACCACAATAGTTTTTAAGGCTATTTTCCCATGAGCTATATATTGTAAAGGCAAAGAATAGAAGTTTAAAGGTAGCACTCAAGTAATGTACTTTGGAATGGCAGAGAAATACCATGTGGTAGGTAGGTATGGTGGACACAAATGGCATAGTTTTTGGCTCAAGGATTTGGATGCATGAGAAGAATTCCTCTCAATACAAGGCTAGGCTAGCAAGGTTGTTTGAAGCAAACTCAAGTATAAACCGGTGCAGCAAGACTCACATATGAACATATTGTAAGCATTATAAGACTTTACATCGTCTTCCTTGTTGTTCAAACACCTTAACCGTAAAATATCTAGACTCTAGAGAACAATCATGCAAACCAAATTTTAACAAGCTCTATGTAGTTCTTCATTAATGGGTACAAAGTACATGATGCAAGAGCTTAAACATGATCCATATGAGCACAACAATTGACAAGTATCAAATTATTCAAGACATTATACCAATTACCACATGAAGCATTTTCTGTTTCCAACCAAATAGCAATTAACGAAGTAGTTCAACCTTCGCAATGAACATTAAAAGTAACACTAAGAACACATGTGTTCATATGCAAAAGTGGAGCGTGTCTCTCTCCCACACAAGCATGAATTTATTCAGAGAATGAAAATAACAAAACGAAAATAAAAGCACACAGACGCTCCAAGTAAAGTACATAAGATGTGACCGAATAAAAATATAGTTTCAAGAGAAGAAACCTGATAAATTGTTGATGAAGAAGGGGATGCCTTGGGCATCCCCAAGATTAGACGCTTGAGTCTTCTTGAAATATGCAGGGATGAACCACGGGGGCATCCCCAAGCTTAGACTTTTCACTCTTCTTGATCATAGTATATCATCCTCCTCTCTTGACCCTTGAAAACTTCCTCCACACCAAACTCGAAACAAACTCATTAGAGGGTTAGTGCATAATCAAAAATTCACATGTTCGGAGGTAACACAATCATTCTTAAAACTTCTGGACATTGCCCAAAGCTACCGGAAGTTAATGGAACAAAGAAATCCATCCAACACAAGCAAAAGAGGCAATGCGAAATAAAAGGCAGAATCTGTCAAAACAGAACAGTCCGTAAAGACGAATTTTTTAGAGGCACTGGACTTGCTCAGATGAAAATGCTCAAATTGAATGAAAGTTGCGTACATATCTGAGGATCACGCACGTAAATTGGCAGATTTTTCTGAGTTACCTACAGAGAACCCTGCCCAAATTCGTGACAGACGTAAATCTGTTTCGCGCAAGTAATCCAAATCTAGTATGAACCTTGCTATCAAAGACTTTACTTGGCACAACAATGCAATAAAATAAGATAAGGAGAGGTTGCTACAGTAGTAACAACTTCCAAGACTCAAATATAAAACAAAAGTACTGTAGTAAAATAAACACATGGGTTATCTCCCAAGAAGTGCTTTCTTTATAGCCATTAAGATGGGCTCGGCAATTTTAATGATGCTCACATAAGAAATAAGAGTTGAAGCAAAAGAGAGCATCAAGAAGCAAATTCAAAACACATTTAAGCCTAACCCACTTCCTATGAAAAGGAATCTTGTAAATAAACAAATTCATGAAGCATAATGCAACAAGCATAGGAAGATAAAACACGAGTAGCTTCAAGATTCTCAACACAAAGAGGGGTGTTTTAGTAACATGAAAATTTCTACAGCCATATTTTCCTCTCTCATAATAACTTTCAGTAGCATCATGAACAAATTCAACAATATAACTATCACATGAAACATTCTTATCATGAGCTATATGCATAAAATTATTACTCTCCACATAAGCATAATCAATTTTATTAGTTGTAGTGGGAGCAAATTCAACAAAGTAGCTATCATTATTATTCTCATCATCAAATATAGGAGGTATAGTATCATCATAATAAACTTTATCCTCCATAGTAGGCGGCACCAAAAGACCACTATCATTATAATCATCATATATGGGAGGCATATCATAATCAACATAAACTTTCTCCTCAATACCCGGAGGGCTAAAGAGATCATTTTCATCAAAACCGACCTCCCCAAGCTTAGAATTTTCTATATCATTAGCAACAATGGTGTTCAAAGCGTTCATACTAATATCATTGCTACTAGCATGCAAATAAGGTTCCATAGGTTTTTTAATTTTCGCATTAAACCATTCATGTCTTGACTCAGGAAATAGTTTAAAAAGCTCACAGATGTTTTCCATTATGCCTTACTAGTGTTTAACAAGAAACAAAAAGATGCAATTGCAGAATCTAAAGGAAATAGCTTCGAACACTCACAACGGCAATAGAAAAGTACTTAGTTACCTGGGACCGGAGTATGAGTGCCTTTTACCTTTCCTCCCCGGCAACGGCGCCAGAAAAGTGCTTGATGTCTACGGGTGCTTCTATTCTTGTAGACAGTGTTGGGCCTCCAAGAGCAGAGGTTTGTAGAACGAGCGAGCAAGTTTCCCTTAAGTGGGTCACCCAAGGTTTATCGAACTCGGGGAGGAAGAGGTCAAAGATATCCCTCTCAAGCAACCCCGCAATCACGATACAAGAAGTCTCTTGTGTCCCCAACACACCTAATACACTTGTCAGATGTATAGGTGCACTAGTTCGGCGAAGAGATAGTGAAATACAAGTAATATGGATGAATATGAGTGGTAATAGCAATCTGAAATAAAGATGGCAGCGAATAAACATGCAACAGAACGATAAATAAACGGAGTTTCAGTGCTTGGAAACAAGGCCTAGGGATCATACTTTCACTAGTGGACACTCTCAACATTGATCACATAATAAAACCACTCTACACTCTCTTATTGGATGACAAACACCATTAGTTGTGTAGGGCTACAAGAGCACCTCAATGTCGGAGTTAACAAGCTCCACAACATTCGATGTTCATATTTAAATAACCTTAGAGTGCATGATAGACCAACGCAATTACACCGAGTACTAACATAGCATGCACACTGTCAACATCAGCTATGAAAGGGGGAATAGATCACATCAATACTATCATAGTAATAGTTAACTTCATAATCTACAAGAGATCACAATCATAACCTACGCCAAGTACTACATGATGCACACACTGTCCACATTACATCATGAAGGAGGAATAGACTACTTTAATAACATCACTAGAGTAGCACATAGATGATATTCAACTAGATCACAAAGCTCATGATCACATAAAGATCACATGGGAGAGAGAGATGAACCACATAGCTACCGGTACAGCCCTTAGCCTCGAGGGAGAACTACTCCCTCCTCATCATAGGAGACAGCAGCGGTGATGAAGATGGCGGTGGTGTCGATGGAGATGCCTTCCGGGGGCACTTCCCCGTCCCGGCGGCGTGCCGGAACAGAGACTTCTGTCCCCTGAATCTTGGCTTCGCGATGGCGGTGGCTGCGTAACTTTTCTCGTCCCGTGGTTTTTCCGTCTCGAAGATTTAGGTCAGGGACCTTTAAATAGGCGAAGAGGCGGAGTCGGAAGGCTGACGAGGCGGTGACACAATAGGGGGGCGCGGCCCAGGCCCTGGCCGCGCCACCGTGTCATCTGGTGGCCTTGTGGCCCCCCTCTGCTGGCTCTCGGGTGTTCTGGAAGCTTCGTGGAAAATAGGATGCTGGGCATTGATTTCGTCCGATTCCGAGAATATTTCCTTACTAGGATTTCGAAACCAAAAATAGCGAAAAACAACAGAACGGCCCTTCGGCATCTCGTCAATAGGTTAGTTCTGGAAAACGCATAATAATGACATAAAGTGTGTATAAAACATGTGTGTGTCATCATAAAAGTAGCATGGAACACAAGAAATTATAGATACGTTTGAGACGTATCAAACCCCCGCGCTGCTCGTCGTCCCCATCCCCGTGCTGCTCTTCCTCCCCACCCCCGTGCTGCTCCTGGTCCTCCTCACTCCCATCCTCCACCTCATCATCATCCTTGGCTGCGAGAGGGGGTCTAGGACTAGGAGTGAGTGCCCGCGCCGAAGAAGTCCCTGCACCTACCAAGTCTGCGAGCTTCTTTCAAAGACCGCCACCCTTTTTTGGCGGCATGTTTCAATCACCTGCAAACACAAATGAAGAGAGTGGTTTATTAGTACAAAATGTAAAAGGATGAATATTAGTGAAAGCAACAAAGATATAAGTAGATGAATATTACTGAAAGTAACAATAATGCAAATAGATGAACATTACTAGAAGGAACAAATAGCTAGCATAGAGTTCTCTCAAACATAGCACAGAGTTCTTACAAATAACCTAGCTCAGACAATCACTATTACACAGAGTTATTACAAATAGGCTAGCCTCACAATTACTACTACATAGATTAGTAGCCTGTGTCTCCATCCGTTTTTGGACAACATGTTTCATCATCTTCATCATGCTTGGCGAACCAATAATCATCAATGAAACCTGGAGGTGGTCCATCTGCATCGAGGTCCATCCCTGCTTTGAACGCCTCGAGCAAACTCAGGTCTTCCGGGGCACAAACATCCTCAGCTTCATATTCTGCATTGTCTTCATCTATGCCCGCATCTTCTTGTTCATCGTCTACGACCATGGCATCGACAGCCGGCAAGCCGATAGTGAAATGGCCAGCGAGCCCTTCTTCCTGATAAAACTCGACATTCTTTGTTGAGGGGTCTACGCGGCGGTAATCTTCCTTGTTTGGCGGGGCGGCCTATTGCGTGAAGGTACCGTCATCACAACATCCCATCCATGTAGATGTTTTGCCGGGTTTTTGCACAGGTCCGGGAGATAGAATACTTGAAAGGCCTGGGTAGCCAAAATGTACACATCCTCTCCCTTATAAACAGAGTTTCTTTCAACTTCAACCAACCCAATTTCAGGATCCCGTCTCACCCGGCGTGGGTCGAACCAATGACATTTGAAGACGACGGGATTTAGCCCTTTGTCAAACCTGTAATTCAGCTCGTATATACCCTCGACTCTTCCATAGTAATGGAGCCCATCATCACCTTGACATACCACCCCACTATTTATTGTCATCGCGTTGGGCCGGCTTGTTGTGTATTTATGGGTCTGGAAGCGATACCCGTTCACGTCATAGGAGTTGAACGTATCAACGGAATGGTTAAAGCCCCTAGCAATTTTTCTTAGCTCTGACTTCATCTCTTTGTCAATTCTTGCCTACAAGTTTAGCACGAGAAGTTTAGAACGAGAAATGACCGATAAATGTCGGAAGTGCAAGGAAATTTGGATAGAATAGTACCAAACCACAGAACCAGCTACTGAAACCAAAACCGTTGCCCTTATCGAAAATTTCCTTGGATTCTTCCGGGGTAGGCTCCTGTGGGTATTCTTCCAATGTATAGCCATGAATTGCCTATACCGATGAAAAGAGGAAGAGTTAGCCAGGAACATACGAGTGGATCAAGGTCGTGAATGTTTGCGAATAAATAAATGGTTAGCACTTACTTGATGTACGCTTCACTTCCACCATGGTGTTCAAGACATACGAGTGGATCAAGGTCCACTCATGTAGGTTCGTTCTGTACGGCTTCGAGCCACTTGACTTGCCACCAAGCCCTATGAAGATGCTAAGCTTGGGTAGGTCTTCAATGTTGGCGGCATTGTAACGGAGGACCGGGTTGTGCTTTGTGGGAATGTTGGGATCATAGTGCTTCGTGGTGAAGTTTGCCACCTCCAGGTTAAGGACTGCCTCGGCTATGGATGCTTCGATCTAGAATTTATTGCCTGTCATTTGACGAAGCTTCTGTGTTTCTCTCTTTGGCGGAAACTGCCAACGGGCCCAATTCGCCCCCCCTTTAAGCATTCGTCCGCGAGGTGCAAGATCATATGTTGCACCGGATTAAAGAACCATGGCGGAAAGATCCTCTCTAGATCGCAAAGCAACACGGGTGCCTCTTTATCCAGCTTATCAATCACTTTAGTGTCTAACTCCCAAGCATAAATCTGGCGGAAGAAAAAACTCAACCTCGACAGCACTCGCCAAGTCTGCTCGGTGACATAGCCTCGAATCATCACCGACATTATCCGCTCAAGCCATATGTGGTATTCATGACTCTTGAGTCCTTGTACTCGCAACGTTTCCAAGTTCACACTTCTCATCCAGTTGACTGCGAACCCGTCAGAGAAAAACAAGGAGTCATTCATCCATTGGAAGACCTCCGTTTTTTGGGCCTTTGTGAGGCATAACAGAGCGTGTGGCTTAGTCCATGTTTTTTTGGCACCATGAGGTGGCTGCATGTTCAACTCTGGCCTATCGCACCACCTTTCTTGATCAATTCGAGCCTTTATGTTATCCTTCATCTTCTCAGTGTCCACAATGGTCCTCCAAATGCCTTCACTGATATTCTTCTTTGTGTGCATTACATCAATGTTATGCGGGAGCTCGAGAAACTCAAAGTAAGGGAGCTTCCATAAGCACGACTTGTGAGTCCATTGGTGTGTCTCCCATATCCCAAGAAACCATTCCCATCAGGGCTAGGCTGAAGACCATCTAACTCGGCCTTGATTTCCATTCCGGTCTTCAGAATTGGCTTCGGGTCATGGACAACACGGCCTTTCTTGAAATTCTTTAAATCACTCCTATATTCATGCCTCCGCTCAAGGAACTGTCGAGCTTCATCAAAGCATGAATACTTGCCACCCTTGTTTAGCCAGAAGAAAGTCACGGCCTGCCTACACTGTGGGTAAGGCCACTTCCCATGTGTACACCACCCGCAGAACAAAGCACGTGCTGGCAGGTCATGTAGGGACGTGTGGTACCAGACATACATATCAAAGTACTCCTTCTTTGATGCGTCATATGTTCGGATCCCGCAACCTTCCGAGCCACGAACCAAGTCATCCACCAATGGTTCCAGGTACACATTCTTGTTCTTACCCGGGTATTTGGGCCATGGGATTATCATCGACACAAACATGTTCTCTGATCACATGCAGACACCAGGGGGAGGTTCATGGGAATAACAAACACTGGACAACAACTGTATACTGCAGCCGACATACCATATGGATTGAACCCATCGATTGATATCGCAACTGCTGCGCTTCTCGGGTCACCTGCTTTCAGTGGAAATTTCTTGACAAAGTTCTTCCATGCACTACCATCCAACGGATCTATCATCTTGTCGGTGTATATGTTTCCTTCTATGGCCCACCTCATCTGCTGGGCAGTATCCTCAGTCATGAAGAACCGCTGGATCCTCGGTAGGACTGGAAGATAGCGGAGGATATTCTTGCCAATCGTGGTCTGCCTCTTCTGACCATCACCATTGCGGTCTACCTCAAAGTACCTAGAGAATCACATCTGATGCAATAATTTGTGTCAGCATGCTCCTCTCTGAATAGCATGCACCCCTTTGGACAAGCGTGTATGTGCTAAGATGACATCTTAAGGTCACTGAGCAATTTGGTCGAATAGTAGAAGTTTTGCAGCAAGAGGGGCCCTTTTGGCAGAATGCTGCCAAAGACGACTAGAAGTTCATCGAACCCATCTCTGCACAAGTTCCTGTGGGACTTAAAGTCCATAAGGCGAGCGATGGCATCTAGTTGGGTAACCTTTGTATTTTCATGTAAGGGTTTCTACGAAGCAAACAGAGCCTCATAGTTTTCTATTGTGTTTTCCTCCGGGTTCTCACTTCTCTCCGCATCCTCAGGTGTCTCCGCCTCGACATGAGGGATTTCAGGCACATTACCATTAGCCAAGTTTTCTAAGCACCTATCAAAACCAGTGTCATATTCTCCCCTAGGTTGAATCTGCCGCACCTCCTTCCTAGCACGTTTCTTTGCCTTTTCTCCATCGAAAGTCCAAGTCTTGTAGGACGGTGCGAACCCAAACTTGAGTAGGTGATTACTCATAGTTTCTTTGTCTTGTGGCTTTTGGTTAGCGCACTTACTACAAGGGCACCAAAATGTACTAGGTCTGCTAGGGATGGCAAACGCCCTATCCACAAGCTGCTCGGTCTTTTCTCCCCATTCATCAGTATAGTTCCACTGACTGATTCTGCCATCGTACATCCAGCCACGATTATTCATCCTCTAATTAGCACCAAAACAGACAAACATAGCATTTATATAAAATAGGAAATAAATGCATCATTTTTTATTTTTTTACGCGTGCATCCACCTGAAACTCTACTAGGTGGGCCCCTAGCAGCCGTCGGATCCGTAGATTGAGTACGTTCTCTCTGCTCTACCCCGATCCGAGACATAATTTTGGTAGCACCTCCCCGCTGCTCTCCTTATACACATCTCGGCAAAAAGCTGAGAGGGGTGTGCATCCGGAGAACAACGGGGATGCGCTACCGAAATCCTGTCTCGGATCGGGGTAGAGTAGGGAGAACATACCCAACTAAGCATCCGCCAGCTGTCCCAATAAATGTCATAAGAGTTACGGTTCATAATATCCGAGACCACTAACGCATATTTATCCGCGTAACCCTTACGGTTGGGAAGAGACGCCTAGGTATCGTGACAGACTTGGTGATCTAGACACAAAAAACCTAGGTACAAGAGAGGCGAACGGATTCTCACCCTCGAAGCGTGATCGTGCCGGCGAAGAAGACAAACGACCCACTGAGAGAATCACCGAAGAAGATCCGGGATGCCCCGTCAAACACCCCCACGACGCCCCCTCCCCAGTGTCCACCTTGAAGCATCGCATGCATAACGAGAAAATAAAATAGTCATGCAAGTGTACAATAATTTTTTACAATAGTGCTATAACAATATTACTTCACCATAAAGAATTAAAATGCAAAAAAATAATTCATTTGACCACTTTTACTTTAAATTTCCTTGCAGCACATTATCTTATTTTTGCTATATGGGCCTACTTTTAACATATCCGACTCCTAAACACCTTTTTCAAAACTAAAATCCTATTTGTAGTTTAAACTACACTAAAATCTTATACTAAACTAAAATCCTATTTCGAATTCATACTAAACCAAAATCCTACTTCTAATTTATGCTACACTAAAATCCTATTATACTACACTAATTTATACTACACTATCCTATCATCACTAACCTTATTGTGCTGGGGCGCGGGAGGCAGGGCAGCAGCGGGAGGCAGGGTGCGGGAGGCACGGGCAGGGGCTGCAGGAGGCTGGGGCAGGGCGGCCCTGGTGGTGGTGGCTCGGCAGCGAGGCGGCGCGGTCCGGGGGACAGGGGAGGTGGCATCATCGTGGGTGGTGGCGGCAGCGTGTGCGTGGCTGGTGGCGGGAGGCGGCGGCGGGAGGAGAAGCGGGGGAGCTCGACGACGGCGGTGGGGGAGGAGGATCGAGCGGGAGGCGGCTACGTGTGTGGAGGAGGAAGGCGGAGGAGCTCAGCGCGTGGAAGGAGGAGAGGGTGGACTCTGGTGCGTGTGTGTTCGATCTGGCCAGAAACATCTGGTCGGATCGAGCCGTGTTTAGGGTTATGTGCGGGCCTTTGCCGTGCGGCGTGTCTTTTCCGTGCGGCAAGACTTTGTCGTGCGCCCTAGCATCTTTACCGTGCGCAAAGGCTGTTTGCCATGCGCTGGTGCACGGCAAAGTTACATTTTTTTACCTTTTACCATTTTAATTGTCATGAACATTTAATTTTATTTAAAATTGAATTACCTCTTTTCTCAACATGAGTATTATTTAATAATGTGCTTATCATGCTTTTTAAAAATTATAGGGGTGGATATTACCTAACCCTAATCCCTAAACCCTAAACTGGGGAGGCTTCGAGTAATGCAACTACAGCTCCTGACACGCGAGCTGCAAAACCCTAAATCCTAAACCCTAACCCAAAACCCTAAACCCTAAATCCTAACCCTAACCCTAAATCCTAACCCTAACTCTAAACCCTAACCCTAACCCTAAATCCTAACCCTAACCCTAAACCCTAAACCTAACCCTAACCACTAGATCAAGGTAGCTCATGTGATAATTGCTTTGTGCGGGTATGCCGGAGGCTACCATGTGCCAAAGGGTCCGAAGCTAGGATTTCCATGTGTATAAGTCCCAAAAAAACCTAAAACAATGAAAAAGTACATTGGTGGAACCTTGCGTGGAGAAATCTAGGGGGTAGACTCGTCGGGGCACACATACCGCTATTTTTGGGGGGGAGGAGGGGGAGAACGACCACCGGAGCATTGGAATCCCACCAAATCTTGCATGTGGACCTATGATATGTGTGAAAGTGTGGTGGAAGGTGTAATGGTGCAAAAATAGCTCCCCTGAACCCTAAACCTTAAACTGGGGAGGCTTCGAGCCCTAAACCCTTAGACCCTAAACCATTAACTACACGTGCTAACATGGGAGCTGCAACACCTTAAATCCTAAACCCTAACCATAAACCCTAACCCTAAACCAAACTCTAACCCTAAATCCTTACCCTAACCCTAAATCCTTAACCTAACCCTAAATCCTAACCCTAACCCTAAACCCTAACCCTAACGAGTAGATCAAGGTAGTTCTTCTTGGAATAATGTGCCTAAGTGCCGTCAGCGCATGTGGACTACCTTGTTGAAGACAACGTGATGGATGATGTCTGCTTACCACCAGAATTGGATGGGAAGCTTGGTATATGTGCCACTTTTGAAGATTTTCTTCAAGAACAAGTTACCGAGAAGGATGGCTCATGTGATTATGGATGCGGGTATATATATAACTGGAGGCTACCATGTGCCAAAGGGTCCCAAGATTAGATTTCCATGTGTGTCCCAAACAAACCTAAAACAATGCAAAAGTACATTGGTGGAACCTCGCGCGGATAAATCTAGGGGGTTGGACCCCCCGGGACACACATACCGATGTTTTGGGAGGTGGGAGGGGAGAATGTCAGCCGGGTCACCGGAACCCCACCAAATCTTGCATGTGGACGTATGCTATGTGTGAAAGTGTGGTGGAAGGTGTAATTGTGCAAAAATATCTCCCCTAAACCCTAAACCCTAACTTGGGGAGGCTTCGAGTAATGCAACTGCAGCTCCTAACACGCGAGCTGCAAAACCCTAAATCATAAACCCTAACCCTAAACCCTAATGACATAGGCATCCCCAATGGGCCTGCCGAAGATGGTACCCGGGGTTTACTAAAGGCCCACGAGCCGAAGAATAAGAAGATTTGGAAGCCCAAGATGTTATTAAGGAAAACTAGACTTGTATTAGGAAACGATACTTGTAATCTTGCGGGACGGGTTAGAAACCCTCCCGGACTCTGTAAACTTGTGTATTACGAAACCCTCGGTTCCACCTCCTATATAAGGGGGAGTCGAGGGACAAAGAAAGGATCGAATTTCATCGTCAACACAACCCTAGTTTCATATTCGTCGAGTACTTTTCTAGCTGAAACCTTCGAGATCTACTTGCCCTCTACATCCAACTAAACCCTAGTCTACAATCCGTAGGCATTGACAAGTTAATACCTTGTCAATTGGCGCCGTCTGTGGGATTTAGAGGCGACAAGGAGCTGATCTCGATGGCACGTTCAAGATTGTCGACTTCATCGGTAGCAAGCAACATCATGGACAGAGGTAAACAGATCGAAACTGGTCTCGTTGATTTTGTACCTCACCCGCCCTCCCGTTTGGATGCATATGCATATCTGGAGGAGCCCATCGAGATGACGTTTGGAGAGTTCCACTTCTGCGTCGAGAAGGAAGGATCATATCGTCTCGAAATTCCGATCCCGTCGGGATTATCGGCGGTCGATCCCGATATTTTAGACTCGGCATCGTCAACAGAGTCAAGCGATGGAGAAATTTCGTCGCCACGCTTCATCAGCACCCGGGCAAGTGAAAAGCTCGCCAAGATCTTCAGCAACATATCCTTCGGGTCATCTGCGAACTCCGATATAAGCAATGACTCGAGCAATATCGACAGTTTCAACTTCATCGACAGATCCACATCTGTGGGCAAGGTCTTCACTAATCTATATGATGGTGTCACCAAACCCAACAAAGTTCAGAATCCAAAATATCATTAGATCTACGCAATTGGAGAACCAAGCCAGTCAGAACCAGCGACGTCAGAGGCTTTCGACGATGCGGGAAATCCGTATGTCGATCCCGCAGATCTCACGTGAGGTTTGGGAACAAAATATATCGGACCAGGAACATGAGAGATGGTACGATTTCCGTAGGAAGTGTGGGATCGAGTCGCCAGAGCTATCGATGGTACAGAACCAATGACCATTACGGTCTGAAAAATGCGGGAGCAACATATCAGCGGATGATGCAGAAGTGCTTAGCAACACAGATTGGGAAGAACGTACAAGTATACATTGACGATGTCGTCATAACATCAAAAAAGGGGGCAACGTTAATCGAGGATTTGAAGAAAACTTTCGACAACCTCGACAAATTTTGTCTCAAACTAAATCCGACGAAGTGTTCTTTCAGCGTTCCTGCGGGAGAACTTCTTGGGTTCCTAGTCTCAGCAAGAGGGATTGAAGCAAATCCCGAAAAAATCCAAGCTATCGTAACAATGAGGAAACCAACAAAGATGAAGGAAATACAACAATTAACTGGGCGAGTCGCAGCTTTAAGCAGATTCGTCGCCAGGCTGGGAGAAAAGGCGCTACCGTTCTATGCCTTAATCAAACAAGGAGAAAAGTTCCAGTGGAACGAAGAGGCCGATAGAGCCTTCGAGGATCTCAAACGGACAATTTCGACACCACCAATTTTGGTGGCGCCAAAAGAGAAGGAACCACTCCTGTTATACATTGCAGCTACACCCCAGGTGGTCAGCACGGCGCTAGTTGTCGAAAGAGAAGAAGAAGGAAAACTCCATGGAGTACAGAGACCGGTATACTTCATCAGTGAAGTTTTATCGCCTTCAAAATAGCGGTACCCGCAGTACCAGAAGCTAGCATACGGAGTGTTTACAACCGCAAGAAAATTGCAGCACTATTTTTCGGCGCATCCGATAATAGTTGTCAACGAGGCGCCTCTATCCAATATACTAAACAATCCAGAAGCTACATGTCGTGTCTCCCTTTGGGGAATAGAACTTTCCCCTCGGGACATCACGTATGAAAAAAGAAAAGCAATAAAGTCGCAAATTCTGCCAGATTTCATCGCAGAGTGGATGGAGTTACAAAATACAGGACCCCCGGATCTATCGAGAACCTGGACTATGAACTTCGACGGGTCCAAGAGGTTAGAGGGAGTTGGAGCAGGCGTGATACTCATATCACCGGAAGGCGACAAATTAAAATATGCCTTACGGATGACGTTCCCAAACGCGTCTAATAATGAGGCAGAATACGAAGCTCTTATACATGGGATGAAGATGGCAAAGGCTTGTGGTGCAACTCGACTAAAAATCTTTGGCGACTCACAATTGGTGGCCCAACAAGTCATGAATCAATGTGATGCAGTCAATGACAGCATGGTGGCGTACAAGGAAATGTATAATGAGCTGGAGAAACTGTTTGATGGCTGCGAGGTAAACCACATCAGCAGGTTAAGCAATGACGAAGCCGATGTTCTTGCAAACATCGGGTCGCAGTGTCTCGCGATTCCGCCAGGTGTCTTCTGGGAAGAGATAACAGAAAGATCCACAAAGCCGAAGAAATCAAAAAAGAAAGAGAAGGATGAAAAATCCTCGGGGGCCGCGCAAGAAACATTGGAGGAAGAAGAGGAATAGGATCTAGTACTGATGGTACAAATCCCATGGATGCAGGCGTACATATCATACATCCTAAGGAAAACAGTACCCGACGATCCAGTTGAAGCAAGGCGAGTTATCAGGCATTCCAAAGATTTCACTGTGATCAAAGGAGAGTTATACAAGCGAAGTATCTCGGGTGTGTTACAAAGATGCGTTACATCCGAAGAAGGAAGGGTAATTCTGAAGGAAGTACACGAAGGAGTATGCGGTCATCACGCAAGTAGCCGAGCTATCACGGCCAAGGTTTTTCGAGCTGGATTTTACTGGTTAACAGCAATTGAGGACGCGAAGGAGATAGTGCGAACTTGCGACGCGTGCCAGAGATTTGCCGCAAAACGTCACTCTCCGGCGGCGGAACTAATGCCAATACCCTTATCTTGGCCCTTTGCTCAGTGGGGTCTCGACATGGTGGGAAAGTTACACAAAGCCTCGCCAGGAGGATATGAGTATATGCTCGTCGCTGTCGACAAATTCACCAAGTGGATAGAAGCGAAGCCGATAAATTCACCAGATGCAGCGTCAGCCATAAAATTCGTGAAGAGCATCGTTTTTCGATTTGGAGTACCTCACAACATCGTCACGGACAATGGCAGTAACTTCACATCCAAGAAATTCAAGGCGTATTGTGCAGAAGTAGGTATCAAATTGCACTTCGCGTCAGTCGCGCATCCTCAAACCAATGGCCAAGTCGAGAAAGCCAATGGTATCATCTGCAATGGCATCAAGAAGCATTTGTTAGGGCCACTGGAAAAAGCTCGACATACTTGGCCAGAGGAGCTGCCGAGTGCGCTATGGAGCATCCGAACAACACCAAATACAGCGACACAGGAGACTCCGTTTTTCCTGGTCCATGGAGCAGAGGCGATCGCTCGATAGAAATAGAGCACGACTCTCCGAGAATCACGGAATACAATGAAGAAACTTCCAGGAGAGCATTGGAAGACGACGTCGACGCACTCGACGAAGCTCGAGATGAAGTATTGTCAAGGGTCACTAAATATCAGCAAGACCTGAAAAACTACCACAGTCGACGTTTGCGACCAAGATCCTTTCAGGCTGGAGACTTAGTTCTGCGACTCAATCAAGATCGTACTGAAAAACTCGAGTCGCCGTGGCTTGGCCCTTACGTCGTCACAGAAGTAATCGAAGGAGGAGCATACAGGATCAAAGATAAGAAGACAGGGACTCCCGAGAAAAACCCCTGGAACGTAGCACAGCTAAGGCGTTTCTACGCTTAGTGCCGAAATATAGCCCTCCTTTGTAAAGCTACAATGTACTGAAACGCCCGCGAGTTTTCAGACGCACTCTTTTCCTTTTTCGGGGCACCGAGTGGGGCCGGAGAAGGTTTTTAATGAGGCGGGCTCGCGGTGCTGCAATATAATAAAGATAGTGGAAATATATATCTTTTCCTTCGACATGCGCGGGGGCTTACACCTTGAAGTTACAATATATATACAATATAGATGAATCTAACTGCAAAGATATTTCGCCTTGGTACCAAATACCTCGCCAGATAAAAAGAAGATACAAAATAGCAATTAAAACAGACCAAAAACACTCGGGGGCTAGTACCCGCAAATATAGTATATTCAGTAAAAATTCGGTTGCCTTGGTCTAAAAACCTCGCATACACAATAAAGAGATCCGCCATCGAAACACTTGGGGGCTTGATGAAGAAAAATAAATACATTTGTTGGCTTTACAATATAGAATATGTCTACAACATACAAGATACAATTCTGGAGAAAATTCGACAAGCTACAAGAAAAAATATATCAATTCCTGCCTAATATACTATCTATGGATAGTCCTTTGTTATTTGCAGCAGTTGTCGTATGTTCAGCATAGCTACCTTTGATAAAAAATTCAGAGTCCATCCGAAGAAGTTCATCCATCATTTCTTCGGCTACAGGAGTCACAATATCATTGATTTTGTCGATGTTCCTTTTTCGTTTCGACTGCTTGGCCAGGCACTTGGAGACAATCGTCGTCAGGTCCAATTTTCGGTAGCAGATCTGTATCATAATCATGGCGAATCTTGCTCCCGCGGACAATTGAGCTCGCACAAAGTTATGGATACGAGGAGCATCCCGAAAATTTTCCATCAAACCAAGAAGAGTGTCGGGTGCCTCGTTCCGAGGAAACATTATCTTGTAAACTAAGGACAAGGTCCTGGTGCAGAAATCAAGGAAGTCACGAACCTGACAGGCGCGGTCTTGAAACCTGACAATCTGTCGGGTACGTTCTGGAGTGGCCCAGAAAAGAGAACCATGGTCAAGAGAAAGGTTAACAAGGAGATTTGTCCTTGTGTTTACCCTTTCATCTTCGACGACAGCGTCGAGAAAGGAACCTATTTGGCGACAGCACAAGAGTTTCAAAAAAGAAATAGCGGGGAAACAGAAGGAGTCCTGATTTGCAAAAGCATACCTGACATATCCCCACTGGCTTCATTCATCAAATCAAGCATAAAATTTTCTCGAGTGGTCGCTTTTTCAGCTTCAGAAACAACGGCTTCCTTGGCAGCTATGGCATCTTGAGCCTGTTGAAGTGTAATTTTCTCTCTCTCGGATGATTTGCGAGACTGCTCCATTATCATAAGCGATTGTTTCTTCAGAGACTGGAGCTGTTGGCGAAGTTCTTTCAAGTCTTCTGCCGAATTTTTATTCAATGAATCTTCAATACGTTCGACAGCAACAGGTGCCTTCTTCAAACGGGACGACGCAGGTAACACATCAGAAGGACGAGGAGTCGCAGAATAGTTGTCAAAAATCAACTGAAAGAAAAAGCTCGACGTTAATTATCAAGCAAAGATAGATCTTCATTGATTCTCAAAGTATGTACATTGCTATTACAAAAGAAGGGCCCTTAATGGACTATTAAAGCAGCTGTCGCTAAAACTAACTATGGCGACAGCGTCAAAACACAGAAAAACCTAAAAGAGAGGACAGGGTGATCTACTTGACCTCCGGCTTAGATGCGCTTGGAGCAGGAGGTGGTTTAACACCAAGGAAGGAAAGGATTGGCTTGGAGGGAGGCTTGGCAGTTCTAATTAAAGATTGACATTTCTTCGTTTCCATCTCCCCTATGTCGCCAACCTTGGTCCAGTCGACGTTTTGCTGGCTGTTAGCAACCAGCGCGATGGTGTCTTCAACGCCAATCTTCAGGCCCTCTTGGCGAAGTTTGAGCCCAAGATCTTCCGGCACATTGAAGGCTTTGGCAAGAGCAACGAAAGTATTGGGCCCCTCTCTCTTCGGGAAGAAGTAGGGGAAAAGCTTCGACAGACCTGCCTCAGCGTCAGCAAGGGCTTCGCGTGCTTCATCCCCATGAATTTCAAGAAGAGTCAGCGTGTCAAGCAGCTCGTCGCCTTCAGGACCATCCACTTCATAGTCTTGATGTGTTCTCCCTGAAGATAAACAAAGGGCAGCTCGTAAATAACGTGCTCAGAAGATATGAAGTAACCCGAGAAAAATAGCAGGGATCAAAACACTTACTAACAAAACGTCGACTTTGCGACTCCAGGCGAGTGAGGATTTCTATCTCTCGAGCAGATTGTTGTTCTATATTCTCGCTCAAAGAGTTTTCCGCGTCATGAAGTCTTTTTCGAAGATCTTCGACAGCGGCAGCATCAGCTTCAGCTTTCTTACGGGCCTTTTCGCTCTGCTCCAACTTGGTAGCAAGAGCGCTAGCACGCTTATTGGCTTCCGCAAGTTCTCCTGGCAGAATAAGCGACAATCAAATATTATGACAAAAATAGTGGAGTACATGCAACGAAGGAGGTGGATGAAGATAGTACCTTCTAGCTTTTTGGTACGATCACGATACCCGACGAATTGGGTACCGAGACGGATAAATTCCTTCATTAAAGGCTGAAGAGAGGACCAAAAGAAAAAGAAGTCAATATAGCTAGTCCAGATTCGACAACATATCGCAAGAAACAAAGGAGAGATGAAAATACTGAAAAGCTCGGAACATGAACAAAAAAGAGAAGACCGAAACACTTACGTCATCTAATGAAGGTGTCGAAGAGCTACCAGGGAACATGATGGGTTCCTTGGATGGCTCGACCCTTGCCCTCTTTGGCGAAGAGGCACGGGGGCTTGCAGGTGGAGTCGAATGCTCGACGTTTTGTTGAGGAGGCGAAGTTTCCTCCCCATCACGCTGAGTTTCGGACACAACTAAAGTACGCGACGTACTCGTTCGAGCAGCCGCGTCAATAGGTTGTTCTTCTTCCTCGTCATCACTACAATAAAAGTGGCGACAATATAAGAAGCAAAAAAGATGAAAAATATCAAAGAGCAAAAAAGTAAGGAGTAAGGAATAACTTACGAACTGACGAGGGCATCGGTGTATGGATTGAAAGCTGCCTTCCCATCTGAAGGATCAGCTTCTTCGGCTTTGGAGGTGCCGGAATCTTTGCCTTCACTCCTTTTCCTCTTGTTCTTCGGGGAAGCAGGAGGAGGGGAGTGTGTCGAAGCAGTGGCTTCAGACTCAGCATCTTTTTCAGAAGAAGCCGCGGATCTGTGAGAACCCGCGACTTCACTATCAGGGCGCGAGGTGCCTTGGTTGTCATCATCGACAACGGTACGGTCTTCAACTTCTCCACCCTCAGGAAGAGGAGGAAGAGAAGTGAGAGAAGGATGGTTCTGAGAAAAAGAAAGAGTGTTGATAAAAGGAAGTTATGCAAAAAAGCCAGCAAGATAGTAGTCGACAAATAATAAAATGCGAGGAGACAATAAAGCAATCAAAAGGAAAAAAGTACCTCGGGAAGGGGATTGGCGCCGCTATATGGCGCAACGCGGCAAGAAGTAGGAATGTTGTCCTTCTTGCTGAGTTTCGACATCCTTCGGATTAATTTCTCCAAGTCCTTCACAGGAAGGCCCTTGGAAATTCTCTCGACATCTTCATCACCAGCATACATCCAAAGGGGATTTTTGCGAGCTTGCAGAGGCTGCACTCTAATCCTAAGGAAGTATGCTGTTATCTGGATACCCGACAATTCCTTGCCGCGGGTGTTCTGGAGCTCACGGATGCGAATCATCAGCGCCTCTGTTGCCAATTTCTCTTCTTCGGTAGCTTCAATATCCCAGGATCGGCGGCGAAGAATCTTGGTTTTTCCGTCAAAGGGAGCAATGTTGTACTCCACTGAATCAGAGCTTTCTTCATGAATATAGAGCCATCTCTTGCGCCACCCTTGGACAGAATCAGGGAATTTGACGTCGAAGTATTCGACGTCAGGACGAACACAGATAACGACGCCGCCGATGTTATAGGCGACGCCGTGGGCGCCATTACGGCGGATGCAGAAAATGCGCTTCCACGAGCCCAATTAGGATGGACTCCGAGGAAGCACTCGCACAGTGTGATAAAAATCGACACGTGGAGAATGGAATTGGGCGTCAGCTGATGTAGCTGAAGCCCATAAACAAAAAGAAGACCACGGAGAAACTCGTGGATTGGGGGAGAAAGACCGCGGATCAGATGGTCAACAAAACTGACCCGATACTCCATTGGAGGTGATGGGTAGCTTTCCTCGGAAGGGAATAGCAGTGTGTTCTCCTTCTTGGTGAACCCCAGCTTCTTCAGCAGGTTCATGTCTTGATTGGAGATCTTGGATCTCTCCCACTCCAGATCTTCGGTGGCCATCTTTGACTCCGGAGTGCTGTGCCTAGTCAAACGGAGGCGAGGCGGCATCAATGAGCTTGGTGGCGAAGGGTGTGAGTGTGGATGAGAGCTTGCAGCAAGGAGAGCAATGGAGGATCTTGCAGCGGAGAGACAGAGGTGCGGCGTGAGCGAAAGGATTAGAGGAGGAAGACGATACCCTTATATAGAGGTGCGGTGAACCGTCGCGCCGTTGGATTGAAAGATTGCGGGACAGATGGTGTACACGTAGACAAGGGGTAAAACGTAATTTCATATAGACGAGAAAACACAGCAGCTACAGTACGTGCGCCAGGAAAAGCGGAGGACGTGTGTCCCCCACTTGCGCGACGTGTCAAACTGGTAAGAAATTTGGGCCCACAAGACAGAGGGAGAGAAGTTCTCGCGTTTTCCCGATACAGTAATCATGGCTATCGTCAGCAATGATGTCACCTTGGCAAGAGAAAATCTCGGATACGAAAGTTTGGAAGAATGGCGGCAGTAGACGATTGTTTCGAGAGCCTTTGAACAAATACAAGTTTTTGCCCAAATGCTCGGGGGCTACTTTGGAAAAAAGAAAAATTCGAGTATAACAAAATAGAAATGTCGAGAGCCTATGATCAAATGCAAGCATTTGTTCATAGCCTCGGGGGCTACTCCCATCGGGAGCGCTGGTCGCGCACCCGATAAATATAAAAAGTTCGAGACCGAATGAAAATACATTGATATGAGGCCATAAAATGTTGAGCCTACAACCAAGCACAAGTTCTTGGCTGTAGCCTCGGGGGCTACTCCCATCGGGAACGCTGTTCGCGTGCCCGATGAAATTATAAAGAAAAAGAGAGAAAGAAAGAAAGAAGAAAAAAGAAGAAGTGAGCATATTTCGAGTTATACAAATAACTCTACATATACTCCCATCGGGAAGGCAAAATAAGTCATACATTGACTCAATAAAATGTGCTATTCCAACAAGCCAAAAAAGCACTCGACAATATATTCTCAGAGCGCCAAAGTAGCGAATAATCTCTGAATGCCGCAAAATATTGCGAAGGTAAGACCCCAGATCCGTTCTGTGCGGCGTGGCGCCGTCTCTAACGTCGGTTTGCTACTTTTTTCCGTATCAACAGATACGAAGAAAAATCCTAACGGACGCGTTAGGTACCCGATAAAATATGACTGGGACTCGACAGAATGGTAAGACCTTAAGCGGCGCCTGTCGAAGTTTACACCAGTATCCCGAGATCATGTCCAAGGACGTGATCTTGAAGTAGGTTTTTGCGGATTGCCACTAGAGCAGTTAACTAGTACCTGATCCGTCAGATGAACTAGCCCCAATTACCATTATCCATGTACAACATAGAATTGCGTATCTAAAGATATTTGATGAAATCAGCAGATATGTTGAATGATTAAAGTTGAAGATTTTCCATGACTCTGCGATTCAAGTAAAATCTCGGGGCTACTGACATAGGCATCCCCAATGGGCCTGCCGAAGATGGTACCCGGGGTTTACTAAAGGCCCACGACCCGAAGAATAAGAAGATTTGGAAGCCCAAGATGTTATTAAGGAAAACTAGAGTTGTATTAGGAAACGATACTTGTAATCTTGCGGGACGGGATAGAAACCCTCCCGGACTCTGTAAACTTGTGTATTACGAAACCCTCGGCTCCACCTCCTATATAAGGGGGAGTCGAGGGACAAAGAAAGGATCGAATTTACTGTCAACACAACCCTAGTTTCGTATTCGTCGAGTACTTTTCGGCTGAAACCTTCGAGATCTACTTGCCCTCTACATCCAACTAAACCCTAGTCTGCAATCCGTAGGCATTGACAAGTTAATACCTTGTCACCTAACCCTAAACCTAAATCCTAACCTAACCCTAAACCCTAACCGTAACCCTAAATCCTAACCCTAACCATAAACCCTAAACCTAAACCCTAAACCTAACCCTAAACACTAGATCAAGGCAGCTCATGTGATAATTGCTAGGTGCGGGTATGCCGGAGGCTACCATGTGCCAAAGGGTCCCAAGCTTGGATTTTAATGTGTATATGTCCCAAAAAAACCTAAAACTATGAAAAAGTACATTGGTGGAACCTCACGCGGAGAAATCTAGGGGCAGACCCGCCGGGGCACACATACCACTGTTTGGGGGGGGGGGGAGAACGATCGCCGGAGCACCGGAATCCCACCAAATCTTGCATGTGGACCTATGATATGTGTGAAAGTGTGGTGGAAGGTGTAATGGTGCAAAAGTAGCTCCCCTAAACCCTAAACCGTAAACTGGGGAGGCTTCGAGCCCGAAACCCCTAGACCCTAAACTATTAACTACACGTGCTAACACGGGAGCTACAACACCTTAAATCCTAAACCCTAACCCTAATCCCTAATCCTAACCCTAACCCTAACTCTAACCCTAAATCCTTACCCTAACCCTAAACCCTAACCCTGACCCTAAATCCTAACCCTAACCCTAAACCCTAACCCTAACCCTAACGAGTAGATCAAGGCAGTTCTTCTTGGAATAATGTGCCTAAGTGCCATCAGCGCATGTGGACTACCTTGTTGAAGACAACGCGATGGATGATATCTGCTTACCACCAGAACTGGATGGGAAGCTTGGTATATGTGCCCACTTTTGAAGATTTTCTTCAAGAACAAGTTACCGAGAAGGGTGGCTCATGTGATAATGGATGTGGGTATATATATAACTGGAGGCTACCATGTGCCAAAGGGTCCCAAGCTTGGATTTCCATGTGTGTCCCAAACACACCTAAAACAATGAAAAAGTACATTGGTGGAACCTCGCGTGGAGAAATCTAGGGGGTTGGACCCACCGGGGCACACATACCGTTGTTTTGGGGGGGAAGGGGAGAATGATCACCGGAGCACCGGAACCCCACCAAATCTTGCATGTGGACGTATGCTATGTGTGAAATTGTGGTGGAAGGTGTAATTATGCAAAAATATCTCCCCTAACCCCTAAACCCTAAACTGGGGAGGCTTCGAGTAATGCAACTGCAGCTGCTGACACGGGAGCTGCAAAACCCAAAATCCTAAACCCTAATCCTAACCCTAAATCATAACCTTAACCCTAAACCCTAATCCTAACCCTAAATCCTAACCCTAACCCTAAACCCTAAACCTAACCCTAACTAGTAAATCAAGGCAACTCATGTGATAATAAGGGCTGGACAAAAAGCTCGAAGCTCGGCGAGTTAAATGAGTGCTCGTTTGTTTGACTCGTTTGAGCTCGGCTCGTTTTGTTAACGAGCCGAGCTGAGCAGCAGTTTTTGCACGTTAAGGTTAACGAGCTAAACAATTGAGCTGACTATGCTCGTGAGCTACTCATTAAGATCGGCAACAACCTATGCTTCACCAGTTTTGACAGCGAGTCCCTTTAGTTATCTCAAATATTTGTCAAGAAGGGGCCAAGCCAAATAGTGCTCTTTAGAAGCGTAATCCGTGCTTGAAACTCCTTCGCTAGGATCCAAAAACCTATGCTTCCGCTCTTCCTCACCAGGCAATGCACACATGTTTACTTTACATTGCCTCCTTAACGATCCTTCACGAGCTGCTCGCGAGCGCTCGCAAGAACATAACGAGTCGAGCTGAACAATGATTTCAACTCGTTATTCTTAACGATCCTAACGATTCGATCCTTAACGATCACGAGCTTAACGAGCCGAGCCTTAACGATCCGAGCAGCTCGTTAGTCCACCCCTAGTGATAATGGCTAGCTGCGGGTATGCCGGAGGCTACCATGTACCAAGCTTGGTTTTACACGTTTATATGTCCTAAAAAACTAAAACAATAAAAAATTACATTGGTGGAACCTCGCGCGGAGAAATCTAGGGGGTAGACCCATCGGGGCACACATGCCGTTGTTTTTGGGGGAGGAGGGGAGAACGACCGCCGAAGCACCGGAATCCCATCAAATCTTGCATGTGTACCAGTGATATGTGTGGAAGTGTGGTGCAAGGTGTAACGGTGCAAAAGTAGCTCCCTAAACCCTAAACCGTAAACTGGGGAGGCTTCGAGCCCTAAATCACTAGACCCTAAACCATTAACTACACATGCTGACACGGGAGCTGCAACACCTTAAATCCTAAACCCTAACCCTAAATCCTTAACCTAACCCTAAACCCTAACCCTAACCCTAAATCCTAACCCTAACCCTAACCCTTAATCATAACCCTAACCCTAAACCCTAACCCTAACCCTAAACCCTAAACCTTACCCTAACCAGTAGATCAAGGCAGCTCATGTGATAATGGCTAGCTGCGGGTATGCCGGAGGCTACCATGTGCCAAAGGGTCCCAAGCTTGGTTTTCCATGTGTATATGTCCTAAACAAAACTAAAACAATGAAATAGTACATCGGTGGAACCTCGCGCGGAGAAATCTAGGGGGTAGACCCGCTGGGGCACACATACCGCTGTTTTGGGGGGGGAGGGGAGAACGACCGCCGGAGGACCGGAACCCCACCAAATCTTTCATGTGGACCTATAATATGTGTGAAAGTGTGGTGGAAGGTGTAATGGTGCAAACGTAGCTCTTCGGTGTGACCGTCCTCACATTTGGGTGATAACACTTAGTAGATTTTACGAAGCGCGGATTGCTCCGAAACCCTGATTTTATATGTGGAGGGGATGAAGATGGAGAGTACTTTTGTATTGCAAATAGTATGGGTATATACACATTGTCTTAAGTAACACTAATAAATAGTCATCAAAAAGTAAAACTAATTAAAAAAATAAATATAAGTATTAGATGAAATAAAATAGAAAGGAAAAAAACAAAGAAAAATGCCATTTGGCGCACGGCAAAGGCAAAACGTACGGCAAATGCGGTGTTGTCGTGCGTCCCAGGTGGGCGCACGGCAAAGGGCGTGGCACGGCAATGCCCAGAGCCTTTGACGTGCACCAAGTTTTGCCATGCGCTCTGGTGGTCCATTGTCGTGCAGCTTTCTTTGTCGTGCACTCTCTTCTGTTGTTGCCGTGAATCGTTTCTTTGTCGTGCGCTTGTTTCTATCTTTGCCGTGGCCAGTGTCTTTGCCGTGCGTTTTTCTCAGTGCTCACGGCAAAGAAGTCTTTGCCGTGCGGGCGCACACGGCAAAGATAGCCGGCAGCCCCTGTTTTCGCCGTAGTGAAAATTATACATGTTGCACTAGACTATTAACATAAGTGAGGTGTGACTTTTTGTTAGAGGCCAAGAGTACAATAGTATACAAATTTTAACTTAGACTAGGTTAAACTGAAAGATATTTGACTTTCAACAAAGATATATACTCCTCAAACGCTGTACTCCTACATAATTGGGAACTTTGGGAATGGAGTATATAATTGTGATCGCAAGTTGTTATGAGATCAAACAGTCCTCAGAAACTTGTTTCTCCGGCGCCTAGGCTTTGTTCTCTTTTGGGCAGCGCGAGGACGAGGAAGAATACTATTGCATCTACATGACAGACCTGCAAAGAACGAACTCCAATGTTCTGCGTGGCAGTAACACCGTATGTTGTCTGCTCGAGTGCACACATAGGTCGTCCCCAGCTTATGCATGCAGCATGTTCACCTGTATCAAAAGCCTAGAGTAATCAGTCTAATGTGAATGATACGTACCGACTGCATTATACCTGACCTTTGGACGAAGAACAAAACCAAACTCCCCGGCCTGGCTGGCCTTCAGATCGATCTCTTGACAATGGTGCCCGGCTAAACCTCACCGTACCATCCGAGGCCTCGCATGAGGAAACGAGGCAATCATGTAGCCAGAGAGCAACTTGCCGGCCTCGATTGGAGACCCATCGGCACACGCCGGCCGGCAAGTCATCCTTGGCTACACGAAAAGATCAAACACCTCATTCCCACATGCAAGACCTGTGATGATTTCTTCGATCAGTACCCCCAGGTCACGGCCATCTAGATACCAGGGGTGGGAGGCCGAGGAGGAAGACGACCGCCCGCTGGGCAATGCGAGGAGTAGAGGATAAAACGCGGACCGATGTTCGATCTGCATGTGTTTACTTGGATCCGTGCGTATGGGGTTCAGCGCCTATAAATAAGCTCGGCCTGTGGTTCTTCTGTGAAGTGGGAGAGCCTTTGGTGATCGGGGCAGAGAAGAGAAGAGATGCGTCCTTGGATCGGGACAGGGGCGCGACACGGAGAGGCCCTGGCCTGTATGGATTTGACACACGTACTGGAGCGTCGACAGGTCTTGCTAGGAGGCAGCTGCTAGCGTTTCTCGTCAGGCATGCACCGTTGCCTACAGCGCCTAGGCCGCTTGCTTTTCAGATTCAGGTACGCGCGCGCATGTGAACCGCAGTGCCAGCCAGAATTCGAGTGAAATAGTTCTGGAATCTGAAGGGAATTTACCATGAATGCATTTCGAACCGTGGCTGAAGTATGCGTGTTTCCTCTCTGGAGTTGTCGACTTTACACGAAGAAATAGAGTCCGGTTCTTCAGGGTGTGTTTGGTTCTAGAATTAGGTGGAATGGAATGGGATGGTTTGCACCTAGCACCCGTTCTGTGTTCGGTTGGATAGAAGGAATGAAACTAAGTAGTTCTCCATAACGCTTCTAAGATGCGGAACACACTCGTTTGACAGAATCGGTCGAATATGGGAGAAAGCTAACCATCACCGCAGCGAATAAAAAAGAAAAGAAAAGAAAAATCTCGATATTCACCCCCGAGCGAACCCTATCTCTATTCTCGGTAGGAAGAGGGCCTCCAAGCTAGGGGAAGGGAGCAGGCGGTCGAGGCGGAGGAGGGGTCGGAAAGGAGTGGCGGTGGTGGTTGGTGCGCAAGCCGACGATGAAGGCGGGTTAGGCGGCGGTGGCAGGACATGCGAGCCGGCTGTAAGGCGGGCTAGGCGGTGGCTAGTGAAGTATGATTTGTTCACCATAACTATGGAAGAGGTGTTCTGAACCAAAATTCTACCGTTACATTTCACGTTTTTGGTCCCAACCGAGCAAAATGGAACCATTTCGTTCCTCGTTTTTATCCAAACCGAACATGGGCACGGAACCATTCAATTCCATCCCCTGATTCTGGAACCGAACAGACCCCGAATAAGAGATTTGAGATTAACATAGCTTTGGCCCTTGGCAGAAGAGTGGTTTGAAGAATTTACATTGCTTTCTGATTTCCAGGACGAGGTACATTACAGAACAACGCGATCGGGAGTCTTCCTTGCCTCCTTGGCAGCATGATTGGAGTGTACTCCTGATCGGTGAGAGACGCACTACAACTGTGGTAAAACGTGACTCTGAGAGCTGTGCGTACGCTTGTGCCGGTAAGAAACTGAGTGAGCATCCAAAGAACTTCTTACCTAGCTCCAAGGCTCTGGTACGCGACCAACTTTTGCTCTTGGCAGCGGCGAAACGACGTCTCTCCAGTGGAGAGAAGCATCCGAGCAGAGGGAAGAAGGTTATCACATGCAGATGCTTGAATCTTTTTTGCTTGAAGATGGCCGTGGTACCGTGCTCTTGGCCTGTTTCGATCCCGACACGTATCACATCCTGCCCGGCGAAAGACAGCCTACGCGGCCGAACCATGTATCTACTTCTGCATCTCCTGTTGCCTCTGTCTCCGCTCTCGGCCAACGCCTTTTCCCCTGTCCACGCTGTCAGTTTTGATGAAACAGTACAAGAAAGATGATGGGGCAGCAGCGGTCTGCAGAGGCCAACAGCTGAGATTCCAGGACATGCAAAATTAATTTGGTTTTCATCAACAGAACAGGCAAACCCCAGGTAAAAATAATGCTACTGCACTCTATCAGCACCTGAACAACTATGAGCGCAAACGCTGAAGCTTTGCAGTTGCAGTGACCCCATTGTCCTCTCTGAACTGTGGCAAGATCGACCGTCTTCGCATTGTTGCATTAACATTCAACAAAGCACAACATGAAGATTGTTGCGGGGATAGAGCAAGATTGGTGTTGCTTGACTAGAAAAATCACGGGACGGGCTAGCTGAGAGTTTTCTGATGCTGCAAACCCCAGGTAAAAATAATGCTACTGCACTCTATCAGCACCTGAACAACTATGAGCGCAAACGCTGAAGCTTTGCAGTTGCAGTGACCCCATTGTCCTCTCTGAACTATGGCAAGATCGACTGTCTTCGCATTGTTGCATTAACATTCAACAAAGCACAACATGAAGATTGTTGCGGGGATAGAGCAAGATTGGTGTTGCTTGACTAGAAAAATCACGGGACGAACGTGCTAGCTGAGAGTTTTCTGATGCTGCAAACCCCAGGTAAAAATAATGCTACTGCACTCTATCAGCACCTGAACAACTATGAGCGCAAACGCTGAAGCTTTGCAGTTGCAGTGACCCCATTGTCCTCTCTGAACTATGGCAAGATCGACCGTCTTCGCATTGTTGCATTAACATTCAACAAAGCACAACATGAAGATTGTTGCGGGGATAGAGCAAGATTGGTGTTGCTTGACTAGAAAAATCTCGGGACAAACGTGCTAGCTGAGAGTTTTCTGATGCTGCAGATGGACTCTGCTATTGTCTTTAGAGAACAGAATTCAGAGGTCGACCTGCCTTTGTTGATCAGCTTGTCTTATTTATTTCCCAAGAATCAGTCAAAAATAATTTTATTTTCATGAATAGAACAGGCAAGCATGCTACTGCACTGGATCGGCACCTGAACAATTCTTCCACTCACTGCATTAGCCTCTCTAAACTCTGGCAACATCGACTGTGGCGCATTACCATGCATTAAAACAGAACATGAAGAGCAATATCGACGTGGTTTGAAATTAAAATTCATGGGAGGAATGTAGTACTCCATCTGTCCCTAAAAAAATTGGTCTACTTTATCTAGATACGAAGCTGTATAGACATAGTTTAGTTATAGATACATTCATATATAGAAAAAAGTTGATCAACTATTTTTTGGAACCGAGGGAGTACCAACATATATGGCACCTCTGCTGAGAGTTCCCTAGTGCTGCAGATGGACTTTTAAATAATCATTTATAGTCTTTTGGGAGACCTACCTCTACGGCTATTTCACTTACAGGCTAAATAAGAAAAAACTACTAATAGCCGGCTATAGCCCTATTTAGCCCCTTATTAGCCTTTAATTTATCCACTAAATCTCCTGTATTTTAAATTCTGCTTCCCTTTTCTTTGTAATTTCTTGTTTTTTAAATTTGCGTTCAATATGATTAGATAAAACTTGTGAGTTGAATAATTGAATACTTGTTTGCCTTGAATAGTTAAATAAGTTGTATCACGAATCATGTTTGAGTCATAGTTTTCCTCTTTTTTACTAAGATATGATTGAAATATTAATTTTTGAAAAAAACGTTAAATAGCCCGCTATAGTACGGCTATAGCCTTTCATAGCCTCCGACAATATCGCGGCCAAATGAAATAGCCCTCTATTTTAAACTATGTGGACACTGCTATGTTTTTTCGTAGAACAGAATTCAGAGGTAGACCTGCCTTTGTTGATCAGCTAGTCTCTTCTTTTTTTTGAAGAATCAGTTATGTCATTGTTTTTTAAAACATCATTCGTGTTAGAGTAAACTACAGAACTGTAGGCGCTACAATTTGATTTTTTTTTTTTTTTTGAGAGTCAGGCGCTACAATTTGATCAAAAAAAGAAAATAACTGTAGACGCTACAATGGGTCAATGGCCAATGTACCAGCTATGAGGAACTGTGCACGCATCCGCTAAAGCCCACAGGATATTGTCGAGACTCGGGAGATAGGCTTTCCAGAGGTTACTGGGCTGGGCCCTAATTTATATGGGCTTTAGTTATGCCGGTAATGCAACGGTGGCATACTAGTTTACGCCTTCGGGATCGGTTTACGTACTCCTCGCTCCTATTCCCAAATATCTCCGCCATGCGGTGCCTCGTCGCGCTCCCGGCGATCGCCGTCCCCGGCCGCCGCTCCCATCCTAAACCCAGACCCCGCCCCAGAGGCACCCTTGTAGCTCTCCTTGGAGGCTGCCGCTGTGGCCGGCGTCACCTCCTCGGTGCATCCTCTGCCGCCGGCCTGCTCCATCTCGCCAATCCTCCGTGCCTCGCCGCCCCACCCATCGACCCCGACGTGAGCTCCATAGCAACGCAGCTCAGTCGCGTCACCATCTGCAAAGTCGATTTGATGGCGTCCAGAACTTCTCATCACTTACTTACTTACTTGCTTTGGCTTTGTGTAGGTCATGCTTGAGCGGGTGCACCCAGCGAGGCCGGGCTGGTACGAGAAGCTTTACGCGACGGCATTGGACAAAGGCATGGCATCATATGAAGCCGAGGTACACATAATTTCCCTCTATGTTAATTCAACGGGATCATACCCAATTTCAGTTTCATATCTGACTGCACAATATGATAACTGAACTTGGTGTGTACTCTGGGAGTCCTTTGCGTGTGGTGAGTTGGTGACAAGTGTTAAGTGTTGAGTTTTTCTTTTCTGGTGCCGCTGCTCTTTTGAGCCAGCTTCATGTAAATTTGGTTCCCCCTTCTTTAATGCATAAGCAGAGCTCCTGCTGTTCACCGTCAAAAATCTGAACTTGTGAATCCTATCATATCTTGAAAACAGTGTTTTGTCCCTCGTCCAGAAACATCATCATTCTCCATAACCACGCCTCTGCCAACGATCATAGGAATAAACCACTACCGTACAGCAACATAGAACCACAAAGCATAATAGAAAACATCTAGCTCAACAACCTGTTACAAGGTTTTGCTCATCCTGTCGCCAAAACAGCCAACAAAACTGAATTAGTGAAACCACTTGAGCATAGAATAACTGGAATCCAGATAAACAGCTTCAACTCAACCAACATACATAAATTCTTGGAACGCCGTGGTCTGCCCAGGTCGCCGCTATGTCCCTCTATGATCAGTGCCCGGAAACAAGAGATCAGCTCATGGTTCAGTGTCTCTTCGCTCGTTTATTGTGGTTCAGACTGTGGTGGACGATGGGGTTCTCCAGTATCGTCCCCTCCATCAATGATACCGTCGGAGACTGGTGAACCTTAAATTCCTAGCAGATGCATAAGGAGGAGAAGGACTGAACCTCATTTTTTATAGAGAAAAAGGTTATATGGCCCTGCTTGAAGAAAGCAATCAGACAATAGCACCCATTGTGGCAATGGCAGGATTATGCCACATCTGGCTGGAGCAAAATGCTAGAACTTCTGATCGGCATAGTTCCGTGTTACTGCAAGTAGTTCCAGCTGACTATCGATGACATCTCGCTGTGGAGGCTAACGGGAGGTTTCAGCAGGTAGAGGGGAGGAGTAGACTCAACTCCTTTCTAACCATAATGAAATGACATACAACCTTTGGTTTGTATTCTTCAAAAAAATACAGCAATTCTTTTTTTCATCCAACCTCATCTCCGTCGTTGGTGATCCTGAGAATCATGGGACCCCAGCCCTGTCTCCTGTGAAATGCATCAGTGGCCAGCAGGATAAGTAAGCTTGCCCCTCTTCACTGTAGCTTTCAGTCTTTGTTTATGTGGTCCAGACCAAGAAGAAACGTAAATGAGCAATTCTGCAATTGAACAGTGCTGTTGCTGTAACTTGTTAATGTTCATGATCATTAGTTGATCAGTAATATCCTCCTGTAAAATCTCTAATTGTATTTGTTCAGGAGCAGAGATGTGATATTTACAACGTGCTGTTATCTCACTAAACATTTGACTTTGGTGAAGCTTGCAGATTACGGAGTATAAATTGAACCTCTTTTCGCAATTGTCTGCTGAGGGGAAGAACATTCTAGAGCTTGGTGTTGGAACGGGCCCCAACTTAAAGTACTACGCAAGTGCTGATGGGGTAAGAGTAATTGGGGTGGATCCTAACAGGTACATGGAGGATTATTCTAGAGCAGCAGCAATTTCCACAGGACTTCCATCATCAAACTTCACTTTCAGAAGAGGGGTACGGACATATGGTGCCTTGTAGTTGTGGACTGGGTGTCTATACTATGTTTTCTGTCAGGATGAGAACTGTGTTTTTATGCTTGCTTCTGCTTAGGTCGGCGAAGCTTTGCCAGCAGAGGACAATTCAATGGATGCAGTTATTGGCACACTAGTGATGTGTTCATTGAAGGACACAAATATGGCACTGAGAGGTAATAACTGCTCATCTTTGCAACAGTGATTTCGAAACTTATGTCATATGTTAACTTTGGATCGATACATTCTTAAGGCATTCATATAGGCTAAGAAAGCGCCAAAAGGACAAATTCTCTGTACCATCATATCATCATCCAACCGACAAAAACATTAATTTAAGTAATCGAAATATCTTTATGTAAGGTTAAAGTGGTAACTGAGTTTTCCTCTATTGATGCAATACAATATTTAAACATAAATAAAGAATATATTTATCTTTTTTGGCACAAAAGTACTGGACCTCTGTGTTGCTACATGCCAAAGGATTATTACAAAAGTTTTATGAAAACCCTGCCAAAGCTACAAGATATATCAAAATACGAAACACGAGGATAGCTAATATAAGCAACTGAAAATAAGAAGTGAACTGCCGAAGAGAGCACACTAATCGGCACAAAGCCTAGTACAGACTACAGAATCTTCATCTATGCCCGCTGAAGGTATCCTTGGGCCTTGGCCACCGCCTCTTGGGAACGGCAAAGAAAAAAGTAACTGGATAAAATGTTCGATGTAGGGCTAATGTGCTCCACAGTTGTGTTGTGGCCAACTTCTATCAAAAAGTTGAGTTTCCACATTTGTGTTGTGGCCAACTTCTATAAAAAAGTTTTTGAGCATTAAAGAAGGTAGATGAGACCTCTACCTTATGGTTACAACCTACAAGAGTCCGGAGACTAGAGAGAGAGGATGGGGAATCTGCAACCCAGACAGGGAATTGGGGGGAGAAAACAAAAACCTATGCTAGCAAAACCATGACCCATTGCAATATGCTGTCTTTGTTTCTGGTTGATCTACATGACCAAACCGTTAGATCCTCCGTGATAGCTCTGATCAGTTGTGGGTGTGTTGTAACTTGTTCAAAACCATGTTGTTCCTTAGCTTCCAAAGTCCCAGCAAGCAAGCCACGAAGCAGATGAACCAAGTTTCAGAGTTTGCGTTGCCACTGGCCTGCTCTGCAAATTCAGCAATTGTGCTAGAAGCAGCAGCTTGCTCCGTTAGGCCAAGCTTGTCCCACAGCCAGCTAGAAAATATTTGTAGTGAAGAGTTAAATGATGGATCGAGTCCACTGCTGGGCAAAGATCAAAGCCTTTGTCTGAGCACCAAGCCTTGAAAACCATGTTGTCCGTAGTGTTGAGTCACCCAGATAGGCCAACCAGAGATCCAGGGAATGAGTAGCAAAAAGTAATTCAACGGTAAATTGACTATCTTTTTATGTCATCATTCCTGTCTAGTTAAGTCATTACCTTTCCCTTAGGAGTACCGTTTGCGTAACTGAAATATGATGTGTGTTGTATTGGCATTACATTTGTTGCTGTCCATATAAATAAATACTGCAGGTCAGACTTGCCTTGCAGATGCTGGGGGGCACTCCCTCCATTTCGAATAAAGAAGATCACACTTGCCTTCCGTTTTTATGCATAACGTACACCTGTCTTTTTTCCCTATGATGTGAAACTGCTTCCACTAGAAAAACCTGAGTAGAGGTTATTGGCTTGATACCGAAGTTTTTCGTATGTGTAACTCTTTCTTTTGTGTTAAGTGTTAACTGAAGTCGTACTTGTGTTGTCATCTGCATCTTTTCTTTCTTTTCCACCTTATATTGAAAGACATCTCAACATGGTTTAAGATATTCGTCTCATCCTTCTTGTCTTTCCTCCTTACTCGGACAACATACTTTTCTTGTTGAACAACTATGGGCACTAACTTCTGCAGAAATAAAGAGAGTCCTAAAGCCAGGTGGTCTCTACCTATTCATTGAGCATGTTGCCGCACAAGGTATCTCCAGCTTTTAACATAACCTTTGATAGCTAATGGTTACTGGTTATCCTATGTTGAAGATGTGTATCACTGTGCATTTCGTGACCCCCTGCTCATTTTGTCCGTTCGTAGATGGTTCCTTCCTGCAGTTCGTGCAAAGGGCCCTTGATCCTGTTCAGCAATTTGTCGCTGACGGGTGCCACCTCACAAGGAAAACAGCTGAAAATATTGAGGAAGCTGGGTTCTCAAGCTTGAGCCTGCATGCGGTGCGCCTGTCATCTGCATATATCATTAGCCCGCATGTTTATGGTGTAGCCTGTAAATGACATGTTCAGTTATTTTTTATTTGAGGAATTTCCCCCTCTTGTACAGTGACCCCATATGGTTTATTTTGAAAGAACTTACGATGGTTGCAGGCGCAGCCTCTTGTGCAAAAAGCAGCCCATGTCTCCTTTTTTTAGAGAAAAGCAGAAGTATTCTATTGCTTGTATTTTGGAGTGATGTTTGGATTTTTTTACAAAATTCAGTATGCACGAGTTGTGTACATATGAGGAGAGGAAAAGGAAAGAAGAGCAACTAACTAGAGCTAGAACTAAGGAAAGCAATGCATCTAGAGGAAGCTGTCAACCCAAACAGCAAAATCTGCATATGCATTCCTTGTTGCTCTATTTTTCAGCATATACATCCTTTTTGAAAATATCTCTGCAGTGATAAAAAAAAATTGCTGCTCACTCTCGAATATGTAATCATTTTGCCATTGTAGGGTTGAGCCAATAAACTGGGGCAAAGGTACCGCCAGCAAAGTTGAGCAAAAGGGCATTGAAATAATAGATGATCGTTGGTCTCTAAAGTTGATCGCTGCAACTGGCACAGCTATAATCTGGTAGAAAAAGGTTTTACTGTGCACCATGACTCGAGTGTTCCATAGCTACTAGCAGGGTGTGGATCAGGACCATTTTTTCAAGAAATCGTATCCTCTACCGACTACCAACTATGAAAAGTCCAAACATCCTTTTAATCTGATGATTGATTATGATCTTAAGGAAGCTGCTCAAAAGCATGGAATTTTGTTGGCCGCGTCCTCGGAAAGAGCTAGCTTGTTTAGCTTGATATCCGAGAGACTTCGGCAAAGGAAGCTAAGTAAGGGAAGGGTTCTTTTAGAATCTGGTCATTCAAGAGGTCCTCCCAAAGTAGAATGGAGGATCCATCTTGTCTTCTTCATTCACAGCCGGCAAACCGATGAGTCCCCTCCTCATCCGCCTACCGCGTCGGCGACATGAGGGGTGCAGACCCAGACATGTGTTGCGTGATATAGTTAGGTCTCTCAAGGTAAGGTTTTGGCCAGTCGGCGATGGCACCATGGTGGAGATGGCGGTGTTGCGCGGATCAACTCTTTGTCCACCTGGATGGTGACAATCTCGTCAGTGGCACTGAGAAAGACAGAGATTCGCCTAGTCATCATTATTCTGGAGTGGTGGGATGTAGTTTTGTCTCCGTGTTTTGGAGGTAGTCTTCGTGTCTCGGCTCGATGACTTACTCTGGCCAACTTTGGCTTTCTTGGGGGTTAGCGAGGTCATGTCTCACTAGGTCATCCTGGCCATACCTAGGGTAGTCGCCCACCCCTCTTTGCCGCTTTCTTCTTCGAGGTGGCGATACATTTTTGTACCACCATCGCCCCGTGTCCTCTGGCTTTGGCCAACGACTTTCCGGTTGCCGCGTCAACAATGTTTCCTTAGCTCCGACGTGGTTCGGAGCTCGAGAGGGAGGATCGAGCGGCGTGCCGTTGGCAAGTGTAGGAGAAGGAAAGGCGATGTCGATTCCAGTCGGCACTTATATGTATAATTTTCCCCGTTCGATCCAAAGATGGCCCTGTAAGGGTTTTGGTTGACCTTGATATATGGCATTTGTCCTCTTTTCGTAAAAGTAGAAATTAAAATTAAAAAGAAATTTGCAATGGTTGCACGAGTTCCATGCTTGCTGGCTTGGGTCGGCTGACATTTTGAAGTGGGCTATCTGGGCCTTACTAAATCTTGTTAGGCTGGGCTTCTAGCATTTACATCGATCTCTTGCTGGGCTAGGCCTGCGGGTTGGCTTTACTTTTTTCGATTTACTGTCACGGCCGAGAATAACACCAGTCAGTTCCATGCAACAACAAAAAATAAGAGAGAGAGGATGTCAGTAACGTATTGTGCGTGACACGTTAGAGCAATTCCAATAGTATAGCCAACTGTTGGCTATAACAAGATGTCATATCATTTGTAGTTATCATATAGCTAACATGTACAATAGTTGGCTATAAGAATGTAGTACTTTACTAATTATGGCCCACATTCCACTCTCAGAAGGTGCCTAGGAGCACGTGCAGAGAGCTCGTTATCGCATAGTAGCCCACCTCCCTTCTCTCTCCTCTTCTCTCTCCTCCAACTCATCTAAAATATATTATTTAATGTCTTATAGTCAGCTGACTAGACTCTATTGTACTTGCTCTTAGGGCATCTCCAACCGGGCGACCCATCCCGCGCCCGCGCGTCCGGATGGGTCGAAACGGACAAAACCGCGGCCCAGCGCGCGGACCCATCCCTAAAACGGATGGCCGCGGCGTCCGGGACGACCCAAACCCGGCCCAAATCTTGGACGAGTTTGCGTGGCCGCGGACGCGAAAGGCCGGTCGCTCGCGTCCTCCCTTGTCCGCCCTCGGCCCGCCCGTCTCGCCTCCCAAAACAGAAAACACTCCACCGTACTCCCAAAACCTAGAGATGGCCGACGAAGCGACCGCCGCCGCCACCGCCCCCGACACCACCGCCACCATCGAAGAGGAGGCACCCGCGGCCGTTGCCGCTCCTCGCCGTGGAGGCGGCTCCCGAACCGGCGGTGGCCGAGCTCCCCGGGCCGCCGACGAAGAAGGCGAAGGCCGAGCTCACCCCGGAGCGAGAGGAAGCT
This sequence comes from Lolium rigidum, assembly GCF_022539505.1. Lineage (NCBI taxonomy): Eukaryota > Viridiplantae > Streptophyta > Magnoliopsida > Poales > Poaceae > Lolium > Lolium rigidum. The sequence goes on from NC_061509.1 coordinate 232,722,038, forward strand.
CGAGAGCGAGGAAGAGGGCGACCGGCGCAGAGCGGCTGGACCAACGGAAGAGGGAAACCGCTCGCCGAGCCGGAGCGGCGGCGGGCGGCGGAGCAGCTTCTCCAACTCCGGACGGAGGCGAAGAGCGGTCTCCTTCAAGAGCGAGCGAGCCATGCTATTTTACGGCCACCCGGCGCTCGGCCAGCACATGATCATCCCCGGCACCGGCGCGGCCTCGGTGGGGAGCTCGGCCTCCTCCGTGACCCGGCCCCTTCCTCCAAGGTCAATCGCCCCGCCGACCGCCCTATTTGGGCACGAAATGGGGCGCATGGGCGGCGGGCGTACCGGTCACGGGATGGGTCACCGGAGGTGGGCGAGTCCATGACGGGGCCGTCACCTTCGTCCATTGACCTGAACCGTGCGCCGGCGAACTCCAAAGGCCCGAAGAACCCGGGAGCCGGCTGCGACGTCCGGTGCACGCAACCTCGTTCGACGATATGTCGGCCGCGCGCGCGCAGTCACCGTCCGCCGTGCGGGCCCCTCCGTCTTTCGCGCGGACAATGCCGACGACCCTTCCATATCCTTCGACACGGCAGGCTCCCCGGCCACCTCCCATTGACACACGGGAGGGCACAACCGCTCGTCCCGGCGAAGCATAAACATTGAGGAGGAGCCGTTGTTCGGTGAGGGCCTCACACAAGCCGCAGTCGCACAAGCTCGAGGTCGCCGGGTAAGCAAACGAACCGCCAACTACACGGAGAAGGAGGACAAGGTGCTCGTCGATGGATGGTTGACCATCGGGCAAGATGCGTTGACGGGTGCCGAGCGGAAGGGGTCCGCATTCGGCGCCGGATCTATGAATACTTCCATGAACATCGCAAATATGGACAGGAGCCATTTGAGAGCGACCGCAGCGAAATATCGCTCCAAAAGAGGTGGGGAGCAATTCAAACGGAGTGCAACAAGTTCCAGGCGGCGTATGAGCACGCGAGGCGGCTCCCCGTTAGTGGCATGGGTGTGAAGGACTTGGTATGATTCATAACCTCAACTTATTCATCCGATGTTTGCACATTTGTTTATCGTTGTTGTCTCGCTTTGCTCTAGGTGTGGCGAGCTTTGGAATTCTACAAAGCCAACAATGGAGAGAAGACCTTTGCCTTCCCTCATTGTTGGAAGGAACTCCACGGCACCCCCAAGTTCCGGGAGGGGTACGAGGGCTACATGGCGACCTTGATCGGCAACAATCCCGCCAAAGATGCCACGGTCATTGACCTTGATGGTGGGCAGCCTTGCGGCAGCTCCGCTTCTCGTGCAAGTCGTCCACGCGGCCACAAGTCAACCAAAGCCGACATGAAGCGTGATGCGTCGTCCATGCTATTGTATGGCACTTTGAAGGAGATGCATGCGGACAGAGAGGTGTCCACGGACAAGAGGGATGAGAGGAGGCGCCGGGAGAAAGAAGAGGACAGGAAGAAATTCTTTGATGTCCAGCAGAAGAAGCTTGAGATTGAAGAGGTCAAGGCGAAGACCAAAGCTAAAGAACTTGAGCTCAAAGAGAGAGAACTTGAGCTCATAGCAATGGCAAGGGCCAAAGAGGTGGAGCCGAAGGCGAAGGAAGTTGAGCTCAAACGCCAAGCCGAGGACAACCTCATCATGAACGCCGACTTGACCAACATGAGCGAGGCAAAGAGAGCTTGGTTCGAGAAGAGACGAAGGAGATCCTCGAGCGCCCAAATTGAGTTAGACAATCTCAATTGCAATTTTTATATTTTTCTCAAACTATGACACATTTTATTTGATTTATCATGGTACATTTGATAATATTGTATGGTATTTGATAATATTTTATGTTTCCTATATATTATTTTATGTTTACGAGATATTATTATATATCAAAGTGAATCCGTGGCCGAAGGACCTATTTTCCAAAGAAATAGGCCAAATGGCCAAATGGCCAAATGGGTGGCCGCTGCGTTGGGCGCAGGACGCGACCCAAACGGACGCGCGGACGCGGGGCTCCGTCCGCGCGTCCGCTCGGGCACGCAAACGGCCTAAAACGGACGGTCCAGCGCGTCCGTTTGGATCGCCCGGTTGGAGATGCCCTTAGGGTCACATGCCCACAGTCGTAGCATTCACTCTACCCACCGGTAGCAGGCATGCCAAGCTTGCCAAGGTGGGTAGCATAGGATTTGTAGCCTTGAGGGTGACCACTGACCTGACCGGCGAGGGCCCTCCCAGCTCCTGCAATGCAGGCCGCAAAGCCTCCTCCCGCGGCGTCGGTCAGTCGGCTCGCCGGACACTCGCACGTTCCGCCCCCTGCTCACGGTAGGGTACGCGACGCGCCCCGAATCCTTTGCCCATGGCGGCACTCCATGTGCGTCGACGATACGCAGCGACGCGACGGCCCTTTGCTCTGTCCACACGCCGGTGGTCACGCCCCACGACGGACGTGGCTCCTTGCCATTCAATGCCTTGGAGGTTTCGCAGGCGGGGGCCCCTTCTTCCCCGATTTCCTGGTTCAAAAACCTCCCATCCCTACGCCTCACATGGAGAGATCGATGTCCTGTCGGGTCTGTCTGCCGGCCTGCCTGCCGTTCCAACGGTTCGTAAAATAATCCTGGCACTGCGGCGACGCATCTCACCGGCGACTGGGTTGGGTAGGTTTTGTTTACCGGCGGCGGAGCTTCTCGCCGGGACGGTGTGCTCTTTCTGACCTACCGCCGGACTCCGGTCGGGGCAGCAACAGTGTTGAACGCGGAGGTCGCCATGCGCGCTGCCGGCCAGGGCGACCATGTGCTCCTTCATTGCCGCTGCGAGCGACAGACAAGGCAACAGAAACGCAGGACCAGGACCCGCTCGCCACGCCACGCCTCTTCTGCGGTTTTGGGGCAGGCGCCGTTCGGGGCAGTTGGAGTTACTGCTGAGCGTGCACAGTAGTACCAGGTCAAAACGACATGACCGACTGACTGAACGCTGCTGTCAAAGAATTACACTCCTCCTAAATAAACAACGTTCTCACCAGCGTGCGTACAGGGGTCAGGGGAGTATCCGATAATCTTTATTTTAGCAGCATCGTTGAGCGCAGACTTGGTTTCAATGTGTACCAGGCGTGCGTAACAGAAGGGAAAAAATGCTTGCAAAATTGCGTCCTCGCAATCTGAGTCGTGTATCTATAATCTATAATATCTAAATTGAAGCAACCCACTAAGGTGAATTCTCTCAACATGCAAGCATGCCACATCATTTTATCAGTTTTTCATTAGTTGTATGCCCAAGTCAGCCTCCCACACTAACGTGCATGCCAACTCTGAGTGTCAAGAAAAAAAAAAACGTGCATGCCAACTCAGCAATTAATTCACGTTAAATTCCAGCATTCACTTTTATATATATATGCTTTTGCGTTTTGTTTCTTTGCCTACAGTACGTCTAATGCGCATCTAATGGAAAAAATGGCCTATCTCTATTGTGTAGGCTGCAGCCACTTACCACCAACCCTTGGCGCTTCATCTTCTCAGCCAATCTCGGCATTGGCACTCTCTATTTCTCTCCACGATTTTCGCCAAAGCATAGCTGAAGGTTATGCGGATTTTTATTTTCCCTTTAAAGCCAAAGTTTAGTGCTTCCCGTTTGTTCTAGGTTTCAGTGGCCAAGCTATTAATGAATGCATGAGGAGACATACTAAGAGGCGTCTGATTTGGACTTCAACCACCATCATTACCACTAGCAGCCTCTTCATCTCTATTTTCCATTCATCTGTGCACCACTGTATATATAGATGTACTCTTTCATCTAGCTCTCACACCACTCAAGCTGATTGTTTGAGTACCCTTCACATCGAGCCATCTCCATGCATGATCCGTACAAGCTCAGCTGAAGGCTCAGTCATCAATGGATCGGCCACATGTAGCAACCATGCCCATGTAAGTTCCTCTCTCGATTCCCAGTTTTCTATCCCATTGATTGTTTGTACTATTTGGATCGATACAGGAACAACTGTACTCTTTCAAGATTCTGGAACATAGGAGTATGTAATGGTGATTGCATCTCCGTCTATCTCTCTACCATGTGGTTCGGCGCTGTATTTTGTCTATTCTGTCTCATCCCGTATGTATATGGGCCAAATTCTGTTGTTGAGTTTCATTGCTGGAAGATCAGTAAGAAAATTCAATTATTTGGTCAACGGTACAGCGCACCTTCTCATCTTTTTTTTGGAAGTTATACATTCTCATGTTTTAATCCCATTCTTACATTATCTCACCACATGTGTGAATACATCTGAATCAATGGTTATCACTAATGTTTTGTTGTTTACTCATAAAAATGATGATTAGTGCGTGTGACTTTAAATTTAAATTCAAATATTTTATCTATGCATGTCAAGTTGGTATACATCTCAAACCCAAATATTCATGATATACAATGAAACCTAATATTCCCATTTTCCGTTAAGTGAACAATAAAAAATTGACACTTACATCATTGGGCCTTCGAGTATGACACATGGTAATGGAAAGTTAGGTTTTCATGTGGTAACTGCATGTTTTGAGAAAATGAGTATCTTTTTCTTAAGGTGATAATTAATTGAGCCTGTTCCGAAGATAAAGGATGCAAAATTCTAATATATTATTTTTAACTTAAGTTACTCGATTCAGAAGTGATTCTTTGATACTCCCACTATAACTTACTCGGACATTTGTTATTCTTATCAATTTTCTCCACGTGTATTATATTTTAATTATATCATTTGTTGTACCAGGTAACCATGGCAGAAGGGCGCAGTTTCTCCGATGTGCAGAAATTTTCATACTTACTATCGATACACGTAGTAAAATTTTAATCGCATATTTACATGTTCGATGTACATATATATATTGTTGGGTATGTACCATACTCTTTTTTTTATTTTTTTGTACAAAATAATTTATGTCTATATATGTAAGTCAGTAGATAGATAAGTTGTTTCAAGTTAAATCCTTCATACGGTTTGTTCAGATATCATTAGTATACAAATAATTTGTTTCTTAAAATTATATCCTATAAATTCCCGCCGCAACGCGCGGGGAATCATCTAGTTTTCAAGTACGTACATACCAAAATAAAGAAGGCAACAACACGAATACCGGGCAACGAGCAGCAGCGCAGGCAGCCCACGATACTCTGGATCAGTGCGCCCTATTTTGTATTCTCGTACTAAGCACACACGACCTGTTTGTTGACGACTTCTCGCTTACGCCTACGACTTCATGGTCTGTGGTGAAGGGCCCGTTCCGGTTTAACGTCCGTGCATGTTCCTTCACCGGACTTTAGAATGAAGGTAACTATACAGTACGTACTAGATTTTGATAAATAAAACAAACTGTCCATTGTTGACAACACGTCTGGGTGGTGTAGTTGGTTATCACGTTAGTCTCACACACTAAAGGTCCCCAGTTCGAACCTGGGCTTAGACATTCCATTTTTTAATTTTATTTACATTTATTTCTTTCTCTCTTTTTTCTTGATGAATCTTCAGTTTCAACTCTACCAGTGTTGCCCACCCAAAAAAAAAAAAAAAACTCTGCACTAGTCAAACATATTAAAATCTAACTCTTCCCGTAAACTCATCTCATCTAAACTTAACCAAACGAAATTGGCAAAACTCATCTTTTGTCGGCACAAAATCATCCTTGCAAGAACTTGCCAACACACATTCTACTCGTTGCAAAAGCTAGGATGTAAATGCAGCCCAAACCAACCACGAAGCACAAAAAATTGTGTCCAGGTCTAGAACGGCAAAAGATACTAAGGGCATCTCCACCAGTGCCACGAATGTAGCTCCTAGCATGCTTATTGGGGCATCGGGCATGAAATCTGAGCTCAACTGACCTCTAAATACGTTAACTTTGTGCGATCACCCCAATAAAATTGTTGACGTTGTCACGCCGGTCAAGGGGTCGACCTTTGAATAGGAATGTCGGACTCACACGATCAATGTCACCACATAGGATACTGATAGGTGGGTTTCACTTGACAACGATCCTACCATTCTTCCCTCGCCCCTCATCTCCCCTCGTGCCCTAGCTCTTCTCCAACCCCAACCATATTTTGATGCTGACAGTTTGTCGCCGCCTCCCAATTTGACACTAATGAAGCTCAGGCCTCTCCCTTTGTGACCTAGATCGTCTCCCACCCCAACCATATTTCGATGCCGACGGTTTTTCGCCGCCTCCTTGTTTCGACATTGACGAAGCTCTGGTCTGCCTCCCCCTCCCCCCATCCCTGTCTCGCCGTCATTCATGTTGCTCATGTTAGTCCAAGTATGTAATCACCTGTGAGGATATGTTCCAATGATCTCATGTTGACATTAGGAAAGTCACGACCATAGTGTACATATGTTCTCAACATACCCAACAAAATCTATGCTTACAATCTTGCTCCGCATGAGGATCACAATGTCAATATCAAAGAAAGTGGCAAAGCCAATAATTGCAATTTCACCAACAAGGAATATTAAATTGTATCCAAGGATTTGTACAAGCATGACATTCATAATGGACATATCCGGTGTGACTGACACCTTGCCCAAAGTCAATATCTTAGAAGCCGATCCATCTCCTTAGGCAACAAAAATGTTTGAAGTAGTTTGCCTTGGTTCCATGAGAAATTCTTTGCTACAGTTATATAACTAGTGGCTCCACTATCGAGCAGCAAGTTTGCTCCCATGAAAGCATAATTCGTACAAGATAGTGAGTCCTGGTTTTAAGTAGCTATTTTTTTAGATGTGCCCTGTTTTGTTATTAATAAGGGTCTTTCGAACCCAAATAGAGAATTCAATATAACAATAAGGAGAGCCAACATATTTAACATAAGCTTGCCCATCCTTAGCACGGTAAAGAACATAAGATGGATTATATTTTCCAACAAAGTCATTATGAGTGGATTTTCCCATTTGTGGCATAACCACACAAACAACGATGCTCTTTTCTTTCTCATTTGTCGTCTCCCCCTCGTTCGCAAAAGTATCTTTGGAAGGTAGAATAGACTTGGCTTTCTTTTTCTTATTGTTCCTATTCTTGCGTGACTTGGCGGTAAACACAAGTCTTTCTTTGCCCATATTCACCCTTTGATTGCTCAAAATGTCATTTAGGCTCTTCTCCCGTTTGAGGCAAGTGGATAGGGTCTTAGCAAGTTCGGTCTTCAACCTAGTGTTCTCCTTAACAATATGTGCACGCTCATGATGTGTCCGAAAGCAACATATTTTTTATTACGAAAGCATATACTTTTTTTGTCTCATTATATGTTCTATCTAGCTTTGTTTATATCCTAAAATGAAAGATTACATGTTTTTTTGCTTCATTTTCGTAAGATATTTGCACAACTAATAGATTTATTAGGATTTTATTACTTTTCCTTATCTTTGCTGTGTAGGTGTTATGAACCTCTATGGACAAAGAGCAAGGGAAATGAGGCAATAGGAGGCAATATGGAGGAGTTACACTTAGCCATTTCGAGATGGAAAAGGTGAGATCACAAGAAAATAAAGATCTAAGACCATGGTGTTGTATCCGTCGTCCATACGAATCCAACGAGACAAAGAACACCTCCATCAAAATTCGTATGAAGAAATAACGTCTAAATTATTACTTATTCAAAAAATCCTTAATAACATAACACATTTAATCGACAACCATCACCAGATAACTTGCCCAATTGCAAGAACCTTTACTTCTCTATGCTATATGCCATCTCTAAGTTTCCAACAAGATTATCAACCAATTTCAGACCAGGTCGACAACTAGACGCTATATGTGTGCACATATAGTTTTTAAGTCAAGTTTCCATACAACAAAGCATAAATAAACCACATCAGCACACTTGCCCCATTATATGATGAATTCAGTTTTGTGAACCATATTCCCGCTTGTTCAATCTTCAGTTAGAGTTTGGTCAGGTTTTTTTTCCTTTTGTGGAAGTATATTCTAACATTTAGAGGGTGTTTGGTTCCAACCACAATTTTTCAAGGCAAAGTTTATAAATTTACCATGTGCTTAGTTTTTATCACACTCTAAAATTGCTATATTTTATATTTCATATGGTCCACGTGTCCTAGTGTGCAATATTTGCCATCTTTTGTCACATTTTGTGGCACCCATTTTTCAACCACACTTTTGCGTATTCCACACTTTGCAAACCTAAGTTTAGGAAAGTGTGGCTAGCAGCCAAATAGACCCGAAGTAAGCTTTTTGGTTAGGTGTTATATAAAAGACGAAAACAGATGGCTTTGTTTAAATTCAGGACAACACCATGTATGCATGCGCTGATGCACGGGGTGTGTTGGATTCAAATGTTAGCAGGCTCTCACCTCAGTTTCGCCTAAAAGCATAAACTACTTTTTCGCACTGAACGTGAATATGAATCCCAAACATCCAAACAAACGCGTAAAACAGAAAATTTTATTAGAAGTCAGTCACACCTCCCCGCGAACGGGTCAAAGTGTCAAAAGATGCCGCAGAAACATTTGAGCCAAAATTAAAAACATGTGCCTCGCTACAATCCTGGAGAAGCTGACAAATTCCGTTAGGATACCAGGGCACCCCAGGTCTTTGTTCTTGAGCGAACGATTGACCCGAGCTTACGGCGCAGAGGCTATATTTAATTTCGAGATTTGTCTTGTAGAGCAAAACCACACTCCATCATCAGTGCCATGCAACGACCCACGTGAGACTCCATGGAGCAATGGAGCATGCCAGGACAAGCGGATGGGGAAGAAGCAGTAATGAAAGAACCGGGCACTCATGGCCGCCACGTTCGCCTCCAGCGATGTTGAGTAAATCATAAGTAACTACCACGGATTAATATCATTTATGCTAGTATTTAAAAAAATACCATTTTCTATGCAGGAAGCAATAAATACCATTTTCTATGTTGAGTAGTATTTTAACCGATGCAGCTCCATTGTCACGGTGACATGGCCAAACGGCCATCGTCCTGCTTTTTAGAGGATCTCCGGTCGCGTTCTTCAGAAACATCCAGCATGATGATTTGGAATGTATTTGAGATCTCATTGGATAAAAAGAGACTAAAAATCTGTAAAAAAAATGTCTTTTTCAGCCACGTCCCTCAAACAGCCCCATGTGGGCACCGAATGATCATGTGGAGACTAGGGCAACATCATCACACGTGTCTAGCATAACACGAGGTAACTGGTATGATCGTCACCGACGCTATGCAGCGCTACATCTGTATCATCACATGTTAAGAGGCTAAAAAGAGAGAATACAAATGTGTGCATTGCATTCATGCATAGAAAATCTGGGGTATTTTGGCGCTTCCAAATAAAACTTATCAAGTGGCTGAGTTCACATGAATTGGTCAAACTGAAGTAGATCATCAATTCAAGCGCTATAAACTTCAATTTAACCTTTACTAAAACCTTATTTTGGGTAAAGATGATTTGATGTAGGGGTTAGATCAAATAATATAGATTTCTTACAAAAAAATATTACGTGAGGAACAAATACCAAATCTTCTGAAGGATCATAATATGATATTCCTTGCAACAACATATGGATAACCATTCAACTACAAACCAATGAACAAGAAAGAATTGAGAAATTAGTCTTAAATCACCTTTTCCATGTATTTAACTAATCCTTGTTCCTACCATGATCTTGATGGTATACCTTCAATTCAAATCTTGAACTCATGATAAGAACATCAACACAAGCATTGTCTATTCTACTTTTCTCAATTCAAATGTATTTTCATTAAACCTCAAAGAAGGAAGGTAACAATCCATCTACCCAGAGAATCACATCATTATCTCTTGAGCATAACCTTAGCATATTGTTCAGGTTATTTCCAACTGAGACAAGTCCTTGATACTAACATAGCCATGTGCATCCAAATGGTACAAGGGGAGAAGCCTATACATATAAGATAAATAAGATCAATTCTTGAGCTAAAACTTTAGAATAAGATCCATCTCACTTTGGAGTGGTGAGATAATCTAGTATTAAATGGAATACGATCATATCCATGAATTGAAGAAGTAAAGAAGAAACCAATTCAATCTAGGCTAATTAAGTGGAGCCTAAAACTACATAGTAAAGCAACCTCGTGAATATGTTGCAAACCCTAACCATAACCATGTGTATCAAAGAGATAACCATAGAAGTATTATACTCTAATTATTGGAGCCAACACTTGAACTTGGATGTGAGAACCCTATTTCACTAGTAATACCTTAGGAAGCCAAACCCTTGATCATCACAACTTGGCAATGATTTTAAATCCTAAGAACTTGAAATAAGAAGCTATTGGGAATAATATGATCATGTTCAATGCATGATTATAGTTTGGAGATATAAGAGGATAAGTTAAACCCTAGTATGATAGGCAGATATCATACATCACATGAAATAGTAGGGAAACTACTAGTAAGCAACCCTAGGAAATTCTCCACATCTTAAGGAGAGAGATAATTAAGGACAACAAGACCTTGCCTAGCCAAGCACCTATATTAACTCTAGTGATGTTTTGAAGTAATTATCCTATCAATGGTGAAGCAGATCAAACTCTAGTCTATCCTCAACTTCTCTAGTTAGTCACATGTCCTTTAACACTTGGCAACTCTAGATCACATCCCCATTTCATTTGTGCATCAATTGGTAATCATAATGAAAATCCTAGTACTAAGCCTATCCTTCAAACCACAAGATTCAACCAAACAATCATAATTACCATTTTCCCAAGATTGTGAGACAAGCAAACAAACCCTAAATCATAAAGTGGACCCTAATTCTGATACTAAGAAAAATATATTTTTATGGGAGAACTAATAATACCTCTACGAATCTAAATCCAAAACTTTATATATTCCGGAAATAACATTTTTAATGTCATTTAGAGTTTTCCAAGTCCTTCAAAAAATATAAGAACACAACTTAATATTCCTTTGCATTTGCTTACCAATAATAAGTCAAACAATAATATAAACTTTGCTCAATTTTGTGCATCTCAATAACACAAAATAAAATTATTATACATACTCATATATGTTGACGATGCATTAGAAAATAATTTGAACTCTAGAAGAATAAGAATCTGAAACTACATATATAAAGATACCCATTTTAAATCTAAACTAAACAAGAAAATTATTAGAATATTCATACACATAAATTTAATACCAAACCATGGTATATATCTTTGAATAATTCTTGCAGAGGTCCAGATTTGAATTCAAAATTATAATAGGAAATTCAAAACAGAAAAAGTAAAAGAATAGAAACGTACATGTCATGCCACCGCAGCCCATCAGCGAAGCCCAGCACCACCACGTGCCAGCACAACCTCGCAAACAAGCCAACCTAGCCCAGACAACGATTCAATATTATAACAGAAGAAAAGCGAGATCATCTTCTTCCCGATGATCGGCAGCGCGACGATGATCCTTCGCCACATCTCTCGCCGTCGTTTTGTACTTTCGCGAACGTCGTTGATCATCACATAGCCATCTCGCGTCCGTCTTATCCGAATTTATTCAAATTTGTGCCATTCATCGTGCTGACACCACTATTCCATCCCGACCGTCGCCGCCGGTGAAGTTACGCTAGAGGCCTCGCTGGCAGCTATAAAGCTACCCGAAGGTTCACCGTAGAACCCTAGTTCTTTGCCACTCTTTCAGTCCCTCTATCTCTCACAATCTCTCAGAAACGACCAAAAGATTTCGTCGGAGTTTGTATTTATTTAAAAGTTTTTTAATCCTAGTTGTCATGTTATTGAAATAATAAAAATAAGAAAAATGTGAAGCCCATTATTATCTTTTATTTAAAAGTTGTTTTAAGTTTAACTTTACTCATCAAGTTAAAACTTTAAAATTATATAACAAATGAGAAAACCTAATTTATCATATATTAAACCCTAATTATGTTTTAGGTGAAACCCTAATTTAGTAAAACCCTAGAAGCATATCAAAAGTAATCATCTTGTTCTAGAAACTACCCCTAATATCAATACCAAGTAAATTGATGCATGCTCATGCTCAAACCGGAGATATACAAGTCCCAATTTCCAAATGAGATTGTCATTTCAAGTAACCATTTTAAATAAGTCTTGTATGATCAATTAATGGTAAACACTAACTAATTGATATCATGTCATCAACTGTAATCACCATTTTGTATTAAACATCATTGTGATCAACCATAATATTAACCCCATGTAGTAATTCACTTTCTATGATGATGCCCAACTAAAACCTACAAGGCGTAGCGATTTATGAACCACCTGGTTTAAAAACCAACTAGTTCTTACTTAGTGAAGCAAATAAAAATACACACTAGCAAACCTTAGTAACCAATACACCTTGTTTGAAACACCTTTTGTTCTTCTCTTTAGAAGTTATTCTTTTGAAAAAAATAACAAATTAACAAGTAATCGTTAACCATTCTTTGTAGAGCTTAAAGCTAACCAATGTTCTTAAAGCTAACCAATGTTCTAAATTTTGATAAATCTCACACATGTTTAATGGGACGAACGGAGTAGTTCTTGTAATATCATCAGCGATTTTCGGTCTTGGTGGAGGTAGTACCTGCACGCATCTGCAAATTGCCCGCGAACCAAGCAAAGCCTACGGCGTAGCTCCCGCGCGCCACACTTGCAAACTTGGCACCGCCGCGCCGCGTGGAGGAGCAGTCTGCCCCATCTTTACTCCACCCACCACGCTCGTTCGCTCGACTTTTCTCTTTGCTGCTTGCTTTTACCACTCACGCACTCCCGCCACGCCTCCCAACGCCCCACGATACCCGTGTCGCTGGCCGCTACCTCCGCCGTGCCCCACACCCGCGAGCGGACCCCACAGTGCGCTGCGCCGTGCCCGCGTACCGTTTCGAAACAGTTCGATTTTCTCCCCCCGCCGAGCACCGCCTCCCCTCTATTTATCCTCGCCCAACCACTCCGACCAGCTCCACACTCCACACCGCTCCGCCTCACTCACTCTCCCCGCCGCGCCGCTCCCGCTCCGTCCCCGTGCCAATGGCGCCCGCCCGAGCCGTCCTCCTCGCCTTCCTCGTCGCTTCGCTTCTCCCGCTCGGGCAGGGACGCGGCCATCATCTGCCGGGGCACGGCCTCGTCCACCGCCACGGCCAGCCAGGGCGCGCCCACGCGGCTCACGCTCCCCTCGGCGGCGGCGCCTGGGCCTCCGCGCACGCCACCTTCTACGGCGGCGGCGACGCATCCGGCACCATGGGTACCCACCCCCCCTCCCACTACATTCTTTTTTTCTTTCGCATCTCTTGTTGCTCACTGTTCGCTCCTTCCTCTGCCCAGGCGGCGCGTGCGGGTACGGGAACCTCTACAGCACGGGCTACGGCTCCAACACGGCGGCGCTCAGCACGGCGCTCTTCAACAACGGCCTCAGCTGCGGCGCCTGCTTCGAGGTGCGCTGCGACCCGGCAGGCACCGAGGCCGGCGCGCCGCACGCATGCCTGCCCGGATCCACCGTCGTCACCGCCACCAACTTCTGCCCGCCCAACTTCGCGCAGGCCTCCGACGACGGCGGATGGTGCAACCCGCCCCGGGCCCACTTCGACATGGCGCAGCCCGTCTTCCAGCGCATCGCGCTCTACCGCGCCGGCATTGTGCCCGTCTCCTACCGCAGGTCCGTCACTCCTCCCAGATCTACTCTTGCTCTCCCAACCCGTCTGAACCGACGCTAACAGTGCCGTTCCTCGTCTCCACAGGGTGGCGTGCCAGAAGAAGGGCGGCATCCGCTTCACCATCAACGGCCACTCCTACTTCAACCTGGTCCTCGTCACCAACGTCGGCGGCCCGGGGGACGTGCACGCGGTGGCCGTCAAGTCCGACCGCTCCGCGGCCTGGCAGGCGCTGTCCCGCAACTGGGGCCAGAACTGGCAGAGCAACGCGATGCTCGACGGCCAGCGCCTCTCCTTCCGCGTCACCGCCGGCGACGGCCGCTCCGTCGTCTCCAACAACGCCGTGCCGCACGGCTGGTCATTCGGCCAGACATTCAGCGGCGCCCAGTTCTGATGAACCAGCGCCGAAAGTGCGCGTCCTATCTAGTAGTAGTAGTAGTCGTATTCCTCCTCCCGATTGGAGCGTGCTTGGAAGCGCCATGGTTTTATGGTGTGGTTCTTCCTCGAGCACTACGTTCTCCGGGGATCGGTTAGTAGCGGGTAGTTAGGCCTAGTATTATCATGGGCTCTTAATTTTCCTGGCGCCTCAGTGTTACTAGTAGGTGTGTGTGTTAGCCGAAGCATTTGAACGAGCTTTTGGCTAGGATGGCAGCGGTGGTAAAGGATTGGCTTTCATTAACAATGGCCGCCTTGTATCACCCGCCAAATTAGCGATTCGGCCTCTTCTCTTGGACGATGGCCTTGTCTCGAGGATGTCTTTGTGTGCGTGTGTGTGTGGTCCTGTGTTTTGTGGTGTGGTTGTACCGACTATCGAACTTCAGTCTGAGTTAATTTGAATTTAAGCCTCTGGCTTATGCAAGTTTTACTTCTACTGTGTCACTGTTACTCAATGTTCAGCTTTACTTTTGTCAGTTCTGTGCTTCCCTGGACTTGTGAATCTCCAGCTGAACATTTTTCTTGTTTGGGGAAGATTTGTTAACTGCTCCTGTTCTTTCTTTATTCTAACTCTAAACTCTGAGATGTGAATTTTGCTCCCACTTGTTTAGTGTAACCGTTGATTCGAAAAGATGGAAGCACCAGCTGACCTGAAATATCACACGGAAGAAGCACACTGTAAAACTTCCATGTGATGCATCACATGGAAGAATCATGTGCAACATCAATCCATTTCTCAGTTGAGGTTAACCAGCAATATCGGTAAAATTTCTTATCAGCAGACCTTGCCTACGAATGTTAGGTGAACAGAAAATCCTGTTAAATTTGTACCTGCTACAGTTCGAAAGGTGTCTTGGGCCCCTGAGTTCATTCATTAGTGATCCTTCATTTAAATAATTTAAAAAATATAATGTTTTAAGTTCTAATTTTTTTTTGTACAGTTTTGACAACACGCGGTGATTTAAAGTACAATCAGTGCAAATCCTCTTGAAAATTCTTTCTCACGCCCGCTACACAAAAATACTCCCTCCGTCCGTCCGGATATAATTAACGCGGAGGCTA
Source organism: Lolium rigidum (assembly GCF_022539505.1). Classification (NCBI taxonomy): domain Eukaryota; kingdom Viridiplantae; phylum Streptophyta; class Magnoliopsida; order Poales; family Poaceae; genus Lolium; species Lolium rigidum. Next base: position 232,737,151 of record NC_061509.1, read on the forward strand.
GCTAGCTATAGGAAGATCTATGCATGTGGACGCGTCATTTAAAGATGTCCAGAGGTAGTAACAAAGTATACCAGTGCAATGTTTGGGCCGCACTATCCCAAGACACCAGATGAAGTGGATGCAACATGAATATTGGCTCAAAATGCAGCAAGGTGATTTCCAGTTCGGATTGCTTGAAAGTATGGACTGCATGCATTGCTGTTTGAAAATTAACCGTTTGATTGGCAAGGAATATACAAGTGTCACACTGAATAGTGCAATGTCGTGCTTGAAGCTGTGTCGGACAATGATATATGGATTTGCATTGTTTTGTTTTTAGCATAGGTGAATCACACAGTAACATTAATGTGCTTCAACACTCACCATTCTTTGGTAGACTTCGCTGATGGCATTTATCCACCATTAGCGATTTCTGAAGACAGTCTCCACCTCGTTTACGGAGAAGATGGCCTGGTATTTACAGTGTGAGGAAGCTTGTAGGAAAAGATATCAAGCAGGTATTTGGTGTGCTCCAAGCTAGTTTTTCTATTGTCAGGTACCTGCTATAATCAGATCTAATTCTCACTTGTGGAAGATGGTGAATGCCTATGTGATCATGTACACCATGATAATCGAGCGTGAGCATGTTGATCCAAAGGCTACGGATATGACCTTCGAGAGTCAGGGGCCTCTTGTTGTCACGAGGCGCTGGTCGAATTTGGATCTTTCATTGCCATGCATCAAAAAATTTGTGACGGTTAAGTTCATCTGAAACTTCGCAATGATCCGGTGGAGCATTTGTTGGCGAGAAAAGGAAACGCCATTTGATATGTCTCTTGCACTATTAAATTATATAATTCTATTAGTTTTAACTATTGTAATAAACTATTGAATTTGTTGTGTAAGATACTGAAATTGTTAGCTTCAAATTTTGATATATTTGTAATAATAAATAATTTAATTGTTTGAATTGTGTAATTTATTAGACTACAAAAATTTGGGGGCTCAATATGGGAGGCGCCGGTGCGGACAACCTCACCAGTCAACACCCCCCAAATGGCTCTTCCAGCCTTGCCGAGCGCCATTGGGGGGGGGGGGGGGGGGCATGGGAGGGTTGCTCTAATGAAATATGCTTACTCAGGTTGACGCTTATTATTCTTTATAGGTCATAATACAATATTATTTGAAACTGATATATTGCGATATTTTGCGGATTTTTTTCATTTGTTTAATAAACTCGTAAATGTGATTTTAGAAATTAAAACACCAAGATCACTAGAGCCGGGAAGCCAAAAACCTCCGATCGTCCCAGTACACGTAATTCCTGTCTTATTTTAACTTATGCTCGAAAACTTATGTTTTATATATATATATATCGACGCGGATTTTCTACCTAGGGTGATAGCTGTGCATAGCCTACCAACCGTTGGATAGTGGGGCTCTAATTCTTCCCAGGTTCACATCAAACTGATCTGGCAGTCATCTAGTGTAACGTCCGTTTGCAGTGTCCCCGTGCGTGTTTGAATTATTTTTTCCAACGTAGCAACAATGCCGTTGATTCTATCCTAGCAAAACAGCACCGAGCACCGTCCCAACTAGGTTGCATAGATACGGTTTAGTTGTCATTTTGGAAATGAAACACCGTTTTTTTGCTTGACGGTGCAGATGGGTGCATGTTCATTATTAAACTTAGTTAGGATAGAGTTTGCATGCGGTATAGATTTTATCAAAACTAGAACCTACATTCCTTATGGCTGCACGAAGTAATCCAGAAACCCTTCAATTTAATTTTTTTTGCATGCGTTATAGATTTTATCACACAATGTTCCTTGGTAGCGTTGACTAACATGTATAAAAAACTGTCACGCTGGTGTGGAAAGTGCTGGTATATTTTACCACTTTTTGAACCGTTATTTAAACCACAAAAAATAATAGTCGACGGTTTAGTTTTTTTTTACGAGCTATCGACCATGCAACATCATGGTTGTCGTTTTGGTACAAAAGAAAACAAGCTGTTTGCTACACGGTCACCCGTTGAGATAATTGGTTGTTGTTTAGGTTTTTTTTGACAAGCAAACGTGGTGACGGTGAACCATTTTCGAGATTCGGTTGTTGTTTTGTTTCATGATCGACAACAAAACTTGTTACGGCCATCCGAGAAATTTCTATATGTTGTTTTAGTTCGAAAACGACATGTAACATTCGTCTGCGACCGTGTGATTGGTTTGTTGTCGATTTGGAACAAAAAAAAATGTAGTCCGTGGCGCAAGTTAGTTGTCATTCAAGAAAAAAACAACCGTAACAAGTATGCGTGGAGTCTGAAAAGACATGCCGTGGCCGTGTGTTATTGTCATTTCATGTGGCATGGGTGACCGTATGCTGACTATTCATGTGACTATTCATGTGCAATGAGTTTGTGTGGTTATGAAAAAAATTGTGGCCTGGCCGTGAGGAGATGAATAAAGCACCGATGACTTACACCATGGTAGCGGATAGAAAATCCGACGGGAACCTCGCGGAAACTGCTACGGCCCCAAGAACGGCGGAGACGATGTCATCCGGTATGTTGTCGAAGCTAGCGTCTGAATCTGCCACACATGTGCTCAGGCTGCTCATTGCTATTGGATGAAACCGAGAGAAAATGGGTAAATGGTTACTGAATTGCACAAATCATGTGTTTGTTTTGGTGGCCGACTCCTTTTTTCTTCTTACCATTCAAAACCTCGGCCTAATGGGCAACCATGGATTTTTTTCACTTTGTTGGTTGAACGCTGAGTAATAAAAACCGATCGTACCATGGCAAGCTTGTTGTTTTGCAACGGATCGTACCGTGACTCCGTTGTCAAATTGGTTCAGAATGTGTGTCTCATTTTGGTTGTCATTTTGGTAAGAAAATGTGGTGGAAACTTTCCATGGTCATGTGCGTACGTGTTTTTCTTCCAACTCATATGCCATGGATTTTCTACTTAGTTTCTGTTCCATGGTCAAGTAAGTAACAAAGGACTACCTAGTTTCGGTTTATTAGTTACCGAAACTTTAACCTACATTCGTTGTAGCTGCACCAAGCAATCCAAAAACCCTTCAATTTAATTTTTTTTGCAAGCAGTATAGATCATACATTTGCTATTTGATCGCTGAGTAATAAAAACAGATCATACCTTTTTCTTCTTACCCTTCAAAACCTCTACCTAATAGGCAACCAAGGATTTTTTTCACTTTGCTAGTTGATCGCTAAGTAATAAAAACAGATCATACCTTGGAAAGCTTGTTGTTTTGCGGTGGAACGTACCGTGACTCCGTTGTAAAATTGGTTCGGAATGTGTGTCTCATTTTGGTTGTCATTTTGGTACGAAAATGTGGTAGAAACGTTCTATGGTCAGGTGCGTACGAAATTTGGATGTACTATTTTAAGTTTCTTTACAAATGGGTTGTTGTTTTGGTATCAAAAGGGAAGTGAAAACGCCAACGGCAGCCTATGCCAGCTATTTCCCAACCTGAATCAACTGGATGGCAGTGATTTGAATATAACGGAGGAGGATGCCATGCATGTGTGATGGACTAACACCGTGTGCTCTCTTTGTGCTCCCTATAGATGATCTAATGGTTGGATTGGTGTGCATAGCTATGCACCATGGTAGCCCACTATTTCCCATATATATATATATATATATATATACACGATACAGTTCTACTCACCGAGTACTTGATTGCATGCAAAGCACGCATAAAATTTGTGTGAGACGCGACAAGCGTACCTAGGATTCCTTCCGTGTGTGCAGCGTCAAGTCAAGCATGCGTTGGAGGCTTGGAGCGAGAAGCAGCAGTAGAAACCCGTGCCTGCTGCGGGTCATGACGGGCGCTGCTCTGCACTGCCCGAGGCCGCATTGGGCTCTACAAAGTGGACGCCTACGCAGCGACGGTCAGGAATCTGGTTCCTCTAGGCTGCATCTTCCCAGACGGCGAATTCTGACCGTCAATTTTGTTGACCAGAAAAAACAGTCAATAAAAGTGAAGCCGCCTTCTAACCATTGGATTCTTCTGTCGCCGTCGATTGTTGGGGTTAACAGAACTGGAAGGGTTCTCGGTGTTGTTCTACCAAAAAATATAAAGATTAAGTAAACATCGTACGTAGTAGTACATCAGGTTGATATAGTATGATGAGGATGTTCTAATGGAGGTTGGTGGTCAGTGGTCACTGGTCACCATGCACACATGGCCCATGCGCTAAATTATAGCCATGATCGTGCTGGACTGCTTGTAATTTGTGCTTGAAACTGTCGGAGGAACGTCAATAAAAAAGGATGCGTACAAATACAGAAATATCGTGGCCAACATCCCACAATGAGTAACTGAGTAAGAAAGGGGTGTATGTACTGTACATACTCGAGAAATCTTCAGATTTGGCCTATGCCATGTCACTGTCTTTGCCAGATTCGTCCCTAAACCTTGCACATTTAGTCGGAAGCAAACCTAGACACCGTGGGGAAACGCCACGATCGACACGGCGACAGGCAAAGCTTGCGGCATGTGCGGCGGCCGGTGTTTCACTCGAGCAGCCCTGGCATCACAGACGCCATTCACGGCGCTGATGAGAGTGTTTAGCTTAGCACGCGTAGAGCCGAATCAACACCTACCATTGATGTCGAAAAGTGGAGATGGCGACCGAGCCAAGTATAGCCTTTTATTTTTTAAAATTCGAAAATCATAGTTTTAAGTTTTAAAAAATCCGAAGCAAATTCTGGATGTAGTCAATGATGAATTCTAAAAACATGCAAAATCTTAATGTAAAATTCTTTGTAATGCACACCACACAAAAATGATAAATTATGACAAGTTTTATTGTTTTGAAATTTGCACTAATCACTATACTTAGATCCACAATTTGTCATTTTTGTGTAGCCTAAAATATTAAGAACTTCACATTGAGTTTTGCATGTTTGTAGATTTCATCATTGGCTACATCCATGATTTTTTTTCAGAACTTTTTAAAACTTAAAAATATGATTTCCTATTTTTAAAAATAAAAAGTTACATCTAGCTCGGCCTCCATTTGTCCACTCCCCTATTGATGTGTGCCTTTTTTTCACAATATCTTGTTTGCTAGCAAAATATAACATGCCTTTATTATAATATCTCAGTAGTTCATAATAGTTTCGTGGCATGTTATAAATGTATTAAAGGAAACATTGATACACATGTGATATGTAAACAAATCAGGCTCCTAGTATGCACATAAAACTAGTTCATTGAGGTCAATTGATGACCGAGGTTTCCCGATCATGTGCACACACAAGCCATTGACAATGAAGTTATATCATCAGATGAATAATATGATAGGCATACCAACATATCGGTATTTTAACACGATCATGTCAGAAAGTTCAACGTTACGATGTTTAAGATAGCGTAGAGACCTAAGTCTTTAGACCGTGAGATTATACATAATCGCTATCACCGGAGGTTGCTCTAAAAAAGGCATCAAACGTCATTCCATAGCAGGATGATCATAAAGGTGTTCTCGAGTATTCCGAAGGGGTAGGCTGAGGTAGTGAGGTGTATGTGTCAAGAGCAGGATTTTTAATTCCGTGTGACAGATTGATACTTTGAGCCCACAGTGAGATTACATCCATAAAGATGTGCAACGTATGACTAGGTCATGGCTTCATGGGGATGGAATCACACGTGAACGAGTTGAATGACCTTGTCGGCAACGAGATCGAACTAGGTATCGTAATAGAGATGATCATATCTCGGACGAGTGCTGGTATCCAAGAAACAAAGGGAATAGGACTTGGCGCAATGGTTCAAATGACGATCACATCTTCGTAGAACACACGTGGTCGTTATGGTTCTCCAGAACACCTTGGTGATCATTGATCGGAGAGGCGTCTCGATCATGTCTGTGTCGTTCTCGAACCGTAGGGTAACACACTTAAAAGTTTATCAAAACTAAAGATTGTTTTGGATCCGAAAGGGGTTCCGGGAGTATCCGAAAGATGTTCGGAATGGTTCGAGAGGTGTCTGGGATCATTGAAAATTAAATAATATATCTAATATGTTAATAAATAAATTAATATATTAAAATATGCTTTAAATGATTAAAAAGACTCACTACACCTAAATGGGTCCCTCATGGAAGGGGAGCCCATTAGGCAAGCGCGGCCGGCTACCCCATGGGCCAAGGGAGCGTCTGGTCGCCAAGGTGGGTGGATGGATGGGAGGAGGGTAGGCCCATAGAGGGGCCGGCTCGCGCACCACCTCCCCCTCCCTTTTGTCCCACTTTGCGAACCCTAGCCCCTAGTCTCCCCTTGCCCCTCTATATAGTGGCTAGATGAAGGAGGAAAATACACTATAAAAATACAAAAATCTTTCTGTCTCTCTAGAGTTTTTCTCTCCGCGCGGTTCCCGAAGAACTGCGCATGGAGGGAGACAACCCACCCAGTACGCGGGAGCACTGCTAGGATCCGGATCCAGAAGATCTACTTTCGTAACTTCGCTGGTTCAAAGTCGGGAGCGTCGCTGAGCATCGCACGTGTGCAAAATTACGAGGTGCTGCTACTTGCGGCACTTGACCTCCTACGGGAGGACTTCAACTCGACCCTGAGGTCAGCGATGAGTACGACTAAATCTTCCAAGTTATAGCGTAACGTTAACATCTTTCGGTCTACGAGGTTATATCACCCAAATCTTCTACGTTACAACATTACACTTAGATAGATCTGGGCAATCGGGAATCACTAGCTAGATTTTTTTTGTTTTCTCCTACGAACTCCTACAATATAAACCTATCATCTGGAACTATATGGTTACGTGACTCTTTAATTAAATCGTAGCCAGTAATTTTTTATATGACAATTAAAATAATTTAGATGTCGTGGCTTAACTTGGTGACTATATTAGCCATATGTGTATTAATTTTGTTATACAATAAATGATTCTCATGGTGGTGTTCTACAAGCATGTTATCTTACCAACATCATTGAATGTAAGTTGATCGTGAACACACATAAATATGTTTTTGTAGACAAGGCGAAATTTGTATTTAACCATGAATTTTCTTAATAAGTGATAAATGTCAAAGATAAGTGATTAGACAATTGCGAACACCTCATAGGCTCTAGAATTCTACTTCACTACTTACACCTAAGACAAACAATGATTTTACACTAGTATTTTCTATTTACTACAACCAAGCTAGACAACAATACACTCTATACCATGTATTGACATATTCATTAGACGTTACACTTTAGAGTTCTTCTTAAGATATGTAATGGTATTAAAAAATGGGCCATGACACATACATATATAGGATTACTCAATATGCGCCAAAATATAATTTACAAAGATATTAAGTTATTTATTTCCAGTTTATTTGTCTCAGATATAGAGGGCTCAAGTTATTTGAAAAAGTTCCGGGACTTGGTTTCTAAAATTTTAAAAAGAAGTGAAAAAAGAACGTTTAAAATTGGTGGAAGTATAATTGCAACTATGGACCTCGAAATAGTGTAACTATTAAATTGTTTATCCAAATAATTAGCACCGCCATGTGTAGTCGCATTTTGCTAATGGCAATAGAAAACTATACCAGTTAAGATCATACATTTACAAAACAAAAATAAAAAAGTTTAGTGTAAATAACGATCAAATTTTAATTTAATGATTTTATGAGACATATAAAAATGTGGGTACAATAAGTGACTAGAGGGGGGACTATGGTATATAGGCGCTAGTCAATTTTTAGGGGTTTTCAATTTTAGGTGGTACAAAAAGACAGAGGCAATTTGTTTAACAAATAAACGAAACTAAATTATGCAAAAGGTAACAACCATACACAAATGCATGGGCGGTCACAGGCTTATTCATGGGTATTCAGCTGAATACCCATTATTTTTGGCACAAAAAATTTGGTAACTATTCATCTGATTGTCTAGCTATCCCATGGTACCTGGTTAGCCTCCAGCTGCAGCCAAATCAGTCTCACTTCAGTCCTAGGAAAAGATTGATTCAGTGGCGGCGGCAGCAGACGGTGCAACGAATCCTACCGGTACGAGGCAATCTGGGAGGTGGCCAAGGGGAGCACTGGGGGTACCGTGACAATGTTGCCATGGTGATTCCGGATTAATGTGGGATTGCACCACTGCAGGCCACATGCATAGTCGCAGAGTTTTTTTTCCTGTGTAGGTAGCGCCAAAATCTAAATCCAAAATGATCTATTTCGAGTTTCCAAACTAGCAAATCAACATTTGCTTTTTTAATTAAAATTAGCTATTGAAGGGTAGGCTTCTGTAATAAATTGTGAACCTTTGATTTTTTTTTCATTGGATTTTTTCTTTCTCACTTTTTTTTGCGACGTAAAAGGGATTATATTAATAGTGTTGTTACAATTTTGAAGGATACAACTCATCAATTCCTTTTGACTTTGAATACCCATTGCAGTTATCCTGTGACAAATGGATAGGAAAAAGTAAAGAGTGAAGTAAAGGAGTCGAGACAACCGGGCCGGATGGAGACGAGACGCGCGCGATGCTTCCCCTAGTTCCTTCCTAAGAGAAGTATGTCTACGTTGGGGGATGTGGCACCACAAAGGCCGACAACCTCCACAAAGGCGTTACCCTGATCACACCACCAAGATGTACCCACTTCCCCTCTAAGCAAGGCCGGTCGAGGCAGCAAACCTACAAACAAGGTTGTGGCAAGGCTCCACAAGGTTGGAGGCTCCCAACATCACTTAGGGCTAGTACATCACCATACTAGCCTCTAGGTGAGTTTTTCTTCAAGGAGCTCCACAAGAGGAGATCGAGGGTTCCACTATCCACTGAGAAAAGCAACGGGAATTCAAATTTTCTTTGGTAGGTGTGTAAATCTAGCCCTCCTCCTGTGATTCTCAAGACATGATTTGTCTCTAGGGAGAGATTCTATGAGTTTGAAGCTCAGGAATAATGTAGGAGAGAGAGAGAGAGAGTCAAAACCTTAGCTGAGATTTGGGGAAGACCGGTTTATATAGGTGCTCTCTCAGAGCCATTAAAGAAAATCCTCAGATTTGGCTGATGCCATGTCATTGTCTTTTCCATATTTCATCCCAAAACCTCACACATTTTATATGGAAGCAAAGCTAGATACAGTGGGGAAACACCACGATCGACACGACGACAGGCAAAGCCCGCTGCATGTGCGGCGACTGGTGTTTCACTCAAACAACCCAGAACATCACCAACACCATTCATGGGCACCTGATCAGTGTTTAGCTTAGCATGCGTAGAGCCGAATCAATAGCGTCCGTTGATGCCTCTTTCTATAATATCTTGTTTTTATATGTTGGTACTAAAAGTTAAAGAAGTTTGGACACACTTTTTTGTTATAATAAATATTATGTTGATATAGTATTTTTTCTATCTCGGATTTAAAATCTTTGCATATCATCTCGATTTCAATTCATGGTTTATACACAATGTTCGATCTTATTGAGTGAGTGGAGCGATTATATTGACTTCAATACCCATGGAAAAGAAAATGAAATTATTTTGAGGATGCATCATCATTCTAGAATGTTTCTAATATTTTTAGTTATAAGTGTGATGGTATGCTGCTTACCATAATTTGGAACGTACACTAATCTATAATATCTAAATTAGAGCAACCCACTAAGGGTATTTCTCTTAACATGCAAGGTATCCACCTCATCAGGCATCTTTAAGCAATCCTACGTTGACATGTGTCTTTGACTCTGCCACATCAGCATAAAATAATCCCCAAAACTAATTATTTTAAAATTTCGGCTGTTGCTCCTTCATCTTCTTCAAATTCCCGTTGCAACGCGCGGGGAACCATCTAGTTATGATAAAAAGAAGATCCATCATATTGGCAACCGGATGCTCTGATATTTCATTTAAAAATTTCTAGTATAGCTCTTATTTCCGGTCTTATGCCTTTGTATTGTATAACAAATCATGTCGACAATTTCTATGCTACGTGCAGTTATGCGGTAATAATGTAATATGCAGTTTTTTCATAGAATGATCAATCTGCCAAGATCAAACCAGATGGATCAGATGCCTAAACTAAAAAAAATCAGATGGAACTGAGTAGATATGATGAGAGATTAGTAGGCGTAGGAATAACTGAGTCCTTTAGGAAAAACTAAAGGATCAGATGCCTAAACCAGATGGAACTGAGTAGATATGATGAGAGATTAGTAGGCGTATAAAAAGAGTTTAATCTGGATTGGGAAAAGATCCCTACTTATTTTGCACGTAATGTAGTCATCGTGGAAGACAAATATGATCGTGCCATTGTACCATTGGTGGTGACCACAAGTATCGATGTGTGTTTTCTTTGGCACAATAACATGTCAATATGTATCTCTTTGATTAGGCAAAATAATGTGTCAAGATGTACATCCAAATTATCCATCCTTCGCTAAAAAAAGACCTAGCTAAACCGTTGGTATGCTTAGCAGATTTAGCAATTTAGAAGAGTCCACATCATTTAAAATGAAAACTATGGGCACATCTCCTCTATATGTATAAACGTATTATATGGAACTACGTAGTTAAGTAATTAATACTTTTCACTAATAGCGAATAATTTTATATCTAACATTTAAAATAATTTAGATGTTGTGGCTTAACTTGGTGATTCTATTAGCCATTTGTATATTACTTTTATTATATAATAATACATTCTCATGCGGGCTTTCTACAAGCGTGCTAAGTTACCAACAACATTGGTTGTATGTTGATCGTTAAACACACATAAATATGGCTTTTATAGACAACCCAAAATATGTATTCAACCATTACTTTTCTTTAATAAGTGAACAATGTGAAAGGTTTGAAAATAGACATTTGAAATCACCCCATAGGCTCTAGAAATTATATTTAATTACTTACGCCTAAAACAAACAATGATTCTACACTAGTATTTTTTATTTACTATAACTAAGCTAGACAATAATACACTCTATAACATGTATTGACATATTCATTTATTCATTAGACGTTACACTTTAGAGTTCTTCTTAATATATGCCATTGTATTAAAAATGGGCCATGACACGTAGATATAAAGAATTACTCAATATGTGCCGAAAGAATAATTTGCAAAGATATTAAGTTACTTATTTTCAGTTTATTTTTCTCAGATATTAGAGGCTAAGTTATCTGAAAAGTTTTTGGGACATGGTTTATAAAAGTAAAAAATATGTGAAAAATAACATTTAAACTTGGAGGAAGTACAATTGCGAATATAGACCCGAATACAATGTAATTATTAAATTGTATATTCAAATAATTAGCACAGACATGTGTAGTCCCTTTTTGCTAGGGGCAATAGAAAAACTATACTAGTTAAGATCATACATTTACAAAAAAAAGGTTAGTATAAATAACGATAATATATTAGTTTAATTCTTGTCTGCGACATATCTATAGCACATCAAAAAAATGCACTAGTGGAAGCGACACACTGTATTTTGTGTAAAGTGAAATTATGAAATAACAACTATAGCTTAACTATAGTTGCATCACCACTTAATTTAATTATTGAAAGTTGGCAATCGTTTGACCAATCGTGGATTGCCCGGCTAAGGCACCAAGGTGGGTTTGATATGATGTCAGAGACCACATCTGTCGAGATGAATATGAAAGATTTTTCGCTAATGATAAAAATTATGCGAAGCAAGATCAAGGCAGATATGTGAACAAAGTGAGGAATACCGGCAAAAGTATTGGCAAGGGAGGTCGGAGATGGTTGCATTTGGTGCTGGTGGGAGATAGAGCTCGCGGTAGAAAGAAGAGCATCGTTGGCGCAGTATTCGGCAGAGGTGAAAAGAGGCCGCGATGGCAGCGACGGAGGTTTTGGTGGTGGAGTCGCGTCGAGGTGCGGAAAACCTAGATGTATACTCCAATAGTCACCATGATCGTGGCAATTTCTGGTTGACACTGTTCGGGAGTAACGGAATGTTGTAAACGAAGAAGATTTGGTAAAATACAGAAATAGCATTTGCAAAATCCTAAGCACATGCGTTAGAAAAGTTGTGTCTGTACTGCACAAATCTTCAGATTTGGCCGATGCCATGTCATTTTCACGTCAAATTATTTTTTGAATGTTTTTTCACGCCAAATTCCATCCAGAAAACCTTGCACATTCAGACGTAAGCAAGCCGGATATGCCGCGGGAAACGCCACGATCGACACGGCGACAGGCAAAGCTTACGGCATGTGCAGCGGCCGGCGTTTCACTCAAGCAGCCCCATGAACACCACCGACACCATTCATGGCGCCTGATGAGAGTGTTTAGCTTAGCACGCGTAGAGCCGAATCAAGAGCGGAGCGGCCATTGATGCTTCTTTCCCTCCCTTCGCTAGGGTACAGATGGGCCTAGTAAAGGCAGGATACATGTCCCGGCCGGTTCACACGAAAGTGGTGGCGGGTGGCACGCGTCGTGTTTGTGTCAGCGGCCGCGGCCGCGTGCAGATACGCGTGACGCGGTGCCCATGAAGCTTGCTTGCACTGTGCTTTGAATCTCTCTGATGTGATGTCCCCTCCGTCCTCTGCTTCCGGCTGCGTCGTGGACTTGTGGTCTCGGGTCGGAATGGTCGGTCGGTTTGGCTCTTCGCTTTCACTTTAACTTTGTTTCAGGTTCAGTGACTTTGTGAGGAGTTTCTGAAGTGTGGTGGCGGGTAGGCATCTCTTTGAGCTGAGATTGTGTTCTTTTGGATGTTGGATTCTCTTTGGGGTAGATGTCTTTTTCACTTCGTCGGATGGAGAACTTGCTAGTAGGTGTACAAGTATCTGAACTACTCCGTCCCAGTTTATAGGGCTTGTGCGTGTCCCTGTGTCGTAAATTTGACAATGATAATATAAGATATATATTACAAAATAAGCTTTCTAATGATATAATTTTTGTTTTGTATAATTAATATTATGTTGGCAAAATTGAGAACCTAGGGATACGCGTAAACCCTATAAACTGAGACGGAGGTAGAACAAACCTCGTCGAATTTAATGCCAACCATCGGTGGTTTCCGCTGTCGGCACTAGTACTACTAGGACAAGGGAAAAAGACCCCGCGCTTTAAATACCCTGCTGGTACAAATTTACAGGCGGTAAACTATTTTTCTCCGACTCACGAGAGATTTGATCTTCAATTTACCAAATTTTGGAAGTCACGCCCGATCTTCGATCCCTGATCAAGTGCTCCTCCCTAAACAAGTTGAGGGGCTATATTCTGTTTTCTTTTCTACATTAGGCCCTCCGAAACCATATATACCGTATCTATATGTCGCGTTAGAAAAAAAAGCCACGTAACCATCCCATCTGCCTAACTATCGTCTCACCTTGTGCAAGCATAGTTTTGAAACCTGCTGGTGGCGTACGTATCCGTTGGGATCTGACAACGGTACCGCTGAATGACGGCAGGGATCTTGCTAATTAATGATGCTACACGCGTCGGTCATCTCCGCCATCGCCGTGGTATCGTGACCGTATTCGTACACCATTCGTAGAGAAATTACTCGTACACGACAACACATGCCATACGGGCTACTTTAGGATTGTACGTACACGTTAAATTTTTAATTTTACAATTATGCCCCCGCTTACGAAGGGGTATGAAAACATCTCCACCGTCCTTATTTTTATCGTGATCAAAATTTTGACAAGGGAGGAGCACCGGAGCAGAAGTGCCGATCTTCAATTCGTACGCCTCCTTGTCCATTTTTGATCCATCCACCGTAACCAACGTCATCTCCAGCGGTCTGACACAAACGGATGAAGATGATTCGTTTTGATCTTTTCTGAAGACGAGTGTAGGCAAAACCTAGCCTAGCGATCAGACGCAAATGGATCAGCGTCCGTCTTGATCCATTCCAAGCCAAAACTTGATGGAGGCTATTTGCTTGTTCTTTTTAAGGCAAATCACCCACACTAGCCTTTCATCCATAGGCATCGCTATTGCCAATTCCATCCCACCTTGCTGCATATAAGGATGGCGATGGAGCGGATTTGGACGGGTATATCAAAATCAGATCCATGCCTAAATTCATTAGCCTCGCTCTGCCCCGCCCGCGAAAGTATCCATGTGCATGGATGTCGCTACAAATCTAAATCCGTTGGATATCCGGATATCCATGGATATCCATGCCCATAAAAATATCTGAGCATAGCAAGCTAACATGAATATTTCAGCAACAGTTTGACAATATTTTAAAATTTCAGTAACATTCCAGCAATAATTATGTGGACAATTCATAGGAGTATCAAAGCAACAATATTTCAATCACATAGTATTTGTAATATGTCAAATCTCACAAAATCACACCACATAATAGATGTCTCATTTTAATCGCATGTGTCACTGACGTGTGGGTCCCACATGTTAGTTGGATAACCATTGGATATCCATGGGGCAAAAGCTCTGCTCATGCCCGCTCCATGAGTCATCGGATATCCGCCTCATGAAATCCGTGGGCACAATCAACCCTTCATACCCGTGCCCGGCGGGCCGGATATCCGTGGATACCCGGATCCGTGGATAAATTGCCATCCTTAGCTGCGTAGATTGCCCTTGCCCACGCACCGTCAGCATGGACAAGAATTGGCTGGACTGGCACGATGAAAGACCAAGGGGGGGGGGGGGAAGGGGGAATAATTGGTTGAGATTTTTTCTAACGTTTAGGGCTTGAGAAAGTGTAGAATAAAACTTACGTTTAACTTGGCCAACACAAAACCTACATAGCTTGAGCAAGTACGGAATAAAACTTACATTTAACTTGGCAAACAAAAAACCTACAAACTAGGGTTGGACTATGTGCCACCAACAACCTATGCTAAGCACGTTAAGCAACAACGTGATAGCAAGATATAGAACATTAAGCACCAACGCTAGCATAAAGTGAAGCACACAAGGAAAGTAGCTCGGATTGATGAGTAAACAAGGCACATACATACGACAATGTATCTCCAAGTTCACACCCTTGCGTGTGGTACTCTCTGTTGGACCGGTCCGAAGACACAAGACACTCCAAATGTCGTATTCTTATCGAGTCTTTCTACCAAAAGAAAAATCCTCGATCCAGTAAGGGACCCTTAAGGGTGGTCACTGAACCCGTATAAGCCTGGAGCAAGATCCACAACTTAACTAGGGGTTCCCAAGAAAACTTCATAAAGGACACAAGCTTGAGGCAAACTCTGCAACAATTGGAGGCTCCCAAGTAATTTCCATCAAGACCAAAACGCCATAAAAGGCCACACTGCAACAAAGGCCATTGTCACAAAAGCCGCAATGCCACAAAGGCTATAATCTGTGTAGGTTCCAAGGATCAAAGAGGAACAAGCTCCGGGTACACGCATCCCAAGAAAGTCAACTCACGAACTCTCAATTCCAAGCATCATTGTGGGGAACTTTGCAATGACGACTGCCTCACTCTCAAATTATACAAAAGTGAAAAAAGATATTAGGGAATAAGAGGAAGATCAAAGAAGGATAACATCAAATTTATCCAAGATTTGGATCTAGATGATTCCCTCACAAAGAGTGAGTTTTGATTGGTAGGATATTAGATTTAGATAACCTCTCTCTCCCCTTCCCTCAAATGGGAGAAAGAATCATGGAGGAAACAAAGAGATATCAAGCTCAAGAAAAGTCAACAATGTGGGCAAAGAGTAGGGAAGAAAAAAATACTACTAACGAATTATGTCACGAGAAGTGATCACCATTAGAGAGATATTGTGGGGGTAACTACCGACGGAAAATTAGAGCTAGAAAGTTATTTGAAAAATTACAGATGTAGGGTAATAATTGTCAAAAAATTACGGTCGTAAAATTGTGTTGGAGAATTACCACAAAAAGAGGGGAAAATACTATTTCCAACTAATGAAGAATTATGGTTGGAAATTACATACCCTCAAAAGTTACGGAAGTATAATTACCGTCAAAAAGGTATGGTCGAAGAGTTGGATGAAAGAATAGTTGTCGAGGGATTAAAAAATGTTGTTGCGAGCATAGAAAAAATATTGTGGCAGGTTAGGGCATCTCCAATGGGGCGACACATTTTTATGTTCGTTTACGTCAACGGACACAAAAAGTGGTCACATGTCCGCTTGCGTCAGTCCCTTTTCTAGCGGCACTGACGCATTTTTTGACCACAAAGACCTGCCAGGCAGTGATTAGTGAGAGAGAGGGAAAGATTCCATTTGTGTGGCTAGGAGTAGCCAGCACATGGGTCTTCCCTGCATTAAAGGAGGAGAGAGAAGAGGTCATGCAGCCTAAACGAATGCAAACGGACGCGCGGACGTGTCCGCACAAACGCATTCCTGGCGCATATTTGGTACATGTTTGCGTCAGGACGGACGCTGCGGACGTTTTGCGTCTAGCCGCTGGAGCGCTTTGTTTGTCCGCGCAAACGCAAACGGACGAAAAACATCCGTTTGTGTCGCCCTAATGGAGATGCCCTTACGACCCAAAATTTGTGTCGAGGAATCGCCAACGAAGATTAAAAGGAGGTATTTAAAAAAATGATTGCCGCAGAAGCAAAGTGTGTTACTCATGGCAACTACTGTAAAAAAATAATGGTCGAAAAGTTGTGGAACGGATCACCGTTGAAAGATAGAAAAGTGGAGACGGCAAAAATATTTACAAAGAATTTGTAAAAAAATAAAAGGCAAGCATCTACATGGCATAGTGTGATTGGAAAAAAATATGTCTCTACAACACGGTGGAGCACTGATACGTCCAATTTGCATCACTATTTTATATCATAATTTGCTGTTATTCATTGATATATTTCATATTGGGACACAATACTTATGTTATTTCATCTATTTTGCATGTTTCATGATTATTTGGAGATCGAGCACCGGAGCCGGGATTCCGCTGGAAAAAGCACCGTCGGGATGCGATATTTCGGAAGATCAATTGTGGAAGGAAGTTTTACGAAAACTCCTATTTTTCCGGACGACGGAGGAAGCCGAAGGGGGAGCCAGCTGGACCCGGGGTGGGCCCACACCATAGGGTGGCGCGGCCCATGGCCTGGCCGCGCCACCATGTGGTGTGGGGCCCCCTCGGCCTCTTTCGCCTCCTTTTCTTCGCGAAACCCTTCGTCCCGAAGACCTAAGCCACAGAGGAATCCTCACAAAGGGTTACAGCCGCCTCTGTGGGGCGGAGAACACCAGAGAGAAAAGAGCTCTCCGGCGGGAAGGAATCCGCCGGGGAAATTCCCTCCCGGAGGGGGAAATCGACGCCATCGTCACCGCCATCGAGCAGGACATCATCTCCATCACCATCATCATCATCTCCACCATCATCACCGCCATCTCCTCCGCAGCACCTCGTCACCGCTGTAGCAATTTGGGTTTGATCTTGATTTTTTGATAGGGGAAACTCTCCCGGTACTGATTTCTACTTGTTGTTTATGCTATTGAGTGAAACCATTGAACCAAGTTCATGTTCAGATTGTTATTCATCATCATATCACCTCTGATCATGTTCCATATGATGTCTCGTGAGTAGTTCGTTTAGTTCTTGAGGACATGGGTGAAGTCTAAATGTTAGTAGTGAACTATGGTTGAGTAATATTCAATGTTATGATATTTAAGTTGTGGTGTTATTCTTCTAGTGGTGTCGTGTGAACGTCGACTACACGACACTTCACCATTTATGGGCCTAGGGGAATGCATCTTGTACTCGTTTGCCAATTGCGGGGTTGCCGGAGTGACAGAAACCTAAACCCCCGTTGGTATATCGATGCAGGAGGGACCGCAGGATCTCAGAGTTTAAGGCTGTGGTTAGATTTATCTTAATTACTTTCTTGTAGTTTCGTATGCTTGCAAGGGGTATAATCACAAGTATGTATTAGTCCTAGGAAGGGCGGTACATTAGCACAGGTTCACCCACACAACACTTATCAAAACAATGAAGATTAATCAGCTGTATGTAGCGAAAGCACTAGACTAAAATCCCGTGTGTCCTCGAGAACGTTTGGTCATTATTTTTTTTTTTTGAAGATTAACGTTTGGTCATTATAAGTAAACAAACCGGCTTGTCCTTTGTGCTAAAAAGGATTGGGCCACTCGCTGCAATTATTTCTCTCGCATTTTACTTACTCGTACTTAATTCATCTGTTACATCAAAACCCCCGAATACTTGTCTCGTGAGCATTTACAGTGAATCCTTCATCGAAACCGTTTGTCAACACCTTCTCGCTCCTCGTTGGGATCGACATTCTTACTTATCGAAGATACTACGATACACCCCCTATACTTGTGGGTCATCAAGACTATTTTCCGGCGCCGTTGCCGGGAGTGAAGCGCTATTGGTAAGTGGAATTGGTAAGGAAAAACTTTTACCTGTTTGTGCTGATTTTATTTCGCTCGCTGCTATAAGTCATTATGGAGAGATCTTCTCTTCAATTTCTATTTGGGAAATCTACTACTACTGCAACGGTAGTTGATGAGGCGCCAGGTGAGGAAGTAATACCATATAAAATACCTACGAAAATTATTGAACATGTTATGGATAACCGCTATGAAGGGGATGGAACTGTCCATCCTGGAGATCATTTACTGTTTTTGCATGAATTATGCGGGTTATTCAAATGTGCAGGTATTGCTATGAATGAAGTTAGGAAGAAACTATTCTCTATATCGCTGTCTGGTAAAGCGGCGCATTGGTATAAATTGCCGAAGAATGGTGATTCTCTTGACCGGGAGGACATTGTGCCTTTATTCTATTCCAAATTTTATCCTCCAAGTGAAATTCACAAAGATCGGAACCGCATATATAGTTTCTGGCCTCATGATGGAGAGAGTATTGCCCAAGCTTGGGGGAGATTGAAGTCTTTAATGCTCAAATGCCCCATTCATGAGCTTCCTGGTGATATTATTATTGATAATTTCTATGCAAGACTTTCTTTTCAAGACAAGACCTTGCTGGATACTTCTTGTTCTGGATCATTTACACGCAACAAAGAAGAGTTTAAAAGGGACCTTCTTGATCGGATCCAAGAAAATACTGAAGGATGGGAGAACGACAAAGATAGAGAATCGGGTATAATTTATGATTATAAATGCATTGAAGCTTTTATGGATACTGATACATTTCGTAATATTAGTGCTACATATGGTCTTGATTCTCAAGTTGCTCGCAAACCTTTATAAAGCTTTTGCCTCTCATTATGAATTGCCTAAGAAGAATTTTGATAAGTATCATGAACCGTACAAAGATAAAATTGATCCATCTATTAATAAATGTGTTGTAGTTGAAACTGCTGATCGTGTTATTCCTGAGGCTTATATTGAAAAAACTCCTTTTCCTGCTAAAATGAAAGAGTACTCTGTTATAAATAGTGCGGTTCATAAAAGTGAAAAGAAACCTAGAGAACCTGAAGAACAAATAAAAGTCGAACCTGCTGTTGCAATAGTTAAAGACCTTGTGACTGAAAATGTTGAGGATGGTCATATTATTTTCTGTGAAGATGCTTCTAATATTGTTTCACATCCTAATAAACCCAAACAAGCTAGTGTTCCTATGCTATCTGTTAAAATTAGTGATCATTGCTATTATGGTTTATGTGATATTGGTGCAAGTGTTAGTGCTATACCTTATGAGCTTTACACGGAGATTATGCACGAAATTGATTCTTGTGAACTTGAAGATATTGATGTGGTTATTCAGCTGGCTAATAGAGAAACTATTTCACCAATTGGTATTGTTCGAGATGTGGAAGTTCTATGTGGTAAGATTAAATATCCTGCTGACTTTTTGGTACTTGGTTACTGCTCGCTAGTGATTATTGTCCTATCATTTTTGGTAGACCTTTTCTAAATACTTGTGGAGCTATTATAGATTGCAAGAAAGAGAAAATTTTGACTAAATTTGCTGGTGAATCTTATGAGTTTAACTTCTCTAAATTTACTAAAACTCCTTATAAAGCTGATTTGCCTAGTAATGATTTTAAAATGGAGCAAGTGTGCATCTATTGTTCTTGTTCCTAATAATCCTTTGCAGCAACATTTGAAGGATAGCGAGAGTGAAATTTTTAGGAAAGAAAGAGAGGAGCTTGAGGAGATTTTTCTTCGCCAACCTATTCTCAAGCATGATTTACCGGTGGAAGACTTGGGTACAACACCGCCACCAAAGGAAGATCCTGTTTTTGATTTAAAGCCTTTGCCCGATAATCTTAAATATGCTCATATTGATGATAAGAAAATATATCCTGTTATTATTAGTTCTAAACTTACAGAGTTTGAAGAAGAAAGATTATTGCAAATGTTGAAGAAACACCGAGGTGCTATTGGCTATACTCTTGATGACTTGAAGGGGATTTCTCCCTCTATTTGCCAACACGCCATTAATATGGAAGATGATGCGAAGCCTGTTGTTGAACCTCGGCGTCGTCTAATTCCCAAGATGAAGGATGTGGTAAGAAATGAGGTATTACGACTTCTTGAAGCTGGTATTATATATCCTATTGCTGATAGTAGATGGGTTAGTCCTGTGCATTGCGTTCCTAAGAAAGGAGGAATGACTGTTGTGCCTAATGATAATGATGAGCTCATACCTCAAAGAGTAGTTGTAGGGTATAGAATGTGCATTGATTATCGAAAAGTTAATAAAGTTACTAAGAAAGATCATTACCCTTTACCATTTATTGATCAAATGCTAGAAAGGTTATCTAAAAATACTCATTTTTGCTTTCTTGATGGTTATTCCGGGTTTTCACAAATTGCTGTTAAAGCTAAAGATCAAGAGAAAACCACTTTTACTTGTCCCTATGGAACTTATGCTTATAGGCGTATGCCTTTTGGTTTATGTAATGCTCCTGCTACTTTTCAAAGATGCATGTCTGCTATTTTTCATGGCTTTTGTGAGAGTATTGTGGAAGTATTCATGGATGATTTTCCGTCTACGGGAATTCTTTTGATAGTTGCTTGCGAAACCTTGATAAAGTTTTGCGAGAGATGTGAAGAAACTAATCTTGTTCTTAATTGGGAGAAATGCCACTTTATGGTTAATGAAGGAATTGTATTGGGACATAAAATTTCTGAGAGAGGTATTGAAGTTGATAGAGCTAAAGTTGAAGCTATTGAGAAGATGCCCTATCCGAGGGATGTTAAAGGTATTCGTAGTGTTCTTGGTCATGCTTGGGTTTTATAGGAGATTTATTAAAGATTTCTCCAAGATTTCAAAACCTCTTACTAATCTTCTTCAAAAAGATGTACCTTTTGTTTTTGATGATGATTGTAAGGAAGCTTTTGAAACTCTAAAGAAAGCCTTAACAACTGCTCCTATAGTTGAACCTCCTGATTGGAATTTACCTTTTGAAATTATGTGTGATGCTAGTGATTTTACTGTAGGCGCTGTTCTTGGACAGCGAGTAGATAAAAAATTAAATGTTATTCATTATGCTAGCAAGACTCTTGATGCTGCTCAAAGAAATTATGCTACTACTGAAAAAGAATTGTTAGCTGTAGTCTTTGCTTGTGATAAATTTAGATCTTATATTGTTGATTCAAAAGTTACAATTCATACTAATCATGCTGCAATTAGATACCTTATGACAAAGAAAGATGCTAAGCCGAGGCTTATTAGATGGGTACTTCTTTTGCAAGAATTTGATTTACATATTGTAGATAGGAAAGGTGCTGATAATCCTGTTGCTGATAATTTGTCTAGATTGGAAAATATTGCTTATGATCCTGTTCCTGTTAATGATAGTTTTCCAAATGAACAATTAGCTGTAATAAAGGTGAGCTCGCGAGACAGTCCTTGGTATGCTGATTATGCTAACTTTATTGTTTCCAAGTACTTGCCTCCAACCTTTTCAGCTCAGCAGAGGAGGAAATTCTTTTATGACTTGAGGCATTATTTCCGGGATGACCCACACTTATATAAAGAAGGAGTGGATGGTATTATGCGAAGGTGTGTTCCGAATATGAACAACAAGAGATATTGAGTAAATGTCATGGCGAGTGCTTATGGAGGACATCACGCCGGAGATAGAACCGCGCAAAAGGTTCTACAATCAGGTTTTTATTGGCCAACTCTCTTCAAAGATGCAAGGAAGTTTATTTTATCTTGTGATGAATGTCAAAGGGGTGGTAATATCTCCAGACGCAATGAAATGCCTATGAATTATACTCTTGTTATTGAACCGTTTGATTGTTGGGGATTTGACTTCATGGGACCTTTTCCCTCTTCAAAAGGTAACACTCATATACTTGTTGCTGTTGATTATGTTACTAAATGGGTGGAAGCCATACCTACAAAAAGTGCTTGATGGTGAGACCTCTTTAAAAATGCTTTTAGATATTATTTTTCCTAGATTTGGAGTACCTAGATATATTATGATGGATGGAGGTTCTCATTTTATTCATGGAGGTTTTAGAAAAACTCTTGCTAAGTATGGTATTAATCATAGAATTGCTTCCGCTTATCACCCTCAAAGTAGTGGTCAAGTAGAACTATCAAATAGAGAAATTAAATCTATCTTGCAGAAAACCGTTAATAAATCTAGAAAGAATTGGGCTAGTAAATTGAAAGACGCACTTTGGGCTTATAGAACTGCTTATAAAAACCCCATGGGAATGTCACCTTATAAAATGGTTTATGGAAAAGCTTGTCATTTACCTTTAGAACTAGAACACAAAGCTTATCGGGCTGTTAGAGAATTAAATAAAGATCCTAAACTTGCCGGTGATAAGAGGTTGCTACAATTAAGTTCTCTAGATGAATGGAGAAGTGATGTCTACGTTCCCCCTCCTTTCCTGTAGACAGTGTTGGGCCCCCAAGAGCAGAGGTTTGTAGAACAGCAGCAAGTTTACCCTTAAGTGGATCACCCAAGGTTTATCGAACTCAGGGAGGAAGAGGTCAAAGATATCCCTCTCATGCAACCCCGCAACCACAAAGCAAGAAGTCTCTTGTGTCCCCAACACACCAAATAGGTGCACTAGTTCGGCGAAGAGATAGTGAAATACAGGTGGTATAAATAAGTATGAGCGAGTAGCAACGGTGCCGAAAAATAGCTTGCTGGCGTGTAGTTGATGGTGGTAGTATTGCAACGAGTAGTAACACGGTAAAACGAGTAAACAAGCAAGAGTAACGCTAGCAGTATTTAGGAACAAGGCCTAGGGATTACACTTTCACTAGTGGACACTCTCAACATTGATCACATAACGAGAATAGATAAATGCATACTCTACACTTTGTTGGATGATGAACACATTGCGTAGGATTACACGAACCCTCAATGCCGGAGTTAACAAGCTCCACAATAATGCTCATATTTTAGTAACCTTTAGTGTAAGATAGATCAACGAGACTAAACCAAGTACTAGCATAGCATGCACACTTGTCACCTTCATGCATATGTAGGAGGAATAGATCACATCAATATTATCATAGCAATAGTTAACTTCGCAATCTACAAGAGATCATGATCATAGCATAAACCAAGTACTAACACGGTGCACACTGCTGTCACCTTTGCACACGTGCGGGAGGAATAAACTACTTTAATAACAAATCACTAGAGTAGCACATAGATAAATTGTGATACAAAACATGTTGCAATCATAAAGAGATATAAATAAGCACTTCACTACGCCATTCAACGGTGAATAAGTATTACGTGAAATATGGCCTAAGAGACCCACACGGTGCACACACTTGTCACCTTTACACACGTGGGACAAGGAGTCTCCGGAGATCACATAAGTAAAACTCACTTGACTAGCATGGTGACATCTAGATTACAAGCATCATCATATGAATCTCAATCATGTAAGGCAGCTCATGAGATTATTGTATTGAAGCACATAGGAGAGAGATGAACCACATAGCTACCGGTACAGCCCCGAGCCTCGATGGAGAACTACTCCCTCCTCATGGGAGCAGCGGCGGTGATGAAGATGGCGGTGGAGATGGCAGCGGTGTCGATGGAGAAGCCTTCCGGGGCACTTCCCCGCTCCGGCAGGGTGCCGGAACGAGAGACTCTGTCCCCCGGATCTTGGCTTCGCGATGGCGGCGGCTGCGGAAGGTTTTGTGGTTTTCGTCGAACGCCCTGAGGTTTTTAGGTCGGGGGCTTTATATAGGCGGAGAGGCGGCGCGAGGAGGGCTTACGGGGGCCCACACCCTAGGGGGCGCGCCCCCTTGGCCGCCCGGGGTGTGGTGTGGTGGCCCCTGCCCCCTCTACGGCGGTTCTCGTGTGTTCGGATGCTTCCGGGTAAAATAGGAATCCGGGCGTTGATTTCGTCCGATTCAGAGAATATTTCGTTACTAGGATTTCGAAACCAAAAACAGCAGAAAACGAGAGCGGCACTTCGGCATCTTGTTAATAGGTTAGTTCCGGAAAATGCACGAATATGACATAAAGTGTGCATATAACATGTAGATAACATCAATAATGTGGCATGGAACACAAGAAATTATCGATACGTTGGAGACGTATCAGCATCCCCAAGCTTAGTTACTGCTCGTCCCGAGCGGGTAAAACGATAACAAAGATAATTTGCGGAGTGACATGCCATCATAAACTTGATCATACTATTTGTAAAGCATATGTAGTGAATGCAGCGATCAAAACAATGTATATGACATGGGTAAACAACTGAATCATAAAGCAAAGACTTTTCATGAATAGCACTTCAAGACAAGCATCAATAAGTCTTGCATAAGAGTTAACTCATAAAGCAATAATTCAAAGTAAAGGTATTGAAGCAACACAAAAGAAGATTAAGTTTCAGCGGTTGCTTTCAACTTGTAACATGTATATCTCATGGATATTGTCAACATAGAGTAATATAATAAGTGCAATAAGCAAGTATGTAGGAATCAATGCACAGTTCACACAAGTGTTTGCTTCTTGAGGTGGAGAGAAATAGGTGAACTGACTCAACATTGAAAGTAAAAGAATGGTCCTCATAGAGGAAAAGCATCGATTGCTATATTTGTGCTAGAGCTTTGATTTTGAAAACATGAAACAATTTTGTCAACGGTAGTAATAAAGCATATGCATCATGTAAATTATATCTTATAAGTTGCAAGCCTCATGCATAGTGTACCAATAGTGCCCGCACCTTGTCCTAATTAGCTTGGACTACCTGGATTATCACCGCAATACATATGCTTTAACCAAGTTTCACAAAGGGGTACCTCTATGCCGCTCTGTACAAAGGTCTAAGGAGAAAGCTCGCATTTGGATTTCTCGCTTTTGATTATTCTCAACTTAGACATCCATACCGGGACAACATAGACAACGGATAATGGACTCCTCTTTTAATGCTTTAAGCATTTGACAACAATTAATTCTTTTCTCATTAGAGACTTGAGGATATTTGTCCAAAGCTGAAACTTCCACCATGAATCATGGCTTTAGTTAGCGGCCCAATGTTCTTCTCTCACAATATGCATGCTCAAACCATTCAACTCAGTGTAGATCGCCCTTACTTCAGACAAGACGAACATGCATAGCAACTCACATGAAATTCAACAATGAGTTGATGGCGTTCCCCGATAAACATGGTTATCGCACAACAAGCAACTTAATAAGAGATAAAGTGCATAATTACATATTCAATACCACAATAGTTTTTAAGCTATTTGTCCCATGAGCTATATATTGCAAAGGTGAATGATGGAATTTTAAAGGTAGCACTCAAGCAATTTACTTTGGAATGGCGGGAAAATACCATGTAGTATAGGTAGGTATGGTGGACACAAATGGCATAGTGGTTGGCTCAAGTATTTTGGATGCATGAGAAGTATTCCCTCTCGATACAAGGTTTAGGCTAGCAAGGCTTATTTGAAACAAACACAAGGATGAACCGGTGCAGCAAAACTCACATAAAAGACATATTGAAAACATTATAAGACTCTACACCATCTTCCTTGTTGTTCAAACTCAATACTAGAAATTATCTAGACCTTAGAGAAACCAAATATGCAAACCAAATTTTAGCATGCTCTATGTATTTCTTCACTAATAGGTGCAAAGTATATGATGCAAGAGCTTAAACATGAGCACAACAATTGCCAAGTATCACATTACCCAAGACATTATAGCAATTACTACATGTATCATTTTCCAATTCCAACCATATAAGAATTTAACGAAGAGGAAACTTCGCCATGAATATTATGAGCTAAGAACACATGTGTTCATATGAACCAGCGGAGCGTGTCTCTCTCCCACACAAGCATGATGTAATCCAATTTATTCAAACAAAAACAAAAACAAAAGCACAACAGACGCTCCAAGTAAAGCACATAAGATGTGGCCGAATAAAAATATAGTTTCAAGAGAAGGAACCTGATAATGTTGTCGATGAAGAAGGGGATGCCTTGGGCATCCCCAAGCTTAGACGCTTGAGTCTTCTTGATATATGCAGGGGTGAACCACCGGGTGCATCCCCAAGCTTAGACTTTTCACTCTTCTTGATCGTAGTATATCATCCTCCTCTCTTGACCCTTGAAAACTTCCTCCAC
>NC_061509.1:232763713-232806175 GCF_022539505.1 Lolium rigidum
GGTAAGTGACCAAATTTGAGGTGCCAAAAAAAACTCCAAGAAAAGAAAGTTTTATAGTACATAGAGGATGACATGCGGGTCCCAGTTAGCAGCAGCGGTATCACCGTTTGAGAGGCGGCAGAGGATCGAAAGAAAAAGGCAAGTGACCAAATTTGAGGTGCCAAAAAAAACTCCAAGAAAAGAAAGTTGATTGCACATAGAGGATGACATGCGGATCCCATTTAGCAGCAGCGGTCTCAACGTTTCCAAGGCGGCAAGGGATCAAAAGAAAAAGGAAGTAGCCAGAAATCAGGGGGTCAAAAAAATCCAAGAATAGAAAGAATTTTGGTTCATAGAGGATGACATGCGGGACCCATGATCCCGCATCGTAAACGGCTCGATCGGAGAACGTTGAACGAGATGGCGCGATCGAGAAAAAAACAATGCCGAGAGGCTGCCATCCGGGCCCTACATCCCTCGGCGGTGCGGATTTGCGTTGACTCGGCCGGCGAACCCGAGATTTCGAGATGCACCACGTCCCGGGCCACCATACGCGACGTTTTGGCCGCTTTCGTCGGGCTAGGTGGCCTCAAAAACGAGAAAAAAAAGTTTTGACATGCACCACGGAGGGACCAAAAATCGTCGGCCATGGTACACGAGCAACCACGGCGCGACTTCAACTTCGTCGGCCATGGAAAATTTTCTTGTAGTGAAAAGAGAGCATCAAAAGCAAATAAGAAACACTTTTAAGTCTAACCCACTTCCTATGAAAATGAATCTCTTAAATAAACAAGTCATGTAAGCATAATGCAATAAGCATAGAAAGGCAACACAAGCGCAACTTCAAGATTCTCAACATAAAGAGGGGAAACTTAATATTATTAAGATGCATATAACCATGTTTCCCTCTCTCATAATAACTTTCAGTAGCATCATTGATGAAATCCACAATATAACCATCACTTAAAACATTCTTATCATGGTTCATATGCATAAAAGTATCATTAATTTTGGCATAAGAAAAACTCTTCTCATTAATAGTAATTGGAGCAGGATCATTATCAAGAATTTGAACATGGTAAACAAGTTGCATACTAAGGGAATGGTTTTTGGCAATCCCATCATGACTATGACAAGTTTCATAAGGATAATTATAACCTGTGTCATAGTATTCTTTATAATAATTGTCAAAGACTGGAGGCATAGTGTCATCATAAGAAATAGAATAGTTATCTTCCACAATGTGTTCATCTATAAACATACCATCATTGTTACTAGAAGGAGATTTATCAAACATATAATCATCAGTAGCAAAAGGATTTTCAAACACCTCATCCCCAAGCTTAGAGCTTTCTATATCATTATGGGAAGAAACATGGATAGTACTAATACTATGGCAATTATTAACATCATCATTTTCAGAATTAGTGTCCCAGAGATCTTCAATATCAAAAGTAGTGTGCTGTTCTAAATCATGATCACTAATGTAGGTAAAGGGAATAGGAAGATCATTGCACTCAGATTCATTATCATAATAATCATTAGGAGCAACATACTTACGGTTACCTATCGTTATCTCATACACGCGGGGATATGCCGTTACCTCTTTCTTTTTATTCCCCCTCTTCTTCTTCTTCTTCGTTCCCTTCTTCTTCTTCTTCTTCTTCTTCTTCTTTTCCTTCTCCTCGTTCCCTTCTTTAGGAGGAAGAGGCTTGAAGGGAGGCTTCTCCACATAGCCTGATTTATTTCCAGAAACAATAGAAGAAACTTGGGAGGATTCCTCCTTTTCATTAATAAGTTCAAAACACACAACGGTCCTATCATATTTTGGCAAAGTGTCATCTTCTAAATATTTTGTATGTAAGTATTTGTATGGCAATTATCAATGCAATAAGATAGACACCCATGCAGGACACTATTAATATCAAGAGCACTCATATCCACCAAAGAAGTTTTTCTCAATAACTCTTCACACTCCAAAAATAATGTAAGTTCATCATCCTGATTAGGAGTGATTTCACCATCAGAATACAAATTTGCAGCACTCATGAGGTTCGAATTATCATTGGAGGAGCATTGAAAATTAAAATGACCCACTCTATGGCAAAGTTCACAAATAGAAGGATAGAGGGCACAAACTTTTTCACCAAGATCATCTAGAGCCCTAGACCACTTTCTAGTTTTTTCATTCCTGTGATGGATACAATATTCTTCTTCAATTTTATTCTTTTCACAAGGTCTATGAACTCCACAAAAATTAACATGCTTATAGGAAATAGCATTTTCATAAATTTGAGCATGTTCATTGCAATCATTAATAACAGTTTCATTTTCCATGCAAGTGTCTTTGAAAGGTTCATGATACATGTACCAATTTTCTTTAGGAACATTAATATGAGAAGCAAAGGCTCTATAGCAATCGACCATAATTTGAGGATCAAGACCATATTTAGCACTAAGCTCTTGAAAATCAGCAGTTTGAGCGAAAGACTTAATGCAATCATACTCGTAGTTTATACTTGATTCTTTACCTTTGTCGTTATCCCAATCTTCATTATTGCTTTGAATTCTTTCAAGAAGATCCCATCTAGCTTCAACCTCCTTGCTTGTGAAAGATCCCTCCAAACAGGCATCGAGATATTCCTTGTGGTGTCCTGAAAGCCTTGCATAAAAATTATTAATAATAACATTACGGGGGAGCTCATGAATGGGACATTTGAGCATTAGTGACTTCAATCTCCCCCATGCTTGGGAAATACTCTCTCCATCACGAGGATAAAAGTTATAAATGTAATTCCTATCAACATGCACTTCATGAGGAGGATAAAATTTAGAATAAAAGAGAGATACAATTTCCTCCCAACCAATAGATCGACCATTCTTCAACATCTTATACCATTCTGCAGCTCTGCCCTTCAGAGATATAGAGAATAGCTTCCTCTTAATTTGGTCCTTTGAAATACCTGCACTCTCGAACAACCCGCATAATTCATGTATAAAGAGTAAATGATCACTAGCATGGACAGTCCCATCTCCAAAATAGCAATTGTTCATAGCAAGTTCAACAATTTTCATAGGTATCTTGAAAGGAATAGTTTCAGCAGGTGGATTTAAAATATCACAAGCATCATCAGAGTTATCGCATATGGGAGATAAAGTATTATCAGAGCAAATTTTCTCCCCTAAAGTTGGGAAGCTAAAAAGATCATAAGAACTAGCTTCCCCAAGCTTAGACTTTTCCATAGCATTAGCAGTAATTGCGTTCATACTAATAACATTGCTACTATGCAAATAAGGTTCCATAGGTTTTTTAATTTTCGCATCAAACCATTCATGTCTTAGCTCAGGAAAAAGATTAAAAAGCTCACTAATTTTTTTGTTGTTTTCCATTATGCCTAACTAGTGAAAAATAAAAACAAGAAACAAAAAGATGCAATTGCAGAATCTAAAGGAAATAGCTTCGAGCACTCACACGCCAGCAACAGTGCTAGGAAATAGCTTAGTAGTCGGAGGATGTGAATACCTTTTACCTTACCTCCCCGGCAACGGCGCCAGAAAATAGCTTGATGTCTACGCACGCTTCTATTCCTGTAGACAGTGTTGGGCCTCCAAGAGCAGAGGTTTGTAGAACAGCGGCAAGTTTCCCTCAAGTGAATCACCCAAGGTTTATCGAACTCAGGGAGGTAGAGGTCAAAGATATCCCTCTCAAGCAACCCTGCAATCAAGATACAAGAAGTCTCTTGTGTCCCCAACACACCTAATACACTAGTCAGATGTATAGGTGCACTAGTTCGGCGAAGAGATAGTGAAATACAAGTAATATGGATGATTATAAGTAGTAATTGCAATCTGAAATAAAAATAGCAGCAAGCGAACATGTAGCAGAACTTGTTGTAAATGGGGTTTCAATGCTTAGAAACAAGGCCCAGGGATCATACTTTCACTAGTGGACACTCTCAAAAATGATCACATAACAATTAGATAACTTCTCCTCACTTGTGCTACTCTGAATTACTCTCCTATTGGAATCACTAATCATCACGTAGTGGCTACAAAAGCTCCACTCAAAGTTCATCAAGTACTTGACAAACACCACTCATAGGGATATCCTCATCAAATCATAATCCAAGATAATACCGTTGTAATTTAGACCGAGTACTAACATAGCATACACACTGTCAACAATAGCTATGAAAGGGGGAATAGATCACATCAATACTAGCATAGTAATAGTTAACTTCATAATCCACAAGAGATTACAATCATAGCCTACACCAAGTACTACATGATGCACATGCTGTCCACTTTACATCATGGAGGAGGAATAGACTACTTTAATAACATCACTAGAGTAGCACATAGATTAATAGTGATACAAAGCTCATGATCACATAAAGATCACACCATGGGAGAGAGATGAACCACATAGCTACCGGTAGAGCCCTCAGCCTCGGGGGAGAACTACTCCCTCCTCATCATGGGAGACAGCAACGGCGATGAACATGGCGATGGACTCGATGGAGATGACTCCGGGGGCAGTTCCCCGTCCCGGCGGCGTGCCGGAACAGAGATTCTGTCCCCCGAAACTTGTCTTCGCGATGGCGGCGGCTACGAAACTCTTCGTGGAATATCGATTGTTTTAGGGTTTTCGCGACGGATAGAATATATAGGCGAAAGGGCGGAGTCAGAGGAGCCAGGGGGTGGCCTCCCCACCAGGTGGCGCGGCCAGTGATGGGCCCGCGCCCAGGTATGGTGTGGGGCCCCCTTGGCCCCCTCTCCGGCACTTCTCTGGCTCTCTGGGTCCATCTCGGTAAAATAGAAGGTTTGGCTTTTGTTTCGTCCAATTCCGAGGATATTTCCTGTGTAGGATTTCTGAAACCAAAAACAGCAGAAAACAGGAACTGGCGCTTCGGCATCTTGTTAATAGGTTAGTTCCGGAAAATGCATCAAAACGATATAAAGTATGGATAAAACATGTAGATATTGTCATAAAACTAGCATGGAACATAAGAAATTATAGATACGTTGGAGACGTATCACCATGGCTGGAGGTTTCTCCACAGCAGCACAGCTCGGGCGCAGGTTAGGGGCGCGGGGTGCCTCTCCTTGGCCCGGCGTGCCTCTGGCTGCGAGGAAGCTGGGGCGGCGGCCCCAGAACTGTTGGCTTGGTGGTGTTGTGCGGGTGGCAGCAGTGTGAGGCGCTACAGCTGCTGCACGGCAGCGAGGTAGCCGGGGCGGCGGCCCCGGATAGGTGGTCGTGCTGCGGGAGGGGCAGCTCTGGCCTCCCGCCAGCATGGTGTCGTCGTCGCGGCGTGAAGTGACGCGACTGCGGCATGTGGTCAGGTTTGGTGGTCGCCGATGGAGCCACACTGCATGTTCTGCTGCTCCTTAGCCTAGGCCCTTGGGCTTGGCGGTCAAGATCGTGCTCCAGGTGAAAGCCTTGCACTTAGGTGCCGACGGAGGCGGCGCCCTAGGGTGTCGTTCTCCTTCTTGAATGCGTCGTTTGGGAGTTGCGATCCTCTACCGATGCGGGTGGCTTGTGTTTCTCCGGGTGAAAACCTAAGCTCCTTTGGAGCGGGCCGTGGCGATGGAAACACCGTTACCTTCTTGCAAGCATCGCCTTGGAGCTTCTCAACCCTCGTAGTGCGATGGGCTTGCGGCTGACCGTGGGGTGGCTTCGTGGTCTGGGTGGAGGATGCCGGGGCGGCGGCCCCGGGAAGGCGGTTGTAAGCCGAGGCGGCGGCCTTAGAAGCTTGGCAACCATGGCTCTATGAGGCAGGACCGTGGTTTTGCGTTGCATGGTGACGAAATAGTGCCATGAGGGTGGCTGGTTCGTCACCATAGTCTCTTTTTTTTCCTTTCTTTCTCTTTTCTGCTCGTTTCCGGATGTACTTTCGTTCGGGCGACATGTGTGTACGATTTCCCTCTGCTTATCAATGAATGCTAGCATTTGCTGGATCTTTCAAAAAAAAGTAACACGCGCGCGTTAGGGGAGCTCAGCTCAGCTGTCAGCTGCCCTTATTTATCATATCGATCAGTTAACTTGTAAGCGACGTCGTCGACACAAGCTTGAAAAGATGTGTCTCACGCAACGCAACGCTCTCTCTGGCGACTCGGGACGCGACTGGGAGCTCGCCCTCCCGGAGCGCCGCCGCTGCTCTAGTCGCACCTAGGGGGGTCGCCGGACGTCGGCGAGGAAAGGGAACCGGTTCGCCGTCCTCGCCACCGTCGTCTCCGAGGCCGAGGGCTTGGACAGCGAGATCTATGGCTCGGACGCCGACGCTGTTCTCCCGCCGCCGCCCCCCTCCCCGATGAACCTAGGGAGGTTCTGGCCAGATCTGGTGGGGGAGCCGCTGCTGCCGCCGTCGCTTGTCTCCCCGAGGGCGGGGATATCCCCGCGATGCCCCTCTGCTCCAGCATCACCGCCGCCGCTTGGGCCCACCCACTTCCAGTCGCTCCCCAGTGTTCTGGACTTCGGACGGAAGTCTCCTGCTGCTTCGGGTGCTGGATCTGGCTCGATCCGCATCGGCGACCTCGTGGTGGCGCTCCCACCGTGCCATGGGCGGCCGGAGCCGAGGGAGGCGCCGCTGCCGCGGCTAGGGTTTTTGCTCAGGAACGAGCGATCTGGCCCAGACCGCGGGGGTCCTGGTGGGCCGGCCGAGGGGCTGGGTGCCTCTCTGATGGCCCAGGATCATCCTTCGCCTAGGTTGTTTCGGCCTCTTGGGCCGGCCCAACTGACGGAGGGGCTGTCGGTCGCCTCTACCCCGCACCCTGCACCGTCGGATTTGTGCCACGTCGCATCTGGTGGGGATGTGCGGTCCAGCGCGACTAGGGTTTCCGCTGAGGACGATTTTACCCCTCCCGCCGCCGCAGGTACTTAGGTGGTTCTGGCTTTCACCCCAAACCCTAGATCTCACACTCGCTTTCCCTGCCTCCGCTCGCGACGTCCGACGCAACCTCTTCTCCGCCAAGACCCTCTCCTTCCTCCGGCAAGCTCGTTCCCCACCTCTCGGCCATGGATCGAGATTGTTCCTCCCACGGCAAGCGGTCGCTCGATGACTACAACGACGGGTACTCCCGCAACCACGCGCATGATCTCCGGCAGAAGCTCGACAGGGAGCAGGAGGAGCACCGCAGGCAGCAGTGCCAGCGCGACCGCGAGTTCGACCGGGCGGGCTCCTCATCGTGGCGTTCCGAGGGGGAAGGCCCACGACAGGATGCTCGGGCCCCTCCGCCACCTCCACCTCCTCCGCGCGGCCGCGATTCAGGGAAGAACGCTGGCAGGAGGTCCCTCCGCCAACCCGCGCTCCTCAAGGCCCGCCTCCTGCTCCTTCCTCCGGGGACGCCACCGGCTCAGGGGAGGCCGCTGCGACGAACCCGGACGTGGCCCACATAACCTGCTACAACTGCGGGAAGCAGGAGCACATCCAGGCCGACTGCGTCGACGAGCCCTTCTTCGTCAATTGCAAGAAGGTGGGCCACCTCTCGGCCATGTGGGCTGCTCTCGCCAAGGTTCTGGCCCCCTTCTGGGCGGGTTTTGGAGGAGGGCGCCAGGGTTTCCTCTGCCTTGACATTCCTGAGGAGGAGCTCCAGCGTCCCGCCTCCAACTCCGCTACTGTTATCCTGGACGGGGGGTGCCTCTCGGAACTGGCAAGTGCGGCAGCTCTCTTAGTTGATGAAAACTGGAACTGGCAAGTGCGGCAGCTCTCTTCTACGGATTTTGCCATCGTCTTCCCGTCCAAGGAGAGCCTCCACATTGCGATCCGTGGGGGCGGACTCACTCTGCCGTCGAGCAAGATCAAGGCCCTTGTCACCGTCCCGCTGGGAGATCCGCTCACATCTGAGACCCTTCAGGAAGTCTGGGTCAAGCTGATTGGGGTGCCGCCACCTCTGCGCCTCGCGGAACGGCTGTTACTGTCTACACGTGAGGTGGGCGCCCTATCTCTATGGATGTGGACTCGATGGCACACCTAGAGACCCCGGTCAGGACGTCCTTTGGCTGCCGCAAGGGCGACGTGCTCCCTGATTCCATCACGCTCTTCGTCAACATGCAAGGTTATCGTATCAAGGTGCTCCGCGAGAATGTATCTGCTGAAGACTCTCCATTACAAGCCCCACCAAGGTTCCCTCCAGGCGACGGCAACGAGGAGAAAGAAGAAGACTGCGAGGAAACTGACGATGATCGTTGGGATGGGCGGCGGGGCCACCACCTTAAGGACAAGAGATCCACGGCCTCCGCGCCGGGCGCAGGAGGGGGCGGACCGCGTAAATCCGTGCCTCTGGCATCCTCTCCATGCTCCCCGTCGGCCTGCACCCTTCCTGTTGATGCGGCGCTCAGCCTTCGCATCCCTGCCTCTGCCTGCAGCCAGTACGGTACCAATCTGACCCCCACAGGCAACATCTTTCCCCTCGTGGCGCAAATCATCAAGGCCTTAGTCCCTACAAGCTCCGAAAAACAGTCTCCAAACTTGTCTGATAGTGAACTCCTCCTTCATCTCGACCTACCAGATGATCCTGTGTCGGTGGAGAGGGTCTCCGCGACGCAGGGCAAAGCTATGAATCTGTCCGAAGCAGAACGGGTGGAGGTGGGCTGGGTCACCCCTCCCTCTGCATCTTCGGACCAGGAATACAGGCGGGATAGCGAACGCCGGAGCAAGAGCAACCACAATCGCCTCTCTCGGAAGCTTTTGCTGGAAGCGGCCGCGGCCCCGGCCACTGAGGAGATCCCTGCGTCATCCCCTCCACCCGCTCTTGGCCTCCATCATGCGCCGGCTCTCCCTTGGAAGCTCTCCTCCCTCGGGCCAACTCTTGCTTCTGTGTGCTCCGATCCCAGCCCTGGGGGCTGCAGTTGCAAGAGCACCTCGCTCCAAGGCGCCTCCGGTGGAAGCTCAACGTAAGAGCGCGCGGTCTAAAGGGGCAACTGAAGGTCCGGTCCTCGAACGTGCCATCCGCGCCACGGCCGAGAAGAACGCCTTGACCAAGAGCACCAGCGATGGCACTGCTACTCCTTCTTCCGCGACGCCCGCTCCAGGTAACTCGAACTCCCCTTCTACCTTTGTTGCATTTCAAGATTCTTCGGTAGAACATCTTGTTAAGGTGGCTAGAGAGAGCTGCATTCTGTTCAAATCATCGGAAGGGTCGCCGGCCCAAGCGGTGTCTCTACTCCAAGCTCGTGAACTCGCCCAAGCTGATCTCCTAGCAGCCAGGCGGAAAATCAAAGTGGAGGCGGCCAAAGCCAAGGAGGACGCCGCGCGGGAAAGTACTAACCAAAGGGAGGAAGGTGCTTGCCCTGAGGGGGGTTCCGAGGGGGAACCAACCTCGGGTTCTGGCAAAACCAAGAAGCTCGCAGCCAAGAAAAGAAGAGTTGCTCGCAGGCCTACACCTGTTGGTCACCGGCCGATCACCCGCCAAGCACGGGCTCAGAATATGGTTCGCCAATGAGGGCTCTCTTCTGGAATATCAGGGGGTTCGGCCGACAGGGGAGGCGAACCTTGCTCAAAGAATACCTCAGGCTCCATCGCATTGATCTAGTCCTCTTGCAAGAAACCATCAAACAAGATTTCACGGACGCAGAGCTCGCAAGTTTAGAGGTGGGCGACAAGTTCTTCTGGTCTTGGCTCCCAGCTAACGGTCAATCGGGAGGCATGTTGCTGGGAGTTAGAGACAGTATGTTTGAAGTTGGGAGAATGGACAGGGGTCAATTCTTCCTTAGTCTTTCTATTCTTCATCGTGCCACCAACAAAAAGATAGAGGTGATTGGTATTTACGGTCATGTTGATCACGCTCGTTCCAGGGGGTTCCTGGCCGAGCTTACGGACAAAATTTCCCGGTGTCCCCTTCCGATTCTCATGGGGGGTGACTTCAACCTTATCAGAGCATCCGAAGATAAGAACAATGATAATCTGAACTGGACGCTCATCGACCTTTTCAACTATTAAATTGCGTCATGGGCCCTTAGGGAAATCCCGCGCACGGGAGCACGATTTACCTGGTCTAATCATCAGCTCAACCCAGTCCGCTCCGCCCTTGACCGTGTGTTTGTGTCTGCATCTTTCGAAGCCATCTTTCTGCTGTGTTCACTGTCTGCGGAGACCAGTCTTGGTTCTGATCATACGCCACTGGTTTTTGACACGGGGGAGGGCTTCCATGTGCGTTCCAACAGATTCTTATTCGAGACAAGCTGGTTCGAGCGCCACGACTTCGTCCCGCTGGTTCAGCTAACCTGGGAGCGGCTGCTAACCAAGGTGGGTGGCCGCGACATCATTGGCTGGTGGTCCTTCATGTCTGCAGGATTACGACAATACTTGAGGGGCTGGAACCAGAATCTGTGTAGGGACACCAAGGCCACAAAAAGGCTTTGCTGACCCAAATCGCACAACTTGATGTACTGGCAGACGCCTCAGGCCTCGACGAGGATTCTTGGGCCTCAAGATACCACTTGGAGGAGCAGCTTCTGCACATTTACAGAGTGGAGGAGGAACACTGGCAGTAGCGCGGAAGAGTCAGGTGGGCTCTGCAGGGCGACGCGAACACAACTTATTTGCACGCTGTCGCCAATGGGAGGAGAAGGAAATCATCTCTGCGCTCATCACAGACAACGGAACAATCAAGGACCCCAAGCTCATCCAACAACACGTGTATGAGTTCTATAGGACCCTGCTTGGTCCGTCAACCCCAAGGGTCTGTGGGTTGGCGCCATCTACCTGGGAAGGGGATGCTCGGGTCTCAGAGGAGGAGAATGTGGGCCTGGCGTACACCTTCTCTGAAGCTGAACTCGAGGCCATAGTTAAGGAGATGAAGACTGACACCACCCCGGGCCCGGACGGTTTCCTGTGGCTTTTTTCAAGAACTTCTGGCCTCAGGTCAAACATGGTATACTGCACATCCTGAATGACTTTGTGCTGGGGCGCATCGACATTGCTAGGCTAAACTTTGGAATTATGTCCCTTATTTCGAAAGTCCCTGCGGCAGATCAAATCTCGCAGTACAGACCGATTGCCTTGATCAACGTAGTTTTCAAAATCCTCTCCAAAGCTTACGCCTCCAAGCTGGACCCTATAGCTAACAGGATTCTTTCCCCGAATCAAACTGCGTTTGTCAAGGGCAGAAACATCCGCGACAGTCCGCTAGCTCTTATGGAAATTATACACAACATCCGGAAGAGAAAGCACAACGGGGTGCTCCTCAAGCTTGACTTTGAGAAGGCATATGACATGGTGAACTGGGATTTCCTGGGGGAAGTTGTACGCTGCAAAGGATTTGACGAAGGTTACATCCACAGGATTTTGCAACTTTTCTCTGGGGGTCAAACTGCTATTTCTGTCAATGGTGAAGTGGGGCCGTTTTTTCGAAATAAGAGAGGGGTTCGACAGGGTGATCCCCTCTCCACTTTGCTCTTCAACTTCATCGGTGAGGCTCTGTCTGGGATTCTTTCTGCCGCTGCCACGGCTGAACACATTCATGGGCTAGTCCCACACCTTCTGCCTGGAGGTCTCACTCACCTCCAGTACGCCGACGACACACTCATCCTCATCCAGGGTTCGGACGAGGGTATTGCGAACCTTAAATTCCTCCTCATGTGCTTTGAAGATATGTATGGGCTCAAGATCAATTATCACAAGAGCGAGGTATTTGTGCTTGATCAGCGATACAGCGAGCGAACCTCCATTGCTAACAAGCTGAACTGCAAGCTCGGTACCTTCCCTTTCACATACCTGGGGCTTCCAATATCTGATAGAAAACTGACCCTTGAACAGTGGCTATTCTTGGTTCGGAAACTCGCCATTAAGATTGAACCATGGTTGGGTAGACTGATGTCCTCGGGGGGGGGGGGGCGACTCATTCTCTCCAATGCTTGCTTAGATAACCTGCCAATGTTTGCGATGGGTTTGTTCCTCCTCCATGATGGGATTCATGCGAGGTTCGACTCTCATCGATCCAAGTTCTTCTGGGAAGGGGCTGGACCAAAAAGAAAGTATCATCTTGTTAACTGGCCAAATGTTTGCAGACCCAAAGAAGCTGGAGGCTTGGGGTTACTCAATACCAAGAAGATGAACCTTGCGCTGCTTTTGAAATGAATTTGGAGGCTCTACCAAGAAGAGGACACGATCTGGGCTCGTATCATTCGTGCCAAGTATGTCGACGCCTCGGACCTGTTTGCGGGATCAGGCCAAGGAGGATCTCCTTTTTGGAAAAGTCTGCATAAAATCAAGCATCTGTTCAAAGTAGGCGCAAAGCACGAGGTGCGAGACGGTGCTAGAACTAACTTCTGGATGGACTGGTGGTGTGGGAGGGGTCCCCTCATGGAGTCCTTCCCTTTGCTGTTTTCCATTTGCGACAACCAAGCTATCTCGGTTGCTGAAGCGCTACACCAAAACTCCTTGCAGGTCCGTTTCTGTCGCTCGCTTGACCAGGAGGGCCTGCGGCAGTGGGGTGCGCTGCTAGAGCTGATGGCACCTCACCTGGAGCAAACGGGATCTTACTCGGTGAAGTCCATGTATACCCAACTCTCTCAGGGCACGACGGTAGCCCACTTTAAGACATATGGGAAGCTAGAGTACCGCTAAAAATCAAAATCTTCTCCTGCCAGTTAGCGGTTGATAATTTACCATCTGGGCAGCAGATCCTCACTAGACACGGTCCGTCCAATGGCCTTTGTGCTCTCTGTGGAGCCCCGGAGGATGCCACCCACATTTTCTTCGCCTGCTCCTTGGCGGCGTTCGCTTGGTCGGTCACGCGCCAGCTGCTCGGGTGCAACTGGCGCCCCGCCAACTTCGCCCAATTCCATGCCATTCTTGCTAGCTTCTCGGGGTATTCTAGAAGGCTGATGTGGGTCTTGTTTCTAGCTCAGTCTTGGGCTCTGTGGAACGTGCGCAATAAACTTGCTATCGAAAAGAAAACTATATCTAACCTAGCTGATATTATTTACAAAATCATCATTTTTTTGCAGATGTGGAGCCTAAAGTTCAAGTCAAGAGAAAATGAGGGGCTAAGCTGGATGGCACGCGAGCTAAGGGAGAAATACGTGCAGCTCAAGCCGGCGGCGCCGTGATGAAGTAGCTCATGCCGAGGTGCGGGGTCTGG
This sequence comes from Lolium rigidum, assembly GCF_022539505.1. NCBI lineage: Eukaryota > Viridiplantae > Streptophyta > Magnoliopsida > Poales > Poaceae > Lolium > Lolium rigidum. Next base: position 232,776,776 of record NC_061509.1, read on the forward strand.
GGGACGGCCAAGCAGCCATGGAAACTTTGTCTCTCCGCTTCGAAGCGTTCTCCCTTGTTTTGTTGAATCCTGAAACCTGTTATCCCTAGTCTTTGGCGAAGCTGTAATGCCCAGCAGTGTGTAACTTAACTCAAAACCTGATGTGGCTTTATTAATTTAAAGTTGGGCAAAGTCTTTGCCTGTTATCTAAAAAAAAAGTTAACTTGTAAGCTAGTCAGAAACGTGCATGGAGGTAAAGGAGCCAATGCTTAAGCTGTTTGGTACAGAGTGAGCTGAAGCCAATTGATCACTGACGGTTGAACATGTATCAGCAACCTAACATACTGAAATGGGAAGGAATTCAAAACCATTTTTTTTGTCTCTCCATAAATCTTTATGCAGTATATTATATGAAAACACAAAATCATCACTAAATAGACAAATAACATAATGATCAGCCGAGGATCATTTAGATCCTGAAATAGTACTTGACCTTGCTTGAGACCCTTGCACCAAACCATTCCGAGTCTCTGTATTTCTAGAGGTACTGCTATTGCTACCTTTGGCCTATAATTTCTTTGAATTAGATGGCCCCGACTTTGTACTTGCATTCCTCTTTGCAGTAGCTTTGGAGCTTCTTTGTGCATGCTACAAACGTAAGGTCAAGTTGAGATAAGAGTGTACACAAAAAAGTTAAAGTTAAATAGTCATGAGTTTACCATGGATGTTGGAGCCCGTGGTCATGTGGCGGATGGTGTAGCCGTTTGACTTGTGGATGCTGTAGTTGGTGGTTGTGTAGATGGTGTAGCTGTTTGACTTGTGGATGCTGCAATTGGTGGTTGCGTAGATGGTGCAGCCGTTTGACTTGTGGATACTGCAGTTGGTGGTTGTGTAGATGGTGTAGCTGTATGACTTTGCTGTGAAGGCTGCAAGTGAACATTTGTTACCGTGATTGGTAATTCGTAGTACGTGAATTTAAATTGAAGAGCCATGATAGATTACCATTTGATGAGCTTGATCTTCACCTCCGTTTCTCCTTACACAAGAGGTTCTATTAGGGCATCTCCAACCGGGCGACCCATCCCGCGCCCGCGCGTCCGGATGGGTCCAGCCGGACAAAAACCCGGCCCAGCGCGCGGACCCATCCCTAAAACGGATGTCCGCGGCGTCCGGATCGACGCAAACCCGGCCCAAATCTTGGCCGGGTTTGCGTGGCCGCAGACGCGAAAAGCTGGTCGCTCGCGTCCGCCCCTTGTCCGCCCCTGGCCCGCGTGTCATAGGCATAAACAATATTTTTCATTAAAGAGATTCATTACATTTTTTTTGTTAGGAACTACTTCTATCCTAAATATCGTACGGGGCCGGCGGCTCGCCGGCGACACCTCGCCGGCTCGCCGTCGGGGCCGTGGATTTCACTCGACGCGGGCGGCCTGTACGCGTGAGGATTCCACTCCAGCTTACGGGCTGGGTGGCGCGTCGGCGGCGGCGCGGGCGGCGGCGCGGGCGTCAGCAGCTTGGACGGAGGCCATCATCCTCCTCCTTTCTGTCCGCGCACCTCGGGCGCGCTCGCGCTCCGCCTCCTGCGGCGGAATCATCCGCTTCCCGCATAGCTCCACCTCCTGCAGAGCGGCGCGTTCCACAGCGGTGCGCGCCTCCAGGCGGACGCGGGCGGGGGCCTGGGCCTCGTGGTTCTCCTGCCGCCGGCGCATGCGCTCTTGCCGGCCGCGCTCCGCCGACTCAGCATCCTCCCGGGCGCGCCGCTCGAGCGACGGCATCTGGATGAGGTGACGGGCTGCTCGCATAGCGAGCAGCTCGTTCTTCTGGCCGAGGAGGTCGCCTAAGCGGCGGCGGCCGGCCCGCCAGATGCCCTCGTGCTCCTTCGTCACGCGCGTGAGGTCGGCGAGACGCTCCTCGATGGCGGCGTTGATGTTCGCCAGCGCGAGGTCCTCCTCGGCGACAGGCTCCTCCGCGGCGGTCGCCCCTCCTCCGCGGCCTCGTACCGGCCGTCCGCGGTCTCGTGCCAGCCCTCCGCGGCCGCCTCCCCCATCTCCGCGTCACCGGCCTTCTTGCCGCCGCCTCGGCAGCGACGCGGAGCGCCTCGTCGTCGGCGACCCACCGCGAGTCCGCGCGCTCCTCCTCCTCCGTCCGCGGGAACCTGGCCCGGGCGGCGAGGGAGAGCTTGGCCCATGTGGCCTGCAGGGTGCGCGGCATGGCGCCGGAGAAGGTGGAGGGGGAGAGAACGGTGATGCGGTCTGTGTGAGACCGCCGCCGTCTTTTATAGCCGGCGGTCTGGCGGGAAACTTGGGCGCGAGCGCGCGCCAATGGCGTTTTCGCGCGCGGGAACCTTGGTGCGCGCGGGATCTTTCCCGCGCGTTCCACCGCCCACCATGGCTGTCCCGTCGAGGCCTGCCATGGTGCAGCGCCGCGCAAGGAAGACGAACCACGTGGCGTCTCTTTGGGTCGCCGCGTTGGGCGCCGCGTGCGACCCAAACGGACACGCGGACGCGGGGCGCTGTCCGCGTGTCCGGGCGGCCACGCAAACGGCCCAAAACGGACGGTCCAGCGCGTCCGTTTTGGTCGCCTTGCATCTCCCACACCTAATGGTAGTTCCAGCTCTGCTAACTCTGCTGCTCCCTGGCTTCTCTTCAGGTTTCTTTGTCCTTGACTTCTTTTTCCTGCCAGGCATAGCATTGTGTCCAAGTGTCACTGGCCTAGGTCTATTTGAAATTGGCCATGCAGGCATGCCCTCCACGGGCTGGAGGCAGTGCTCATAAGTTTTTTTGAAGTTCTCAACATGGTAGCACTTCGCAATGTAATCATCAAGGCAGGTTGTATGGAAATATATGCAAACGATAGCATGTGCACAAGGGAGCCCTGAAAGTTGCCAATACCTGCAAGTACATGTTTTCTCTGCAAGTTTAACAGTAAACCTATTCTCTAATCCCCACTCCTTTAGCTTAACTTCATATGAGTCTTTGCCATTAAAAATAGTCTCACAATATGCTGACTAGTTGATGCTCTTCTTCAATTTCTTTGTTATGTTAGGACATATTGTCGGCAATTCTAGTTGCAGTCACTAACTTATTGTCTCTTCTCTGAGGGCAAATGTGCTCACCTTTGTAAGAAGTTATCTGCCAGCTCTGGAATTTGCTTGTTTTCTTCAATAAGTAAACCCAAGGACAGAAAGGCCAACTACAAACTGCCCTAGCTCTGTTCCCCTCATCCTTGAGAAACTTAATTTGTTTCCTCTCATGTAGACCATAATCAATGATGGCTTGCTTGAACTCCTGTTGCTATTAAATTTCATACCAAGCTTAAAATATGGCACCGTACAATTTCTATCAAATATTGCATATTTTGATTCTTTGACAACAAGCTCACCATCACTATCTTCATCCAAAGATTCATCATCATCACTCGAGTTACCTTCTATCTTCTCATTTGCATCGCTGAACTTCAAATCACCATAAAAAATGGGAGCTTTACCATCCTTCCCCGAAGCCTTGAACTGTAGATAACTCTCGTGAATGTTTGTTGCCTCTTCATCATCATCAGAATAATTATCATCAGGAGCATAGTCAGAATCATCAGAAGAAACATCAAAATTATCTCTACTAGTGTGAGTGGTCTGCACCAGTAATTTTTCCATCACTTCGTCCCGCATTGACAACATACCTTTATTGGTGCCAACAATTTGCGGCTTATTAACAAGAAGATCTGGTTCGGCAAAAGGGACACTTCTATTTCCACCTTGTATCTCATTCTCAAGAAAACCATCATCACCCGATTGTTCTCCCGGCTCTTCAACATAAATGTTCACATCACCGTCAACAGGTACATGCTTTAACATTACCATGCATGCATGGGCGGAGCCAGGGCCCGGCTAGCCTGGGCAGCTGCCCGGGCTCCCATTGTGCATGTCTTTGAAGGTTAAGTAGAGAAAGCTGGTTAAAATAGTATTTTAGCTGGACAAAATATGCTTTCTTGGTCGCTTTTTTTCCATCACATCTTGTCCAGGCTCTGATCCTGAGCTAGCTCCGCCACTGCATGCATGCATCATCACTCGCAAGACAACCAAGGCCATCAAATAGATCTTTCCCAGGCATCAACCAATGCAACATCTCTGTATCTAAGATATTGTGGTGAAGCCTCAAATGACGATGAATCTCTTCCATCCGGCATCTATCATGCGGAATCATAGACATGGCATTTTCCCCTCCCACATACTCCAGTGTGTGGCCGTCGTTAATGAATTTTCCATCGAAGTGGAAGCGAACACCCAAATAATACTTCTGAGACATCTAGAACCTGCATACATATAGAAACAAACAAAGTTCGCATTTGAAAATTGAAACCTATTTTTTCAATACAAAACTGTACTAAACATACATGATATAAATGCAATCATAATACTATACAGAAACTTTTCATGTATCCCTGTAGCGGCTTTGTCAAAACTCCCGTGAAGTAGAAGATTGACTGCAACACAATTTATAGGAGCTCTTCAGGCGTATGTAAATACATGCACGTGAGGCACAACGTGAGAGCTAACAAATTTGCATCCAATCTGTCGATTGGCGGAGGAAGAGATCTCACGAAGGAACCCAGTCCTACCGGCCTTGGCGGGGCGGTGGCCTGCAGACTAAGAGCATCTCCAGTCGCGTCCCCCAAACCGTCCCCCAAAGCGCCCCGGATTGAGCGTTTGGGGGACGTGTTTTGTTCGTGCCGCGTTTGGGGGACGTCGCTCCCCAGCCGCGTCCCCCAAACGCCGCCCCCAAACATTTAAAATAATTTTTTTAACACATAAACCATTTATATCAAATGTAGCATATGAAAAAAAATGTTTTCGAGGATTGTTTTCAAATTAAATTACAACAAACAATAAAACAAGTAATCAAATATAATTACAACAAACAATAAAACGCCGTGGAGGATATTCATGAACAGGCCCTTGCTCATCCTGTACCGGCGCCGAAAATTGTCGGCATGTGTTGCCCCGTCGGCGAAGTAGTCGTTGTGCAGCATGGCATGCCCCTCCATCCTCTGCCGGGGCTTCGACTTCCTTCTTCCCGGTCTTGATCCTCCGCGGCGCGGCCTCTTCCTCTTCTCCGCCTCGGCGTCAAGCATGTCCTGGAGGGAGGCGATGATCAGCAAATGCTCCCGCAGGTCGTCGTCGAACGCTTGCTCGTCCTCCAGCAGCAGGGCAACCATCTCATCGTCGCTGTCCATGGCTAAAGCAAAATCAATGGTTAAAATTGCGCCGAGGCAGACGACGCAACAAACAGCGACCAATCGCGCCTACCTGGCAAGTCGTCGAGCACCTTCCGTGCGCGGAGGCGGGGCGGATTTGACGGCGCGTTCGGGAGGCGCCGGCGACGCGGCGGCGGCGGCACGACCGGCGGGAGCCCCGGCCGCGACAACGGTGCTGACTCGCAGCACGGATCGGACGCCCAAACGGCCGGGAAATCCAGCGGCGGCGGTGGGGTGGGAGGCGCGGGAAGGAAGGAGCGACGAGAAAAGAGGCGCGAACCAACGGTTTATGCAAATAGTCGCCGACATGTGGGAGCCCGCCTCGCTTTCGTTGTGTCCGGCGTCCCCGGTGCGTCCCCCGTGGGACGGGGACGGGCTGGGGCGCCGGACACCGTATCGGGGCGCGCCGGACAAAAAAGGGCTTTGGGGGACGCGGCTGGAACGCTTTTTTTGTCCGGCGCGCCCCAAATCGCTTTGGGGGACGGTTTGGGGGACGCGACTGGAGATGCTCTAAGACCTGGGAGGCAGCCGTCTTGGCCAGAGGCACACGGGCAACGGGCTGCCGGCTGACGGGCCAACGACGCCGTGGCGGCGCTACAACTCGTCGCTAGGTTTCTAGCGTGACTCTGTTTCTCGCGACGGACACGGAGATGACGATTATGCATCTGCTGTACGGCAAGCGGCGGTGCACGAGCTGTTGGATGGCAGGCGATGGTCTCGGCAAGCTATTGGTCCTGGGCGGCACTAGGCACAGCATGGTTCCATCATCGACATCGCAGGCGAGGCCCTCCTGCAGTCCTGGTGCTGCATCTCATCTGTCTGTACTTGCGGCCTCAAAGAAAGGATACAAGGAAGAGGTGCAAGAGAAAATGAAGACCTATCTGCGGATGTGCAAAAATTCTATCACGCCGGCGATGACCCAGGCCGTTAGAGAGTTCGTAGAGGTCGATGCTTAGTCATGGTCAGGTTTTTCACGAGCTCCCATCTTGTTCCTTGAGAGCTCTCAGCGGCGGATCAGGCGGGGGGGGGGGGGGGTGTTGTGAAGTGTATAAAGTAGATTGCCTAGTCCTTTCCATCAGTTCGGACTTTTGGTTCAAGTGGCTAGTGCATGAAGCTTAACATGGTATCAGAGCCCCAGGTCCCGTGTTCAAATCCTGGCTTTCACATGGTTTTCGCAATTAAGCCTAAAAATTGTTGTTGTTCATGGTTTTCGCAATTAAGCCTAAAAAATTGTTGTTGTCCCCCTCTTTAGCCACCGCTGATGCCCTGTTTCGGTGTGCTCTTCTTCTTTCACGTGTTGACTTTCTCTTCTCTCGTCACAACTCACACGCGAGTGGGGGTGTTGTGAAGTGTATAAAGTAGATTGCCTAGCCCTTTCCATCAGTTCGGACTTTTGGTTCAAGTGGCTAGTGCATGAAGCTTAACAGGGGGGAGCGGTAGCCAGACCCCCCCCCTATGGTTCGGCCGCCTCCAACAATCTGTAGTGGGGGCTACTAGTAGATTTCGTCCCAATCTTAGAGTGATGTTGGACGTGGCGGTGGCGAGGTCAGGAGGCTGTACGCGCGGACTAGGATTAAGCAGGTAGGACCGGCGACCCCAATGCACTAAGACTTCTTCCACGGGGTGATCTGCGTGGTCTGTATTGTGTTTGTGCGTTCCAAACTTGATATAGGGGTGATCGGAGGTGTGTTCGGCGGGGCGTGTGCGTTTGGACTTGGTATTGTATGATTCTATGTGTTGGTGTGGATGTCTTTATATATAAAGCCATGCCAGAGGGCCTTATGTTCAAAAAAATTAGCAAAGGGCCTAGCTATATTCTGTATGTCCAATGTACTGAATAGAACAGCCTAGGTAGCCCATGAAGTTAATTGGAAAATGATTAGAAACCTCCGGGGGATCGCGTCGCTGGCAACCCCCGCCTCCTGGAAACGACACGTGTCGGTGAGACCCACACATGACGCTGCTGCCTTATCCCTTCCCAGCCCTCGCTTCTCTCCCATCCACTCATTTTTTTCCTGTCGTTGCCATGGAGTTTGAATCCCACGCGCGCATAGCATGAGCCGCCACTTCTCCCGGCCGCGCGCCGCTGCTGCCACCACCCAATCGTGCGTCGCGCCTCTGCCGCCGACGTGCCAGCCGTTGCTGTCGCCCAGTCACGCGTCGCCGCTGCCGACGTGCCCCACGCCCAAGGCATGACTCTCGCAATGAAGCGCCGCCATGCCGCTGCTCCTCCGCCGCCCGCGGTGGCCGTGCTTCTCCCCCATCGGCCCAACATGACGCGCTCCGATTTTGTGCATGGTGGCTCGAAGTCTCCCCAGTGTTGCGGCCACTCCGTCCTCTCGCCGCAGCGATCCGGCCGTTTGGAGGCATCGTCGAGGACGGCCCCGAGGCCCATGGCCAGCACTGCGGCCGCTTGTTGGCCGCCGGTATAGGTGCAAGGCATTCTCGTGCTTCGTGCGGTTTTACAGCATGGCCATGGTGCTGCCAAAGGCTCTGGCAGATGCTACCACGGGCAGGCGGGGATGCTACCATGGGGCAGAGCTAGGTTGATTTTTGCTGTGTACTATTTTTGATTTTGCTATGTTGATGTCTCCGAATTGCTACAATCATTTTACTATTTTTGCACCATACGCATCAGTTGGTTCCATTGATTTGCACTAATATTTTTTTTGGTACAACTGCTCTGTAATTTTGCTACAAAATCATAATGTTTTTGCTACCAGCACTCCGGTGAGGTCTTGTTGATTTCTCCGACGAGGTTTGTTTTTCTACAATTGAATATATTTTTTTGCTACGAAGTCTCTAGTGAGGTTTCTGGCGAGTCTCCGGTGGTGTGTACGGCGAGCTCAGCTTTTTTCTTTTGTTTCGTGGGTGAACCTACATTGAAGCAAAAGCTAGTATATTTTTTGCTGCCCGGCGGCAAAAGTTGGGACGAGTCTAATCTAACGATCAAAACGGTTTGGTTCCGTTGATTTGCACTAATTTTTTTTTTGGTACAACTGCTCTGTAATTTTGCTACAAAATCATAATGTTTTTGCTACCAGCACTCCGGTGAGGTCTTGTTGATTTCTCCGACGAGGTTTCTAATCCTTGGGGGACGCCCAGCAGTTTCCAAGTTATTTTGGCCCAAACCGTTGCAATAGATCAACTGATCCATCAGTCAGTCGCATACTGCAACCTCTCGTCCGACTCGATCACCTTGTTCGGGAGTCTGGCGGCGACATGGAATAATCGCCGTCTTGGTACTGCCCGCACTAGGGCTTGGCCGCTTCGTCGATCGTCGCCGTTGGCGTGAGGTAAGGGCGCATGGGTCTTCGATTAGCTGCATCCAGCAGAGAACCTTCAATCTTCTTTCTTCTAAGCGTCTCCGTTCTTGGTGTCCCGCTACACAGGATGTGCGCTGTCTAAGTACCAATCTGATCCGGTTCTCTCCAAGGTAAGGTGTAAATATTGCAATTGCATTCCAAGCGCACTACTTATACTTTTTGTCCGATTAACTGCAACTTTATTTTTGTACTATAGTAGAACTGTATAAAGCCTTAAAGATGAAAACACCAACAATAAGTAAAAAATATCAAGTCGGTTGGTTCCACTTCAAAATGCAATCCGATTGAGTAGATGTAGGTCATAGAACAACCTACTGGACATAATATATCTCAGGTTAGCTGAGTTTGAAGCCACGATCATTTGAGGGAGACCCCAGCAGGTTTTCTGGTTTAGGGACTCCCTTTTGACAACCAAGATGAAGCACGTTGATTTTATATTTCTGAGGTCCATCTTAACAATACACGGGAGCGTATCTATATAATGTAAGTTAATAAAATAGCGATGCTGGTTAAAATACACAGCTGATCGAAGCAATGTAAGCGATCATTGTCTTGTGCGTCCCCACCCCATGCTCAAATCCTGGATCTGCCCCTGAGGGCTTGAAAGGTTGTACGTGTTGGTTTGGCTGGGTAAGGTGTTTTCGCTGGTCTTGGGCCTAGGGACTCTTGTATCTGGATCGGACGATGTGCCTTAATTCATATTCGGGTGTGTAGTCTGCGGTTTTCGCCAATTTCCTTAATTAACCGTGCTTGTATGGTCTTCGGGTCTGATTTTCCTTATTAACCGGACCATTTTTCCTCTTTTTAATAATGCAATGCGGGAGCTTCCCGCCCTCTGACGAGGTTCCGTAAAAAAAATGAACATGATGGTTTGGAGGAGTAGAGTGCGGTGAATGTGGTTATAAAGAAAGAAAATGATCTCTTTGCAATCTTTGGCTACTAGAAATCTTTTGACTAAGATCAATTATGATGTCTGAGTTGACATTCGCATATGCAGGACTATGCTGAAGAAGCCTGCCTTTCAGGGCCGCCTTTCAGGGCCTGAATCTTTGCCATGAAGCACCTAAAACAGGCCTGCAATTTTGAAACTTCAAAAGAATTTGGGACATGTACAAAAAGATCAAAAGTCTGAAGACACGGGAGTAGTACATTGCTTAGCAGTTCTGGGAGAACTAGGAAAAATGATGTTTTGTTTGGCAAGTATCCCAGGAACACGCCGAACTCTAATCTTGTAAAATAATAAATTAATATACAAGATTGTTAAGTTCTTGAAAATTTGAAGGATTGTAAAGCTTTCCCTTCAAAGTTGTATGTTGTGATATGGAATCATGAATAAGGAACATGTTCGCTGAAAATTTTGTTTATGTATTATTGTTCTATCATCATTTGTTGAGAATGACAGACTGAGAGTATCAAGCGGAGAGATACTAAGGTTGTGCTGTTGATGCATGGGCCAAGTAGAGCATACAAATGCAACATTCTGATTTCTAGGTGAAGCAAAGGAGGCGCGCTAAGGCCAATTATATTTGGAAGTGGCTGAAAGTTTGATGGAGTAACCATTCCCAGAAAATAAAATGGGCCAAAATAAGGCAGAACAACAAAGTAACCATTCCCACAAAATAAAACGAGATAAAATAAAGCAGAACAATAGAGTTGCCAACAAAAACCTGTGATGTACATCAGTGATTAGTGCAATATAAAGTGTCATGTACAGGGTAAGGGTTCGTGATTTAGCAACACAACAACACTGAAACAATATCCATTACAATATTCAGCTACCAACAATACATAAACCTTGCAACTCCAGATGTGGTGAGAGTGGGGAGAAAAGTGAAAACAAATGGATGGTCTCCTTAAATTACAGTTGCCAAATGAAAAAAAAGGACTACATCCAAAAATCTTTAAATTACACAAGTCATGTCTCACTTTGATCGGGCGACGACGGTGTTTGAGCACTGTTCCCTTCTTGGAGGCGTCGTTTTTTGGAGAGTCTGTAATTCAGGTGTTGTCATGGCGGTGGATGTATTGTTGTTGTTAGGCCCGAGATACTGTAGCGGGACTTTTGTTTCTTAGTTTCTTTTCCTTTTTTTGGCTGTGTGCATCCGTAGTGCCATTAGGGTGGTGCGTTGTTGCAGAGGCTGGGTGTAATTGGTATCTTCTTGATATTAATATATTCCCTTTATCGAAAAATCAATCATATCGTTGAGCCCTCTAGTTCCATCAAAATGTAATTGTGGGGGTCTGGATAGAGCGGCAGAACTTGAAACAACATGTTCTATATTTTCCTGAAATTGGAGGCATAACAACCGCCAAAGAACCTCTAGACGGTAATGTATCCGTCATTGTTGGATTTATGTTGCTAATTCCAAAGTCAAACGATTCCTGCGCCAAACAAATTCATAAGGTGAATTGGATGTGGAAGTACTTATTAGATATGTCAGTTCGCGATATCTATATGGTCAATCATCCAAATAGGTTCTACCTTATACCCGTCACGTAGCCTTGACAATATTTCGGTAATTGGTTAAATGGGATGGATCATATGTTTAAAATACTTATTAGGGTGGGAACGCTTGTCGTAATATAGTCACGTTGACTGTATAGAAATGATAAGGTTTTTAAGAATACAAATCATTCTCTCATGCAGTTTATCTATCGGTGCACTACTTTATTCCGTTCATGGTCATCAATTTTTTCGAAGGGTCTCCATGGTTGGAGGACACGGCGAGGGAGTTTATTACACAACATGGGTTGCAAATTAATATCAGGATCGGTCCCCAACCATCGTAGGAGTAGATGCAGTCTCATGTTCTTTTCTTGTACCGAGCTCCTTATTTTAGCTTTCATACTGTTGATCCTGCTGTGTGCATCCTGGTTATGCAGAGGCCGGATGTAATGTTTAAATTTTTTTATGTAATAAATCGTCTTTTATTAAAAAAAAACAAAGAGACCTGAATTGCCCCATATGGTGTCATGGTTGGATTCATGTCGGCCACTACTAGTGGCCAAGCTAAATGATCCATGCGAAAAACAATTTAAAAAATGATTTAAATCTTGAAGTATTTATGAGAAATAGAGCTGAAAAACAAATGTATCTCAAGTGATCCATATGGCGGTGGAGTTGACTTGCAACAGTAACATCGGAAAATTGTATTGTTTTGGGGTTTTTGGCACAATTGCCAAACTACAACTCCCTTGAAAAATGCTTACTGAACATCGCTCTCCTAAGTACAATAGTTAGGTACCTCGTGAAAAAAATACCTGATTGCATTTATTAGTACAAACTAGGCATGAATAATCTTAGTACCCGATCGTTTTCGTCAAAGAATGTGGTCAGCTCATCAAGAAGTAGCACTTTGGACGATTCAGCTAAAGCACCAGCAATGGCCACTCTATTATTTCTGCCCACAACTTAGATGCCCAGTAGCATCTATTCTCTACAGAAGGTTCATAAACGATGGAGAACCTGTGTGAACTCTAGAAGCTCGGCCTTCCGTGATTCCGGGTATCTGGCGTGGGCCTGACGAGCGTGAGCGAAAGCGGCACGGTGAGATCCAGCGAAGGCGGCATGGCCTCGATGCGGTATCTGGGCAAGGTGAGGGTGGGTGAGCAGGATGGTAGTGTCGGATGCGCCGATGCTTGGAGCAAGGGCGACCTTGACGACAGCTAGGCAATAGTCATCGAGAAGGTTAGTTGGAAGCCAATTCCTGCCTCTCGGGCAATCTATGCTCTGCCCATTTTATCATGTCCTTATATGTGTTTGTCGCAAGTTTGTTCTGCTCGTTTGACAGTGGTGCTCTTTTCATTAGGATGCGAATTAGGAGAAGATTTGTAAGATAAAGTGGCATCCAAAATTGGAAGTGAAGGAGTATGTTAGCAGTAGTAGGGCACCATCTTCTGAAGCTTTGCAAGATGAGAAATCTCGAATTTAAGATTAAGAAGATAACTGAAAAAAAAAAGTGAAAGGTTCCACATGATTGAGATGAGGTGGAGGAACAAAAAAAAGAATTAGGCTTAGTCATTGCAGTAGTTATATGTGCAATGATGTATGTGGTAGTGGCCCTGACAGCAAGGAGATTTGTCTAAATATTTTTCTATGCAACATTTAAATGTAACATGTCCATGCAATAATATAGTGTAATGTTTTAGCCTAATAAATCTTTGTTGTGCAACAAATATATTACCGTGTTAGTGGATTTGAAAATCAGTGTGTGCATAATTCTGTGCGTAATAGATGAAAGAACAAATTATTCTTGTTCAGGGAAAGCAAAATATGAAGAATAGTTCCTGTAAAATGACAAGCATGGAACACATGTCTCGAGATTATTGTTCCAGTAAACAAAAGATGAAATAGTTCCAGTAAACAAATGTATTCTTGTTCCATGAACACATAGTAGCACATTGCATTCTTATTCTAGAATTATGATAGTAAATAGTATCTTATAGTCACCAAATAGTAGCACACACATAATGACAGTTAATTGGAAGCATTATCAAGAAAATTGACATATGTCAGTGTAACTGGTGCATTCAAATGGAAAACATGGTGTTGTTGGTGCACTCGGAGTAACTGGAACTTCCTTTGGATCAACTGAAACATTGAGATCTGAAATAGACCCACTTGTGGTGCTTGGATTTGCTTCATAGGCAGATGTTCTTCCTCTTTTTCTTGATGTTGTTCTTCCTCTCGCTTGAACTTGGTCTGAAGTTCTTGCCCTTCCTGTAGCTTCCCCTTGCACATACCATGTACCTCTTCCCCTTCTTGAAGATCTTCCCTTGCCATTAGTACTTGTGCTTGCTCTTCCTCCTTTTCCCTTTACTATAGCAGTTGTGACCAGTTGCCTATGTGGTGGTATGGTAGCTCTTGCAGCCACAACAAAGGAGCTTTCTTCAGGCAGAGGGCCGTTGAGCCTTCTAGTACTCACATGAGCCCTTTCCTGAAAATTAACAATACAATTATAACACTTGCTGACTACTAATCCGAATACATAAGACAATAGGATAATTCAGGTAGTGGGTCATAATTTCAAATATGGAAAATCAAGCATATGGAATTACCTCATCTCCCACTTTGTACACCATGCATTTTTATATATGTGTAGGATCAAATCATGTGTCTCTTTCTGTGAGATGATATGTTGTACAATACATAAAAAATAAGAGTAGTTATTTCGTTTTGCAAGCAATGCATTTGTCATAAAGTGAAGCTAAAAAATGTGCCCATACCTTCAACATAGTTGGATCATCAACTTCTGCTTCCTCTCCTGCCGGAACAACTTCCTGCTCATCCATTTGCAGATGATGATGGTTAACCTCAGCAATGTCCATGGATATGGACTTGGGGTTTCGGGGGAAAGAGGTGCGCTGGTTGTTTCGTCGACTGGTATGAAAAACAAGGTAGTCCAACAATGTATTGATTGTGAGGCAGAGTCGCCGTAAAGCTAGAACAAAACTAGGATTGCAGCGGTTGTTTCCATGTCTCTCCCGCTGGCTCCTCCTACCCTTTATATAAGAGGCTAGGTCTCTGAGTCCAGTTCGGGTCGGTTTACAAGTAATCATACAAGGATATGTTTATGTCGGATCCTAGATGGGTCTTTCCTTATTCGACACGCTTTAGTTCCTGGACTTCAGATGCTTCCAGTCTTCTAGCTTTATGGGCTTCTTCCCGAATATGTATCAGGGAAACTAAAGTCACATGCCCAATAATGGATACCCATTTCAGCAGAGACTCAATATATTTGTAGTGTCCTTTCTTGTTGTGATTTTTCTTTTCCACAAATTGAGCAATCCATCGTTAGTTCCAATTTTGTAATAGAAGTGGCACCATTCTTCTACTTCTCCTTAGGTGCCTTCTTGTTGTTCCTCTTTGGCCTTCCCATATTTTGTGTGTACAAGGGAGGCAACACATGCACACCATTAATTTTCTCGCAAAATACTCTACCTTTGAGTGGATTAATGTTGTAGCCATAAGCTTCATGGTATGTTTCTATGTTGTAGCAAGAATGTACCATTGACTCTGGAGGAATTCTATCTTCTCTGCAATATGCAATATCATGGTGGAATGGAATTCGGGATAGCTTCCATCTATTGCAAGTGTGTGATATGGAGGGGAGATCCACACCAAATTCCTTCTCAAACTCACCAAAACTTTCATGGAATAGTACATCTGTAGATCTCGTAACAAAATCTCCAAAACTCCGTTTTGTGAAGTTATCTAGTTTCTCATTATTTTTAAGAAGGTTGTGCTAGGCCATTTTTCTGCCCCATTATTCTTGGTCTCAATCTTTGCATCATCTTGTATAGGATTGTCAGCAACATGGATAAGATATACATATCCTTGCCTCCAAGATGTAGCTGGTGAGAAATGAGAGAGTTGCACAAGTGAGAAATCAAAGAATTGTGCAAGTGAGAAAAGAAAATAATCAGAGAATTGCACAAGTTAGAAATTAGAAAATTGTACCAATTAAATACTTCATTGTGATTGCTCACAGTATATCACACTTTGGAATTAGAGAAAAAGGCATTTCTCAATGTGTTTAGTACAAGTTATGCCACCCACTCATATGCTTCTAGACTGTTTGCTTGCAATTTATCAAGTCTATGATGCCATCTAGGTACATTTTTTGGATCTTGCTATAGTTCAAAGCTCATTTTCAATGCTTCTGCTCTTTGACCTGATATCTGGAAATGCTGTTACAAATGCCTTACACAAAATCTATGTTCTGCATTGGGCCATACTTTCTAGAAAACACTAATTAGTCCCTGGAATTATTTACGCAAGAACCTTTAGCAAGACAGTGACTAAATTGCATATTCAAGAACATTCAGCAAGAGAGTGACTAAATTGCAAATTGCATACCTTTTTTATCACTCATTATGGTGAATGGAGATGTGTTAGTAATGTTGAGACCGTCTCTTAGAGTGGTCATGAACCATCCCCAAGAACTTGTACACTCAACCTCCACTAAATCCATTGCAATGGGGAATATACAGTCATTAGGATCAATTCCCACTGCTGACATTAATATGCCTTTATACTTTGTTTTTATGTGACAATCATCCACACATATTAGTGGGTTGCACCCTCTTAAGAACCCTCTTTTGCATGCATCAAAATATAAATATAGTGTTCCCAAGTTCTCTTTAGCTTCCTCACCTCCTATGCCTGCTACCCTATTAGTTGTCAAGAAGAATTTGCTTCCACAATTTTTTCTCAATTATTGGCCAAAATCCATCAGTAGAGAGAATTTGGCATATTCATCTCCATTAATTATACTTCAAGATTGTCTCCTTACCCTACTCACCTTCCACCTATTTGGGCACGTGTTAAACTATCTATGGACTTTAGCTGCAAAGGTCTTCAGAGAATTTTTTTGATTGTCTCTAATCTCATCTTAGAATCTCTCAGTCAAGAATGGTGAAGTAAGTGCCTTCATGTCCCAAGAACCACAACATGTGTGCTTCCCTACATGCAGTTTCTTAACTGCAAATCCCTTTGTCCTAATGTCTTTGGTTGCTCTCATGGACCAAGGGCAGCCAGGCTTGCACACAATAGTAATTCTGGCCCTATCATTCTTTAGTTTGTTTACTTTGACTTTGTTCTTAACACTATATGCATTTAGTGCTTTTGTCCAGACAACTGAAATTCATACCAACCTTGAAGATGGGATTTTTCATGATAACTTTATGATTGAATTCCCTGATTTTATTCTTCTAATGTTGCTTTTCTTCTAGTCTCAAATTCAGGGCAGTATCTTGTAAAGCATCATCATCTTCTAATTCAAACACATTGTGTTGTTCATTGTGATCATCTACATCTTTGTCAACATTATCATCAAACAAGTCATCTCCATCTTCCACACCAAACTCACTATCAGCAAAGTTGCTATCACTATCACTATCATTGTCATTGTCTTCATGTTGCAACGGTTCAGTGCCTTTAACATTGTCTCCCTCAACTTCTGAAGCATTACCTCCTCCTCTTGTTCCTTCTGCATATACAACAGATGATGGCGCTAGTGCTAAACTGCTACTGCTTCATTCACCTGTTGTAACTTTAATGGGTTTTATGTTTTTACATCATCCATTGACTAGCACATCATAACTCAATGTCTTCAAGAAGTTTGTGTGATAAACCATTATGGAAGTGTCATTTCCAACTTGGCGTCTTCAATCATATCAACAATGTCATTATCTGATTCAATGCACCGCAATCCATCCATAAGATTCATCCTAGGCTTTAACCAGTATACATGGAGCCTCCCATCCATCTCATGTCCTAACCTACTCAGAAAATCTTGAATCCACAAAAGCGAGAGTGTATCACGGCTGCAATCATCAAACAAACCAACCGTTCCACACATGTAACATAGATTTTCCCTCACGCCACCGAAAAATCTGTTATGGTGAATCATCAGTGTAAACAATTCAGCATTATACCATGGACTACAAAAACATGTACACCGTTACCAAGCCATGTCAAAACATGGCAACAACAATAAAAGTTTCAGCTAAAACAAGCTACATATATTCAGAGAAAACAATAATAGATAGAAACTGAACATTGCTAAACTTACAATGTTAAGACATGCTACATATATTATATAACATGTATGTATTATTACCAATCAAGAAGTTAGTGAATAAATGTTGCTTAGTTTATGTCACATACAAATACATGGACAAATATCTTCTAAAAAGAAAGGGGCCGCAACCCCAACAATGTAGAAGTAATATGCATTTGTACTATATGCATTACTACAAAGTTCAGAAAATTATATTGGAGAGAACAAATTATAGTGTACATCCATACTCAAATAACATTATGTAAGCTCAAATTATAAAGAACAAAGACTTGAATAAATAGGACACCAATGACAGTTAACTAAACATATAAGTGAAACCGCACTACTAGAAAGTTCAGAGAAACATTACACTTTTAAATTGGATTCACTTGAGTGCAAAACATATTTTAAAACTGCAATACTTCTGTACTAGTGCAAACTGGTAAATCTCTACGTAAAGTAACTAACTATTTCACCTGTGCCTCATACAATCGGAAATTAAACCACCTATCTACTAACAGATCACCATGTGCTCATAATTATGCCGGTTGAACTGTTGCAGACTAATACCCTACAACTACCTGATTGACCACGATTTCATCACATAATTCGACCTAATCTTCATTGATCATACGCATGGAAGAACCAAGACGAAGCAAACATAATCAGAGAGCGAAAGTGTTAACATATTTCGGCGGGTCTTCGAATAAGAACCGAAACTGCGGCTTCGGCGGCATCTCGTCGGAATCGACACCACGGACGACATCAAAAGTCGCTGCTTTGAGGTGGCACCGCTGTCTTCTCGGAGGATGAAATGCTCAACTGCTCTGCACGCCACGAACAAGGTCCTCCCAGTAATAAAAGTAGAGGTGTGTGTGTGTGGGTGGGTGGGGGGCAGGGTGGGGCTAAACCATGCGACCTAAGAAACTACTAGGGCCTTATTTGCATAATTACATCTCTAGTCAGCGCTAGGATGGCTGCCACAGTCCAGTTTAGGACTGATCAGGCCTAATTTGCACAATTAGACAAGGTCCTCTACGAATGATAAGAAGAAAATGCACATCCACACCAACTTGTTGGATAGTGGGTGCATTTAATTCCCATGTGACCTCTGACACTCCAAGAGTGTGTCCTTCTTTTCAAATTTGTACTTTCGAGTTTCAAAAAAATAAAATAAAAATCTGGAATAGGTATACATAGTCCTTATAGCCGCACGTTAGGCAACTCATTATTTTTGGGTAATATATAAAAAATGTTCCGATACTATTTATGATTTATATATGAGTATTTTTTGTCAGAAATTGGTCTCTTATGTATTTCCGTAAATGCAATGTATTTTTAACGAAATTTTTAACATACAATACAATCTGGATGTATATATCTATGTGTATATTTTTTGGCAGATTTTTTGGAGAACAAAAAATGAGAGTTTTTGGAGACTCCAAGAGCACCGATAAATTTTCGGTGGTCAATCTAATTAGATCTTATGTGGGCATTGACCGAATCAAACCACGCGGTTGTCCAAGGCTCGCTCGTGCACCATCTATTTTTGTTTAGAAAAGCCATCGTACTGTTATAGTGTATTATCTATTTTTTTCGAAACACAATATAGATGCACACCTATAAATATGTACACATATTTAATTCTATAAATGAATGCACGTATATCCTACCCTAATGAGCGTCCAAATTTTAAAAATTGACCCGGCGAGTCTTGAGATAGACGAAGTCACCGCGTAAGCCTCGTTGTTGAAGAAAACATCACCTCCCACTAAAATAATATTCCAACTTTATAAGGCACTATAACGTCGAACCACGGATTTGAACTCTGACAATAACTCTCCTAACAATTTACATATTAATTCTCGTTGCATTATCTACTTGCACATACGCCCGGTTTAAGTATCCAGAGATGGCCACAACGTGTTAGGTACACCAATTGCGGTTGATCTTTTTGGAATGCGAACTGCGAAGGCACGTTTAGCAGTCAGACTGTAGCCGTAGAATTTTATATGTGATATGCAGGATGGCAATTATTGGAACGAGTTAGGATCGGGGGAATCACGGCTATTGTTTAACGAATTTCCCGTCCGCTCTTCTGTAGCTGCAGAATTTTATATGTGATATGCAGGGTGGCAATTATTGGAACGAGTTAGGATCGGGGGAATCACGGCTATTGTTTAACGAATTTCCCGCTCTTTTTCTTTATAGACGAAGAAAGTTCCATTTATTTTACCAACAAGCAAGCGGGCCCTCACAAATAGGAGAGCACTAATTTTAGCACGTTAAACATGCCGACGAAATTAATTTAGGGTTTTCAGAGAATATTAAAAGCATGGAAATCTGAATTACAACCAGACTTGTTATATTAAGTAAACTAATACCTACTTGATTTTTTTTTACTCCCTCCAACCAAAACAATTGACGGTTGAGGAATCCATATACTATGGCTTTACCACTGAGCTGCCCAACTAATTTTTGACACAGAGCAGAACAAATTTAATTTGTTGCCTAATATTAATTGCGACATTTTCAAAAATACCATGTCACTATTTTTAACGTAGAAAAGTGGTATTTTTACGTCCTTCCTACTGGTCCCCACTCTTTAATCTAGGTGATCTACAATTTTACTCACATGTATATGTTGTGTCTATTCACATAACTATATATACCGACTTAGAATGCGGAAATTCAATTCGGCACATGGGAGCATATGCTCCTGCTACCGGAAAAACATTTTGAAATGTTAAAAAAATCAAACAAAAAATTTCTCACTTACGTATCAACATTTTACGTGTGCACATCAAGTCTTGCGAAAAACCTACATTTTTTGTGACTTGTGTAAAAAAGACAAATAAAACGTCTCCTACACAACCTTTTTTTACACAAACATTTGTCTTTTTTACGGATGACACTCAAAATGTCGGTTTTCTGCGAAACTACTTTTTGAACGTTTAGAATTTTAAGATGTATCCACTAAATTTTATGTTCAAATTTTTCAACATTTTAAAAGTGCATTTAAAATGAAGTTTAAAAACCGGGAGCATATGCTCCCGGGTTCCAAAACGCCACTCCCCTTAGAATGCACATATTATTTTTTGAAAAATCAATAATGTGCCACATATCATGCCCAGCCTATCATCAACACTCTTTGGTAGCATATTAATCATGCCCCAATGCCTTAGATAAATTATTTGACTCAGCTATCTAAGAGAGCAGAAAAATCAAGTAAAACTTAATAAACTTTGATCGTAGTGATATGCACATTGAACTCTTAAGACTGAAATTTAACAACAAGGTTATCCGGTTTTTGAAATTTACAACTAAAGTTTTTTTTTTTTACTTTTGGTTCATGCACTAGTACAGATCGGGCCTACTAAGAAAACACGAATCATGTGCTTGGTCTTCAGGCAGGCCCATACGAAGGCATTAAGCACACGAAAGTCATTCCCAGGCTATCAGGAAAAGTTCACAAACGGGCCATACGGAGATATTGATCAGCCTACAGGGCCTTCATCGCACACGACTGTTGATAACGTTATCGTGTGTGAACATTTTTAGACAAATTTTTAATCCTGCACGCATCTTCTCCTCTGCGGCACCCAAACAATACAATATATAAAAGTCGTGTGTCTAACTTTCGGTCAACGCCTAGCCTCTACGCCTTCCTCCGGCGTGCCATGCCTCGCCGATGAGTCGGCTTCCTCAGCCGGGCTACAGAACCGCCCCCCGCAGCCGCTGTTAGGCACACCCCACCATTATGGTGCACACGCAGTTCACTCCGTCATGGTTTGCACCAAAAAGACCGGTCACCTCTCGTGTGTCGCACAGTACCTGCAGGCGCAACGTCGTTGTTTAGAGCCAGGCCCCTCGGGGGGGCGGAGAAGTCCCCTCCGGTGGCGGAGTAGGCGCCTCACGTGGCGGAGCAGGCACCTCACGTGACCGAGGAGGACCAGGAGCACTCCCTCCAACTAACTAACAACCAAGATAACGAAGAAGGAAAAATGAATTCGGAGGACATGGAAGAGCGCCTGAGGTGGGCGACAATGATGCAGCTGCCAAATACGTGCATGACGAAATATCACAAACGGTTTGTTCAACCAGAATCGTTTGCGGAGGAAGGTATCACGAATGATGTCAGCTATGCTACGCAAACAGTCTCTGTCTGGGAAATCTTACGCGGAGGAAGGTATCACAAACGGTGCCAGCTATGCTGTGCAAACGGGTTCTTTCTGCGAAATCGTTTGCAAATATTTTGGTCGTGAAATGTTCGCGCAAGTTCACCAAT
Organism: Lolium rigidum; assembly: GCF_022539505.1. Taxonomy (NCBI): domain Eukaryota; kingdom Viridiplantae; phylum Streptophyta; class Magnoliopsida; order Poales; family Poaceae; genus Lolium; species Lolium rigidum. The sequence continues at coordinate 232,798,183 of NC_061509.1, forward strand.
TTCGTTCGAAATGCGAAATCAAAATCTTCGCGTCGTTTACCTCCTAGCCTATAAAATGTGTCGCTCACTCTTTCCTCTGGCGGCCTACCCACCTCTGCACTATGTCTCCCTGCATATCCACTTTATGTTGCATCGACCTTGCGCCGTCAGATGCGGAGCACGAGCATTCCTCGTAGCACAACGATTCTGGGGGAAGCATCATCGACCTCACGTGGTCTGAATCGAAGGAGGAGGACGCTCCAGAGCAGGAGTAGCACATTGCAGAGGAGGATGATCTGGACGGAATGGAGGAGGACTTGGAGGAGCAGCTGGTGATGGAGCAGTCCATCGAGTCGGCGCAGCGTGAGGAAGCAGTTGTGCATTGCGTGGTGGAGGACTCCTTCGAGACTCTCCGCGAGGACCGACTGCATGCATGGTTGTGCCCCAAGAAGAAAGGTAAGAAGGCCGGCCGCGCAACGCGTGTTTCTCTACCCCCCCCCCCCTCCCCGATGAGCTTGCTGAGCTGTAGATAACCGCATGATGCATGTAAAATGCATGCATGAACCTTGTAGTTTTTTGACACATTCCCACATATTTACAACATATATGATATATGATGTTATATCTATGTTTTATATTGATTTTGGGGATTTGCCAAAGATCCCCTTTATTTGCGTTATAACTCTGCAGGACATGAAAACCCTGTTGTGTGTATTTTTGACTTTCAGGGAACTTAACGAAGTCAAATTGAGCTAGCATTTTGGAGATGTCAATATTTCATCAAGAGAAGCATCTGCAACGCTTGGACCTCACGAGAAACGCCAGGAGGGCCAAAAGAGGGCAGGTGGCGTGGCCGGTTAAGGAGGGCGTGCAACCCTCCCCCTCTTTTACTCCTTGCTCGTCCGATTCTCCTAATTCTTTCGCCCACAGACTTTGTTTGACCTAAAATCCCCAATATATATGACTTCCCGAGGCTTGCTCAAGGAAAGTGTGGCGGAAACATAGAAACACCAAAACAGAGCCAGAACCAGCAAAGATTGGAGTGGGAACTCTGCCAGAGCCGCTGTCGGAGGGATCTCCATCTTCTCCAACATCTCCACCGCCATCACCATGGCGAAGAGGGAGTAGTCCTCCTTTGGACTATGGGTTTGTGGCAGTAGCTTGATCTCTCTCTCTTGTTCTTCATAGATTGTAGTACCATGAGCTTCCTAACATGATTATGGTCATATATGTAATTCCTATGTGATGGATCTTTATTCTATGATATTGATAGATGAGATTGGAATCTATTTTGTGTAAGATGTATTGATAGATGAATATCATGTACCATGTTCTTAAGTGCTTGTTCTGGTCCAATTTGTATGCAGGAACATGTGTCGGGAGAAGTGTGTATTGGAGTAGCATGGTGGTGGTGATTGTACAGTGATAATAAATTCATGACCTACTATGGTATTTACCTTTCCTTTGCTGCCTCACTAGGGATAAAGTGAATACATGTGCTATGCTTATCATGTGACATTGTGATAATCTTGTTTTTTCAAGGTAGCATATTTTATATTCAACCATTATGTCATATTTATTAAGGCTATACTTTGTTGATTCTCAATTCAAGATTACTTGGAGTCTTCCCTTTCTCGAGGAGTGTCAGATGGATGTGTTGCATCATCTCTATGTTAGGACGTAATGCCCATATGAATGCTTATCAAACACATATTAAAGTTCCACCAATATTATGCCATGGATGAATTATTAGTGTCCACTACAACTTAAAAAGAGAGTAAACAAGTGAACCATGAATCCCCATCCATTTTAAATCACTAGAAACACCTTTCCAATACATTTACCTTGCTTTATATTTTCTACTATTATTTAATTCAAAAGTACTATCTCTACATACACACACACAAAACCCAAATACCCTTAGCCTTTACTTGTTTTTATTTATTTTACTTAAGTTGTTTACTTTGCTTTACTTTATTTTTTATTTGCATTTCCTATTACTAATACGAAATTTTGTGCTTGACAACCACACGGTGGAGTTAGGGACTGATGCATGTAAAATGCATACATGAACTTTGTCCTTTATCATATTGAATTCCTATATATTTGCAACATATATGATGATAATACCATGTTTTATATTGATTTATGGGGATTTACCAATGATCCCGTTGATTTGGTTTATAACCCTGCAGAACAGAAAAACCCGGTTTCGCGTATTTTTCACTTTCAGAGACCTATACGGAGTCAAATTGACCTGTGATTTTTGGAGCATCATTTTTTCATCGGGAGAAACAACATGAACTTTTGAAGCACGCCTGGAGAGGCCCGAGGGCCAAACAAGGTCAGGTGGCGCGACCCAAAAGTCTGGTCACACCACCCACCTCTGTTCGATCGTCAATCATTTGTTTGCCCTAATTTTTTCCCGAACCAACATATTTTGCCCTAAAAATCATTATATATATAGCCCCGACGAGTTCTCGGGAGGAGAGCACCGCGGAAAGACAGAAACGCCAAGACGGAGGCTGTTGCAGAGAAGATTGGAGGGGAAACTCCGTCGGGATCATTGCTGGAGGGATCTCCACCTTCTCCAACGTCTTCATCATCATCACCAGGACCAAGAGGGAGTAGTCCACCTACTATGGGTTTGTGGCAGTAGCTTGATCTATTTCTCTCATGTTCTTCATAGTACTTAGTGCCATATGAGCTGCCTATCATGATTATGGCCATATTTGTAATACCTATGTCATGGATTCTTGTTCTATGATATTGTTTTATGAGATCTGATCTTATTATGTTGTGAGATGTATTTATAGATGCATATTATGTATCCCGTTCTTAAGTTTATGTTCTGATCCAACATCTATGCAAGAGCGTGTGTGGGGTGATGTGTGTGTTAGATGGAGTAGCATGGTTTTACTGATTGGATAGTGACAATATGTTCATGATCTATTATGGCTTTGCCTTTCTTTTTCTACCTCACTATGGATAAAGTGAATGCATGTTCTACGTTCATCATGTGACAGCAATGATTATCTTGTTTGTTCAAGGTAGCATATTGATATTCAAACTTCATGTCAAAGTACTTATTGCTATGCTCTATTAATTCTTAATACAAGATTGATGAAGTTTCATTCCTGTGGAGCATAAGAGAGGTGTGTTCCATCATCTCTATGTTAGGACATGATGCCGATATTAATTTAGATCTTACATATAATATTATTTGTACCTTCATATCTCATTGATGAATTGCTTTTTGTCCACCAAAACTTTACAAGAGAATAGTCAAGTGAACCCATGAACCCCGGTCCACTTTTTATCATAAGAAATACTTTTATATTGCATTTACATTGTTTTCTATTTGTTGCACTATTTTATTCCAAAAATACAAAAATATTTACTTTTCTTATTTGCATCCAAAACACCAAAAACAATCAATATCTTTACAATTTTTACTTAGTTATCTTATCTAGTTTAGTTACTACTTGTTTTATTACTACTTGTGTTATTTACTTACGCGAAACCTTGTGCTTGACAACCACACGGTGGAGTTGGGGACACGAGGCATTTATTTTACTTGCAGGATTGATTGAAGAAGAGAGAAGAGAATACTCTTTCATCCAGTTCCCCGAGAGTTCGATATAAACCCTCAAGTCACCCTTGTGGGTAAAATACTTCCCTGATGCAACACTCTGCACTTAGAGTCCCAACGTCATCAAGAAATTTTCTGGCACCGTTGCCGGGGAACTGAGAAGAGTTACACCACAGATTATTTTCTGGCGCCTGAAGACATTTCTGGCACCACGTATCACCAAAGCTTGGGGAGGTAACATCACTGTGAGCTCTCCTATCTCTTTTAGATTTTACATTGTATTTTATTTGTCTTGTTTTTAGTCTTTGTTTGCTTGTTTTTTGTTTTTGCTTGTTACTTCTTTTTCATAAAATGCAAAAATCAAAAAAAAAGAGTATTCTTTAAATTATGTGTGTCCAAACTTTGAGTGCTTATTATGAATATAGATCAACTAAAGAAGGAAATAGAGTATATAAATTGCTTGAGCACCTCAATGAAATTGCTACTGATTTTTGTGAACCACATAATATAACTTGTTGTACTAAAAATGGTTACAAACACTCTCACTACCAATGCAAGCATAATAGTGATCCTATACTTGTTGCTTATCAAGAGTGTAAATTTGCATGTCAAGATATAGAGCAAGTTGAGAGATACGTTGCTTATGTTGCAGCCCATGAATTAGAATCCCTCATTAATGAAAAATTTGATACTAATTGTTGCTTCGTGAAGACTCACAATTTCTCCCGCATACACCACTATTGGGAAAGCTCCATTGAAGCACATCTTTACAAGTCCATTATCACCAAATGGACGGCAAGCTTCAAGCCTGATCTTCTCGATATGCACATCTCGAACTTGCCCTTCTCAACCTTGATGGCATCCATACTTGATGCCATCCTCACATGGGCTATATGACATCATACTCTTGATGCATGCCCATGACAAGATACCTAATAACCCACATAGACAACACAAATGCACATATATACATGGTTAGCTCATGAAGCATAATTGAAAAGACTTACTATACCACAAGATCACATGATCCAAAGTGGTACACTCTTTATGCTTCATGTGTTGATCAACTTGAATTCAATCTTCACTCTTAGTCTTGGTCAACCTTGTATCTCTTCATGCTCTGTCATAATATCTTGAATATTCATTGCTTAACACATAAGCTAGAGCATGGATAACTTGAGTTCCACATAAGAACTCCATATTCATTTCTTCGTCTTAATCATATTATATTTTTATCTTCAAATCGATGATCTTGATACCAATACCAAAGGTATAACATTATATTCATGGCATCCACACTTGAATCCAACATATGGACTTCAAGAAATACCTATGGAATATCCTTCATATAAACACAATGAAAATATTAGGTGTCAAAAAAAAACATTAGTCCATAGAGGATTGTCATTAATTACCAAAAACACACATAGGGGCAATGTACCCTTACAATCTCCCCCATTTTGGTAATTGATGGCAATCTCAATGACAAGGGATTAACTTGTCAATGCCTACGGGTTATAGGCTAGGGTTTAGTTAGAAGTAGAGGGCAAGTAGATCTCAAAGGTTTCAGCCGAAAAGTACTCGACGATTACGAAAACTAGGGTTTGTGAACAATGATTCGATGATCTCCTCGTCCCTCGACTCCCCCTTTATATAAGAGGTGGAGCCGAGGGTTTCGTTTTGTACAAGTTACAGAGTCCGGGACGGTTTCTAACTCATCCCGCCAGATTACAAACAACACTTTCTATTACAACTCTACTTTCCTTAATATATCTTGGGCTCTCGAACCTTCTTATTCTTCGGGTAGTAGGCCTTCATTAAACCCCGGGTACTATCTTTGGCAGGCCCATTTGGGATGCCTATGTCAGTAGCCCCCGAGATTTTGCTTGAATCGTAGAGTCAGGGAAAATCTCCACTGTTTATTTTTATTTGTCAATTTAAACTTTTCTATATTTCTTTATATAAATTTCTATATTGTACGGGGATATTGGTAGTTGGGGCTAGTTCATCCGACGGATCAGGTACTAGTTAAGCTGCTCTAGTGGCAATCCGCAAAAACCTACTTCAAGATCACGTCCCTGGACATGATCTCGGGATACTGGTGTAAACTCCGACGAGGTGCCGCTTAAGGTCTTACCATTCTGTCGAGTCCCGGTTAAATTTATCGAGTACCTAACGCGTCCGTTAGGATTTTTCTTCGTATCTGTTGATACGGATAAAAGTAGCGAGCGCGAGTCTTCGGCGATGCCACGCCCAGCGAGAACGGATGCTGGGGTCTTACCTTCGCAAATTTGCGGCATTCAGAAATTGATCGCAACTTTGGCGTTCGAGAATATATTGTCGAGTGCTTTTCCGGCTGTTGGAATGGCACATTTTATCGAGTCAAATATGACTTATATTAATCTCCCGATGGGAGTATATGTAGAGTTAATTATAACTCGAAATATACTCTCTTGATGTTCTATCTTTCTTTCTTTTCCTTTTTAAATTTCATCGGGCACGCGAACAGCGTTCCCGATGGGAGTAGCCCCCGAGGCTACAGCCAAGAACTTGTGCTTGGTTGTAGGCTCAACATTTTAGTCCACCTTGTCGCTATATTGCCATTATTTCCCGATATTCTCTTCTTCTTTTTTTTATCTTTCGGGTGTGCGAACAGCGCTCCCGATGGGAGTAGCCCCCGAGGCTACAGCCAAGAACTTGTGCTTGGTTGTAGGCTCCCGCAATTTCTATATTGCCATAGTCGAAATTTTACTTTTATCGAAGTAGCCCCCGAGCATTTGGGCAAAAACTTGTTTCTGACCAAAGGCTCCCGAAGTATTCACATAACTTCTCCTGTCGCCATTCTCCTTTTATTTTTCTTGCCGACATACTTTCCTTTGTCAAATTCACTTCAGCTCTATTAATAATCGGGATTTTTCTGCCTTGTGGGTCCATTGTTCCCACCACGTTGACACGTCGTGCAAGTGGGGGACACACGTCCTCCACTTTTCCTGGCGCACGTACGGTAACGCCTGTGCTGTTCCACTTCAGTAAAAATACCTTTTTACCCTCGTATCTACTGGATCTTTTTCCACCACATGATTTCTTCATCCAACGGTTCACTGGTTCGCCCGAATCCTATATAAACCTTTCTTCAACCTCCGTCTACTCCCTCGCTTGCGCCGCACATTGTTCCCCTCTGCAAAAACTTCCTTTGCGCCCAACTCTGTTTGATCCTCCGCACGCACAAGCCTTGCTTTTTCCAGTGCCGTTGATGCCACCGCGCACGCGACTCACTCGCCATAGTACTCCAGAATCCAAGATGGTTGCTGAGGATCTTGAGTGGGAGAGATCTAAAATCTCCAACCAAGATGTCAATATGCTGAAGAGGCTTGGCCTGATGAAGAAGGAAGACGCCATCCGCTTTCCCAGCGAAGAAAGCTACCCAAACCCTCCAATGGAGTATCGGGTTAGTTTCGTTGATCACCTCATCCGCGGCCTTTCTGCCCCAATTCACGATTTCCTCCGTGGCCTTCTCTTTGTCTATGGGATTCAGCTGCACCAGCTGACCCCCAATTCCATCCTTCATATTTCTATTTTCATCACCCTGTGCGAATGCTTCCTTGGAATCACTCCAAATTGGGTTCTTTGGAAACGCATTTTCTGCCTCCGCCGCAATGGCTCCCACAACGCCACTTATAACATAGGTGGTGTTGTTATTTGTGTCCGAACTGACGTTGATTATTTCGACGTCAAATTTCCTGATTCTGTCCAAGGATGGCGCAAAGGTGGCTCTACATACACGAAGAAAGTGCCAACTCTGTAGAGCACAACATAGTCCCTTTTGACGGAAATGCCAAAATTCAACGCCGCCATTCCCGGGATGCTTGAAGCTTCCGAAGAAGAGAAAAGGCGACAGAAGCACTTATGTCTCGTATTCATCAGCTTCAAAATACTCGAGGCAAAGAGCTATCTGGTGTCCAAATCACTGCCTACTTTCTTAGGATTAGAGTGCAGCCTCTTCAGGCTCGCAAAAATCCCCTTTGGACATATGCTGGTGTCAATGACGCCAATAGGCTCTCCAATGATCTTTCTGTGAAGGACTTGGAAAAGCTTATTCGAAGAATTTCCTCGCTGAGCAAGAGGGATCCTATTCCTTCCTCTTGCCGCGTGGAACCATACAGCTCCACCAATCCTCTCCCCAAGGTATTTTGTCTACTCGAGTTTTTATCTTGTTCCGAACTTTGCCTGCATCTCGTTGTTTTGATATCTCTCTAATATTTCTTTTGTCGTTATTTTTCTGTAGAACCATCCTACTATGGATTCCCTTCCTCCTCTTCCTGAGGGTGGAGATGTCGAGGAAAGGGCCGTTGTCGCCGATGACAACCAAGAAGCCCCCTCTTTTGTGAATGAACCATGGATTCCCGAAAATCTGCGGGATCT
>NC_061509.1:233106275-233284967 GCF_022539505.1 Lolium rigidum
TTTTTATTGCTAGCTGATACAGTACGTACAGTAGTGTTATTTACAGTCTTATTTGTACCCAAAAGGATCCTTGTTCTACTCCGACTGAAATAAAAGAATGATTTAGAGCATCCTCAGCCATGTCTTCGGGAAGCCTCTTAGGACCTTTTTTTTTATCCGGAGGAAAACGGTCTAGTCACGCTCCTAGCTTCTTGTTTTTGTCCGGATTTAGGTCTAAATCCGCCTGGACTCTCCAGGCCATCCTCGGTTTCCCGGGGGCTTCAGATGGAGCAAATTCCGCGCTCAGACCCGCGTGTCAGTGAAGATTAGCCAAAAATTGCCGGTCCCCACACACCACCTTCTCTCTCCTCTCCCACAGTTTCTCTCTCCCGACGCAACCAATCGACCGCGACAAGGGATCGCTGCCCCAGCCACCCGCCGATCCTTCCGCCACGCCGTCGTGCCTCTCCGCCTCCGTTTTCCATGCCCTTCCCACGAGGAAGACCATGCATCGGGAACAGACGCCAGAGGAGCATGGAGGGCATATCATGGGCGGGAGGAGCCTCGCTTGCCGGAGTTCGCTGGGCGCGCGGGGAGCGCGGCGTCGGAGACCGTGTGGCAGAGCAGGAACGGCCGCAGGAGCACCCGTGGTCCGGCGGCGGTGGTCACACCTTGCAGCGCCGGCGATATAGATCGATTGGGCCGACCCTGGGACATTTGCCTCGACACGGGCCACGTCGGCGGCGGGCGCCCAGTCCCCGCGCTTCTCCACCCCGTGCAAGAACTGCCTCCACGCCGCCGGCCACACAACATGCCGCCGACCACGCAACAGGTCGAACACCTCACGGGCATCTTCACGAGCGTCGTGTGTGGGGAGACGGCTGGAAATTCGTTGCTCCCCATGCCAAAAGTAGGTTCAATCCGCACCAATTTTCATTCGAATTGTGCCTCGTGGGCCTCCAACGGCTGGAGATGCTCTTAGAGCAAGTACAATAAGGTCTAGTTAGCAGGCTATAAGGATTTAAATATAATATTTATGCTTAGTTGGAGGGGAGCGAAGAGGAGAGAGAAAGCAAGTGGGCTCTTAGAGCAAGAACAATAGTATAGCCATCAGCTTGTTGTAGTGGTTTGACATGTCATCTATTGCCAACTTATAGCCATCATATACAATAGTGGACTCTAATAATGTACTACTTTATCAAAATATGATCCACATTTCACTCTCATAAAGTTCTTAGGAGCACGTGCTAGAGCTGGTTCTTGCATAAGAGCAAGAACAATAGAAGAGTCGGCAGTTGGCTATATGATTTTGCCATGTCATCTATAGTCTACTTGTAATCAGCTCATACAATACTTAGATACAAGTATGAACTACTTTATATGCATATGATCCACCTTGCAATCTCACAAAGTGCCTAGGAGCACGCGCTGCAGCTGGCTATTATCCTGTAGCATGCTTCACTTCTCTCTCCTCTTCTCTCTCATCCAACTCAGCAAAACTATATTATTTTAAGTCTTAGAGCCTGCTGACTGTATCTTATTGTACTTGCTCTAAGAGTCCACTTACCTTCTCTCTCCTATTCTCACTCCTCCAACTAAGCAAAGATATAATATTTTATGTGTTATAGACAGCTGACTGTATCTTATTGTACTTGCTGTTATGCAAGAGCTAGCTCTGCACGTACTCCTAGACACTTTATGAGAGTAAAATATGAACCAAGTATTAATAAAGTAGTATATTTATATACAACTATTATACATATTAGCTATATATTAGCTATAGATAACATAGCATCTTCCTTATAGCGAGCTCTCGTTTCACGCATAGATCCAGGAGAAACGTTTGTGCATGCTGGTGGAATATACTTGTATTTGTATACCCCTAGCATTTAATGGGCCAGTGGTCGTGGTGCGCTACGGGTCTAATCAGGTCAGTTCGTTGTCTCAAATGTGTTGGGCAACTCAACGCAGGGTGAATGGATGGCAATATGGCATTGCCGGTCAATAGCTCTGCACTGGCAGGGCAACAGTTGCATCCTCGACAGCGCCATTGGCTGTTCAGGGTAAACAAGAGCCAGGAGCCAGCATTGGAGCATGCATCGAACGGAGTAGTTTTTGTTTTTGCTGCTTTTTGGAAGGTGAAATGGAATATATTTGTTCGTTGGACATTGGTATAGTGAGAAATCTACGGTGACGGCTATGTGATCTCTCCTGCGTTGCCACTTGGCAGAAATGTGGTACGCCGGCAGAACAACTTTTCCGACTTGTCGGTTCAGGCAGTCACGCTCACACCCGAGGTGGAATATTTCCATGATGCATGTGCGGCGCATGCTGCGCGAATCGGGGCGAAGGCTAGACTTGATGACATGTTCCTGCTGCCGTCAAGATCTTGCTCTGTTGTCAATTTGTCACGTCATAGTAACTCACGATATTTTGGTGTAGGACTGGTTATAAGGGCATCTCCAACAGGCCACGTATTTCGGCGACTAAATTGTTCGCTCGCGCCGTTTGTGTCACCTGGTGAACGCGAAAATGATCGTTTTTGTCCGCGCGTTTGTTTGCGTCCGGGGTAGCTCCAGCGGGGTGATGCATTTTTTCTACTTGTTTTTTTTCCTCTCTCCATTAAAACATATTCCAAACATTACATATTGGGAACATGATTTTACACAAACTAATACATAATTTTGAACACAGTTTACACAAATTAATACATAGTTTAAATCATGGTTGATTTCCGTATGTTCGCTGCCAAAAAAGAACACTCTCGGGCACACTCAATCACCCAAACTGGAAAATCCAGCTGGTAATTATAGCCCTATTGATCCTTTCGAGGAAGAACATTCAGAAACTGCCACTAGTTGCTTCAATTGGCTCGTGGCCATATTCGCTGCAAAGAACACTCTAATTGTTTTAATTATCGGTGTCCGAGCCAGACTCGCCGGTGTGGTAGTGCCTGCGGCAGGTTGTGTCGTCGAACACCTTGACGATCATCTCGTTGTCCCTCTCGTAGAGGAAGGTGAGCTGGCAGCCTGGCTCGAGCGCGAGGTCGCGGACGAACTTGTCCCACCTCGTGTGCAGGTACATCTTGCCCTGCCCACCGAACAAGACCTCGACAGGCCACCGACAAAAGTTGCAGCTGGCCTCCCGTAGCTGCAACTGGGCCGGCTCGACGCCATCGACGAACTCGGCGAACTTGTCCGCGAGCCGCTTGATGCCGAGTGGTTCATCGTCGATGCGGAGGAGGAACTCGAAGCAACACTCCTCCTGCGAAGACGAGGAAGGCGCAGGCAACGGTGATCGCGGTGTCGTAGCTGCTCCACCAAGGCGGCCCCTGCCCCGGGGGCGCCCAGGCCCGCGGCCTCGACCGCCTCGCCGGCCACCAGGACCCGCCATGGACTTCCTACGGTGGAGCTTGTGGCGGCTAAGGTTTGTGTACAGGAGTGGATGAGGAACAAGAGCGCGCCCCCTGTTTATATAGGCCAGAGGCAGGAGACAGCCGCGGGACGCGTGGCATCGACATTACTGCGTTGGTAGAGGTGGGCGGCGGTCGCTCGATAGGTGAGGCATCGCCATTAACGAGGCGCAGCCTTCCGAAGCGACGCAGCAGTGCTAGTCGCTGGCGCGCCTGAGAAGACGCATCAACCCAAGGTCGCTGCCAAGAGTGCCCAACGGAAAGTCCGCCAGAGGCGAGCAGACACTTTGCGCGTCTGCACATCGTCCGCAGAGACGCATCCGAGGCGCATATTTGAGCTAGGTTTGCGTCACGCGGATGGCCCGGTCACTTTGCGTCGCCCCGTTGGAGCAGGGATCCGATGCATTCTTTGATCAAGCGAACGCAAACGGTCGCTCAGCGTCCGTTTGCGTCGCCCCGTTGGAGATGCCTGTAATAATCCAGAACAAATGTAAGGGTATATTGCCCCTATGTGTGGTTTAGTTGCCTCTTGTTTAGAAGAAATGTTTTATCACATTATGGGGGAGTAATATGTTTTGTACATATCACAAGCCTAGAAAATGTGAACATATGAGGTTTTGCCACTTAGAGTTGATACACGTAATTATCTTGATCCTAGGTGGCATGTTTGCTCAAACAAGCTCCACTTGTATTAAAAAGATGTTATTGCTCATCTTATGGTTCTTGTTTGAGTAAGAAATACTTGGTACGGTTTTTCCTCAAATACATATCTCTATATCTTATTTGAGATACCGTTTGCTTCAAGTTATTCTAATCATTGTCGTGCGTGATTGTTTGACTAATTGAAACTATGAAGAATCTTCATGCGTGCATAGTGCTTAATTCTATATACTTATCCTATGCCTTTTATTGTGAAGTTGATCCTTACTATTCTTGTTGATATACCACCGGAAGTTAATTCCAATATTCTCATTGTATTTGACAATTGATAACCTTGTATGTGGTTGAATTTATGGATCGCCTTCACCTTGGATTGCTTCTTATTGCCTTATTTTATTTCCAAGAAATCTTTGTTGCTCCAATGTGTCTTCCTTGTCCCTTTAAAAAATCTTTTGATAAATTCTCTTAATTCATATCAAGTGTTTATTTTGGAAGACAAACCTTTTCCTTACAGTACATTGTGCCATTGTGAAAAGTGTAGAGGGTTTGGTTTATTTGTTCGAACCTTGCTCTTTTGGGAGTTAGCTATCTCATTCCTTCTTACATGTTTTATTTGCTTGAATGAGATAAATCTTTGTGCATGTTTGCTTTATTTCATCCTTTATGCTCAATGGTTTCTTCTTAGTTCATTTGTTGAACTTTGTTGAACAAATCTTTTGTGATTTGCGTCTTTGATATAATTTGGACAATAAATTTGTTTGGTCACATCTTTATGCCTTTTTCAATTCATTTGGTGTTTTGTCCAAAGTATATCTTTCTTGGATCTTTAAAATCTTTATGCGTGCTTATATGTAATTTTTTTATATTTGTAGCATGTTTGCTTTCTTTGATCCATTATATAGGGTATACTCCATCAAATCCTAAATGGCTAAGATGTGCATGAAATTCAAATTTCATCTAAATATGCACATATTTATATGGAGTGTGTCCTATATATTGTGGTTAGTCTAACCATGTTGGACCCAATAAGTTTGGGGACCAAGATGTACTTGAATGTTGTTTTAGGTACATTGGAGATGCAATGGAGGCTTGTCTCATCTATAAGGAAGGTGTTGTCACCTTATGATAATTGGAGTCAAGCTAGGATGATCAATGAACTCTTATCTACTACATCATGCCATTGTTATCTCGGTAACAAGTATCTTATTCATGCATTCTCATATAACATCCAACCTCTTGCAGGTTGCATCATGGCATGAAATTATTTATTTCGAAAATATTGCGGTTCTTGAAAAATCCTCTTTAAAGAAAACTTCTTATTGAACAATTGAGTAATTTGAGAAGATGCATATGATAGGAATATATATATATATCATATTTATGATTCACCTATCACAAATATGCCCTCTAGCAATTTATTGCATATCAATTCCTCAAAGAGCTCTTATGTGCAATATTGATGAAATTGTGAAATAAATCCGTATTTGTGATACTTGTTGCCTTTCTCAAAACATTCCAACTAGTTTTACTTCCCTTATTCTTAGTTGTGATGTTTTTGAGATTTTTGGTTTAAGCTCATTCATATACCATAAGTGAAAATTGGAGCCATAGGCTATATATGCTTCTTAAGCAAACATCCTTTGGTATATTTTATGACTTCATCTTGGATATCTTGTCTTATTTATTTTGTTAACCTCTTGTGTGTGCATGTTTCTTTATGGATCACTTTGTCCACTTTAGAAACTTATATACATAGGAGCATTAATCCATCACCTTGATATCCTTGTTCTTTGCCGACCATCATTTATCCTTTTATTTTTAGTGGTGTTGTAAAGAAGTTTTATGAGTGCTTGGTTTATTTTTTTTTCTTCATGCACTCATATCTCATATTTGTTGGACTCAAGTTGCTCTTCATAAGCATATTCTCTTTATCTTGGTTGTGTTCTAAATAATATAGAGGGAGTAAGGATTCCATGTTTATGCGTATTGTATTCAAATGCAAACATTATAAATTATGCACGAACCTTGGGGAGCTTCCTTATTTTATTTAGAGCACTATATCTATCTTATCATGATATCTTTGTTTGTCCAATTGGATTTTTGATTGCTTGCTTTATTTGTTAAAGCTTCCGTCACCATGTTATTCTTGTGCAATCTTTGATCCTCAATATAGTTTGACTTCCTTCAAGTATTCATCATTGGATATGTGCATTTGATTCCACTCAAATTATGAGAAATGCACACCTTGGGGAGGAACTCACATTATATTGGATTTCTAAAATTTTCACCCATTTTGGCACTCGATGCCAATGGGGGAGAAGTTTAGAGGGTTTCAGGGAATGGTTTTATACTTAAGTTTGGTTTGTGCTTAAGTGTTTTGCCTCTCATGCATTCCATATTTATATGTCTTGCATGGTTGTATATATATAGTGGAAATTGTCGCAAAGGTTAATCTTGACAATGTATGCAATGAATTCATGTTCATCACACGTGCATACATTGTGGGGGAGTTTACTCTATATATGTTGGTTCTACTCACATCCCTTGCATTAGTTGTAGTTGTGTGAGTAGAGTTGGTTTTGATATGGGATAGTAGCTTTGTGTTACTTGACCATATTAAATACGACCTCTTGTATACAACTTATTCTCGGATAAGTTGCGTACTTGTCTGTAATATTCATTATATAAACCCTCTTATTGTGGTTGTCATCAATTACCAAAATGGGGGAGATTGTAAGGGTATATTGCCCCTATGTGTGGTTTTGGTAATTAATGACAACCCCTATGGACTAATGTTTTCATTGAGTTTATATGAAGGAATATTCCATAGGTACTACTTGTATTCCATGTGTTGGATTCAAGTATGGATGCCATGAAGATAAAGATATACCTTGTGTATTGGCATCAAGGTCATCGATTTAAAGATATATATGTGATATGATCAAGAAGAAGAAATGAAGATGGAGTTCTTATGTGGAACTCAATATTAGCCATGCTCTAGCTTATGTGATAAGCAATGAATGATCAAGATCTTGAGTGCTTGATTCCAAGTGAAGAATTCAAGTTATGGATTTAAGTCAGTGTCATGATAGTCTCATAAGTTGAGCTATGGTTGACTAAGATTTAGAGCATGCAAGCAAATGAAGAATTCTATATACACCTCAAGATAGTATGATAGAGCATGAGAAGATACAAGGTTGACCAATACAAAGAGTGAAGAATAGATTCAAGTTTGGTCAACACATGAAGCATGAAGAATGTGCCACGAGAAGTCATGTGGTAGGGTAAGCCGTGTCAATTATGCTTTATGAACTAACCCATCATATATGTTCCCTTGTGTTGTCTATGTGGGTTAGGTATCTTTCCATGGGCATGCATCAAAAGTGAGATCTCATATAGCCCATGAGAGGATGACGTCAAGTGGTGATCGTCATCAAGGTTGAGTTGGGCAAGTTCAAGATTGAGCATCTCAAGAGGATCATATGCTTGAATCTTACCGTCCATTTTGGTGATAATGGACATGTGAAGATGTGCATCAATGGAGCTTTCCCATCATGGTGTATGGGGGAGCATTTGTGAGTCTTCACGAAGCAACAATGATCAAGTGAGGCATTCCGGCTTGAGTGGAGCTTGAAGAGCTATCATCGAGATCAAGCGGGATGCGCAAGGCAAATGTATGGCCTTGCTAGGTTTTCCTTTTACCGGTCTCAAGGTGGTTGTTGGGAGACCGGGTTATAGGATACATAGCCGCACCATCAAGAGGGGCTTTCGGTTGGGTAACTTGATCACATCGTCTTAGGGAGCTCAACCCTTTGCATGCTTTGCATTCCATAAATCTTATTGCTTCTTGGTGTTTCTCTGTGTGAGGTTCTTGAGCTTGTTGCTAGCTGATGCGTGCAATTAACACACGTCCGTTGGGAACCCCAAGAGGAAGGTGTGATGCAGACAGTAGCAAGTTTTCCCTCAGAAAGAAACCAAGGTTTATCGAACCAGGAGGAGCCAAGAAGAACGTTGAAGGTTGATGGCGGCGAAGTGTAGTGCGGCGCAACACCAGGGATTTCGGCGCCAACGTGGAACCTGCACAACACAACCAAAGTACTTTGCCCCAACGTAACAGTGAGGTTGTCAATCTCACCGGCTTGCTGTGAACAAAGGATTAACCGTATTGTGTGGAAGATGATTGTTTGCGAAGAACAAGTAAAGAACAAGTATTGCGATAGATTGTATTTCAGATGTAAAGAATAGGACCGGGGTCCACAGTTCACTAGCGGTGTCTCTCCCATAAGATAAATAGCATGTTGGGTGAACGAATTACCGTTGGGAAATTGACAAATAAAGAAGGCATAACAATGCACATACATATATCATGATGAGTACTATGAGATTTAATCGAGGTATTACGACAAAGTACATAGACCGCTATCCGAGCATGCATCTATGCCTAAAAAGTCCACTTTCAGAGTTATCATCCGAACCCCTTCCGGTATTAAGTTGCAAGCAACAGACAATTGCATTAAGTATGGTGCGTAATGTAATCAACGCAAATATCCTTAGACAAAGCATCGATGTTTTATCCCTAGTGGCAACAAAGCACATCCACAACCTTAGAACTTTCTCGTCATCGTCCCGCATTTAATGGAGGCATGAACCCACTATCGAGCATAAATACTCCCTCTTGGAGTTACAAGTATCAACTTGGCCGAGCCTCTACTAGCAACGGAGAGCATGCAAGAACATAAACAACTCATATATGATAGATTGATAATCAACTTGACATAGTATTCAATATTCATCGGATCCCAACAAACACAACATGTAGCATTACAAATAGACGATCTTGATCATGATAGGCAGCTCACAAGATCGAACATGATAGCACAATTAGGAGAAGACGACCATCTAGCTACTGCTATGGACCCATAGTCCAGGGGTGAACTACTCACACATCGATCCGGAGGTGATCATGGCGATGAAGAGACCTCCGGGAGATGATTCCCCTCTCCGGCAGGGTGCCGGAGGTGATCTCCTGAATCCCCCGAGATGGGATTGGCGGCGGCTGCATCTCTGGAAGGTTTTCCGTATCGTGGCTCTCGGTACTGGGGGTTTCGCGACGAAGACTTTAAGTAGGCGGAAGGGCAGGTCAGGGGGGCACACGAGGGCCCCACACAACAGGCCGGCGCGGCCAAGGCCCAGGCTGCGCCGCCCTAGTGTGTGGCCACCTCGTGGCCCCACTTCGTTTCCTCTTCGGACTTCTGGAAGCTTCGTGGAAAAATAGGCCCCTGGGTGTTGATTTCGTCCAATTCCGAGAATATTTCCTTACTAGGATTTCTGAAACCAAAAACAGCGAGAAAACAACAATCGGCTCTTCGACATCTCGTCAATAGGTTAGTGCCGGAAAATGCATAATAATGACATATAATGTGTATAAAACATGTGAGTATCATCATAAAAGTAGCATGGAACATAAGAAATTATAGATACATTTGGGACGTATCAAGCATGGATTACTATTTTTGTGCTAGAGCTTTTATTTTGAAAACAAGAAACAATTTTGTCAACGGTAGTAATAAAGCATATGAGTTATGTATAAGACATCTTATAAGTTGCAAGCCTCATGCATAGTATACTAATAGTGCTCGCACCTTGTCCTAATTAGCTTGGATTAACACGGATTATCATTGCATGGCATATGTTTCCACCAAGTGTCACAAAGGGGTACCTCTATGCCGCCTGTACAAGGGTCTAAGGAGAAAGTTCGCATTGGATTTCTCGCTTTTGATCATTCTTCAACTTAGACACCCATACCGGGACAACATAGACAACAGATAATGGACTCCTCTTTTAATGCTTAAGCATTCAACAACAATTAATATTCTCATAAGAGATTGAGGTTTTATGTCCAAACTGAAACTTCCACCATGATTCATGGCTTTAGTTAGCGGCCCAATGTTCTTCTCTAACAATATGCATACTCAAACCATTTGATCATGAAAATCGCCCTTACTTCAGACAAGACGAACATGCATAGCAACTCACATGATATTCAACAAAGGTAAAAGTTGATGGCGTCCCCAGAAACATGGTTATTGCTCAACAAGCAACTTATTAAAAAATAAGACAAATAAGTACATATTCTTCACCACAATAGTTTTTAAGGCTATTTGTCCCATGAGCTATGTATTGTAAAGGCAAAGAATGGAAGTTTTAAAGGTAGCACTCAAGTAATGTACTTTGGAATGGCGGAGAAATACCATGTGGTAGGTAGGTATGGTGGACACAAATGGCATGGATTTGGCTCAAGGATTTGGATGCACGAGAAGAATCCCTCTCAATACAAGGTTAGGCTAGCAAGGTTGTTTGAAGCAAACTCAAGTATAAAAAGGTGCAGCAAGACTCACATATAAACATATTGTAACTATTATAAGACTTTACATTGTCTCCTTGTTGTTCAAACACCTCAATCAGAAAATATCTAGACTTAGAGAGACCAATCATGCAAACCAAATTTTAACAAGCTCTATGTAGTTATTCATTAATGGGTACAAGGTACATGATGCAAGAGCTTAAACATGATCTATATGAGCACAACAATTGCCAAGTATCACATTATTCAAGACATTATACCATTTACCACATGCGGCATTTTCCGTTGCCAACCATATAACAATGAATGAAATAGTCCAACCTTCGCAATGAACATTAAAGATAAAGCTAAAAACACATGTGTTCATATGCAACAGCGGAGCGTGTCTCTCTCCCACACAAAGAATGCTAGGATCCGATCTTATTCAAACAAAACAAAAATAAAAACAAACAGACGCTCCAAGCAAAGCACATAAGATGTGACGGAATAAAAATATAGTTTCACTAGAGGAACCTGATAATGTTGTCGATGAAGAAGGGGATGCCTTGGGCATCCCCAAGCTTAGACGCTTGAGTCTTCTTGAAATATGCAGGGATGAACCATCGGGGCATCCCCAAGCTTAAACTTTTCACTCTTCTTGATCATATTGTATCATCCTCCTCTCTTGACCCTTGAAAACTTCCTCCACACCAAACTCGAAACAAACTCATTAGAGGGTTAGTTCATAATTGAAAATTCATATATTCAGAGGTGACATAATCATTCTTAACACTTCTGGACATTTCACAAAGCTACAAGTTAATGGAACAAAGAAATCCATCAAACATAGCAAAACAGGCAATGCGAAATAAAAGGCAGAATCTGTCAAAACAGAACAGTCCGTAAAGACGAATTTTCCAGGGGCACTAGACTTTTTCAGATGAAAATTCTCAAATTGAATGAAAGTTGCGTACATATCTGAGGATCACGCACGTAAATTTTCAGATTTTTCTGAGTTACCTATAGAGAATTCTGCCCAGATTCGTGACAGCAAGAAATCTGTTTCTGCGCAGTAATCCAAATCTAGTATTGACTTTACTATCAAAGATTTTACTTGGCACAACAATGCAATAAAATAAAGATAAGGAGAGGTTGCTACAGTAGTAAAAACTTCTAAGACTCAAATATAAAACAAAA
Organism: Lolium rigidum; assembly: GCF_022539505.1. Classification (NCBI taxonomy): domain Eukaryota; kingdom Viridiplantae; phylum Streptophyta; class Magnoliopsida; order Poales; family Poaceae; genus Lolium; species Lolium rigidum. Next base: position 233,117,867 of record NC_061509.1, read on the forward strand.
GTACTGTAGTGAAATCATGGGTTGTCTCCCATAAGCGCTTTTCTTTAACGCCTTTCAGCTAGGCGCAGAAAGTGTGAATCAAGTGTTATCAAGAGATGAAGCATCGACATCAAAAAAATTCTCACAAACAAGACTTGTTGCAGAGGGTACCTTAGATGCTCCATTATCTAAATTTCCCATAGTGGTATTAAGGGTTTTATCAATTTTAGGCTTATAACAATTCTTTGGCTTAGGCACCTTAGAGACATACATGAATTTTTGCTCCTTGCCCACATAAGTTTTCTCCTTAAATTTAAGAGAAGAAAAAGTTGAACCCAATGTTCCCATAGCTTCTTCAAGTTTACCAATTCTATGGGTTTGATTATCATGGATAGCACGAGTTTCTAAAGTAGCAATTCTTTCATTAATTCCTCCTAGGGATTTATCAAGTTTATCAGTATTATCAAGTAATACCCCCAGTTTAGTCTCAACACTTGGAAGATTTTTCTCTATGGCTTCCAACTTTTTCATGACATCCTCAAGAGAGATTTCAATTTTAGTTTCATTAACAGGTGGTATTCCAACTAGACTCTCAATGATGCAACTAGCTTCTAAAGCAAGAGTACCTAGGAAATTACCCCCCGAAAGAGTATCAAGAACATACCTATTCCAGCTAGATATACCAACATAAAAGTTCCTAAGTAGGATAATAGTGGAGTGTTTCTTAGTGCACCTATGATGAGCATCACTAATTCTATACCAAGCATCTTTAAAACTTTCTCCACCTTGTTGTTTAAACGAACGAACTTCAACTTCAGGATTACTCATTTTAGCAATAGTAAATAAAACAAACTAGATAAAGTAAATGCAAGTAACTAATTTTTTTGTGTTTTTGATATAGAGAACAAGACAGTAAATAAAGTAAAGCTAGCAACTAATTTTTTTGTGTTTTGTTTTAGTGCAGCAAACAAAGTAGTAAATAAAATAAAGCAAGACAAAAACAAAGTAAAGAGATTGGAAGTGGAGACTCCCCTTGCAGCGTGTCTTGATCTCCCCGGCAACGGTGCCAGAAAAAGAGCTTGATGCGTGCAATTAACACACGTCCGTTGGGAACCCCAAGAGGAAGGTGTGATGCGGACGAGTAGCAAGTTTTCCCTCGAAAGAAATCAAGGTTTATCGAACCAGGAGGAGCCAAGAAGCACGTTGAAGGTTGATGGCGGCGAAGTGTAGTGCGGCGCAACACCGGGGATTCGGCGCCAACGTGGAACCTGCACAACACAACCAAAGTACTTTGCCCCAACGTAACGGTGAGGTTGTCAATCTCATCGGCTTGCTGTGAACAAAGGATTAACCGTATTGTGTGGAAGATGATTGTTTGCGAAGAACAAGAAAGAACAAGTATTGCAGTAGATTGTATTTCAGATGTAAAGAATAGGACCGGGGTCCACAGTTCACTAGCGGTGTCTCTCCCATAAGATAAATAACATGTTGGGTGAATGAATTACAGTTGGGCAATTGACAAATAAAGAAGGCATAACAATGCACATACATATATCATGATGAGTACTATGAGATTTAATCAGGGCATTACGACAAAGTACATAGACCGCTATCCAGCATGCATCTATGCCTAAAAAGTCCACTTTCAGGTTATCATCCGAAACCCTTCCGGTATTAAGTTGCAAGCAACAGACAATTGCATTAAGTATGGTGCGTAATGTAATCAACACAAATATCCTTAGACAAAGCATCGATGTTTTATCCCTAGTGGCAACAAGACATCCACAACCTTAGAACTTTCACGTCATCGTCCCGCATTTAATGGAGGCATGAACCCACTATCGAGCATAAATACTCCCTCTTGGAGTTACAAGTATCAACTTGGCCAGAGCGTCTACTAGCAATGGAGAGCATGCAAGAACATAAACAACTCATATATGATAGATTGATAATCAACTTGACATAGTATTCAATATTCATCGGATCCCAACAAACACAACATGTAGCATTACAAATAGACGATCTTGATCATGATAGGCAGCTCACAAGATCGAACATGATAGCACAATTAGGAGAAGACGACCATCTAGCTACTGCTATGGACCCATAGTCCAGGGGTGAACTACTCACACATCGATCCGGAGGCGATCATGGCGATGAAGAGACCTCCGGGAGATGATTCCCCTCTCCGGCAGGGTGCCGGAGGCGATCTCCTGAATCCCCCGAGATGGGATTGGCGGCGGCTGCGTCTCTGGAAGGTTTTCCGTATCGTGGCTCTCGGTGCTGGGGGTTTCGCGACGAAGACTTTAAGTAGGCGGAAGGGCAGGTCAGGGGGCCACACGAGGGCCCCACACAACAGGCCGGCGCGGCCAAGGCCCAGGCCGCGCCGCCCTAGTGTGTGGCCACCTCGTGGCCCCACTTCGTTTCCTCTTTGGACTTCTGGAAGCTTCGTGGAAAAATAGGCCCCTGGGCGTTGATTTCGTCCAATTCCGAGAATATTTCCTTACTAGGATTTGTGAAACCAAAAACAGCAGAAAACAACAACTGGCTCTTCGGCATCTCGTCAATAGGTTAGTGCCGGAAAATGCATAATAATGACATATAATGTGTATAAAAGATGTGAGTATCATCATAAAAGTAGCATGGAACATAAGAAATTATAGATACGTTTGGGACGTATCACTAGCTTTACAACAAGCCCAAGTTCATCAAAAACAGAATCCATATGCATCTTCCATTGCGTTTTCAAGCTTGGAGGTTTTACCGGTGTCTCTTTTATAGATAGGTCAAACATTCATCTTATGATTTTTACTCCGTGGGTGGACAGTGCTGTTTCTATGCATAAAGTTGTAGGGCTTGTTGTTGTCATTCCAACAAGCCAAGATCATCGAAATCGGAGTCCGGACGCAAAAGTTATCATGGTTTTTGTAAACCAAGTTTTCATGTTTGGCCCGGTGGCGCCGGTTGTCTCACCGGCTCGTCCGGCACAGACCGGTTCCCACACCGGTGCCAATCAGACGGTTTCCAGGGGCTTTCAGGGGCGCCCAGTCCCTGGCCCGGTCTGACCGGCTCTCCCGCCAGGCGGCCCGGTCCCTGGCCCGGTCGACCTGCTCTCACGCCAGGCTGCACGAAAAACTCCCAGATCTGCCCCAAACGGTCATATTTCGTTTGGCTTAAAAGGGGCTTCTTTCCCAACAGTTTTCTAGTGTTCTTGAGCACGTTTTTGACCACCATTGTTGAACCTCTTGAGCTTGCTTCCTCTCCCTTCCCTCCCATGATTCTTGCTCATTCTTGAGGGATCTAAGAGAGGAGATCTAGATCTACAACCTCCACCAATCCATTTCTCCTCTAAGTGAGGGGAACTCTTGGGATCTAGATCTTGGAGTCTTTTGTTGACTTTCCCCATTTTTCTTCCTCTCCAATCTCATCCTAGCATTTGTTGCTTGGATGGGATTTGGGTGTGAAGGATTTGAACACCTCTAGTGTTCTTGCTTTGCATCATTGCATAGTGTTGAGCTCTCCACCACGATTAGTTCGAGTGAGAGACCGTGAGCTTGTTACTCTTCGAGGGAGACCTCCTAGTTGGCTTGGCGGTTGGTGCTCCAGTGATCTCTTCAAGAAGATTGTGAAGAGGCCCGGGCTTCTCCTTCGTGGAGCTTGTGAAGTGGTTGTGGAGCTTGCCATCTCCGGAGCGGAGGAAAAGCTAACCATAAGGAAAGGGCCATTATCCTTCGTGGGTGTGGTTCGGAGAATAGGGTGAGCCTTCGTGGCGTGGGGAATCCTTCGTGGACCTCCACTCCTCCAAACGTGACGTACCTTCTTGCAAAGGAAGGGAACACGGGAATACATCCTCGTCTCCGCGTGCCTCGGTTATTTCTATACCCGAGCTCTCTTTCCTTGTGATAGCCATCGTGCTTGAGTACATATATCTTGCTATCACTTGTGCTACATATATCTTGTGCCTATCTTGCTTAGCTCTAGTTGTTATTGTTACACTTAGTTGAGCTTAGCATATTTAGGGTTTGTGCTTGTAAACTAAACGTTAGTTTAATTCCGCATTCTTACAAGACAAATCCGTAAGAGTTTTTAATTGCCTATTCACCCCCCCTCTAGGCGACATCTCGATCTTTCAACATAGGAACATCGAAGGGTAGATTTAGAATTGGGATGTGCATTTCATCGCAAAACAAGGGAAATTTTTGTGCCTTATTGCATATAAACCTAAGAGGGATCGAGGTTCCTTCTCATTGCAATTAGGGTTAGGCAATGTGAGTATTAAGAATTTCGACATGATCTCTTTCGTAACTCATTGATTTTGGGAGATGATTTTGATTTGACAAGTCATATTGAATTAAAACAAAGGAAGTAAAAGATAAACAATTTAGAATTGAATTAAGAATTCATAATTCAAAAACACATCATAATTCAAATCACTTTATATTTCAAATCATATTTTACATAATTGATACAATTTACAAATGAGCTCATAAGGAAAATTTGAGCTTTATTAATCATACACGCACATACAATGTCTTTAAAATATTTATAATACATGAATTGATTGAATAATAAACAAAATAAAAAGAAGATTACAAAGGTTAGGCCCTATACTAAAACCTAAACTACATGTCTTGGAAGGATCTGTCCTTGATCATTTCCATCTTTGAAACCTGCAAAATAGAAAGAAGAAAACTAGACAGGGGTTAGAAACCAAGTGTCAAGGACACATGTCCATGTCCAAAACCTGGACAGAAACAGGATATACACAGGCAGACCAACACTGAGCCACACACATGGGCTCAAGTTTCACCAAAGGGACCACATAGCTCATGGAGCTGATGTGCATCCAACAACACACCAAGGTAGCCTAGTCACCAAGCCATGCCAGGCTTGTGTGTCACAGCCGGAGAAGAATCACAACAAGTATAAAAGGGTAGAAACCCTAGAAGCAATGCACAGGTCGATCAGATAACCATTCACCAAGCAACCAGCAAGGACCAATGACAGTTCATCTATGTTCTTGCTCAAGATCAGCAAGACCAACCACTGAAATCAATTATCCATCCAAAAATCCACCAACCAAAATCAGTAGAAAGATGGGAACTTAAACAAGATCATCAGGAGCTAGGAGGAGCAGGGCAAGTAACAAGATCATCCAGCAACTGCTCAATGATACGTCTCCAACGTATCTATAATTTCTTATGTTCCATGCTAGTTTTATGACAATACCTACATGTTTTATTCATACTTTATATCGTTTTGGTGCATTTTCCGGAACTAACCTATTAACAAGATGTCGAAGCGCAGTTCATGTTTTCTGTTGTTTTTGGTTTCAGAAATCTTACACAGGAAATATTCTCGTAATTGGACGAAACAAAAGGCCACGTTCCTATTTTTCCAGGGGCTTCACGGAGTCCGAAGGAGAGACGAAGGGGGGCCGCGAGGAGCCCACACCCTAGGGGGGCGCGGGCCACCCCTTGGCCGCGCCGCCAGGTGGGGACCCCACCTCGGGACTCCACCGACATCGCCCCTTCGCCTATATATGCTCCCAGATGTGAAAACCCTACAACAACAGACGATATTCCAGGAAGAGTTCTGTAGCCACCGCCATCGCGAAGACAAGTTTCGGGGGACAGAAGTCTCTGTTCCGGCACGCCGCCGGAATGGGGAATTGCCCCCGGAGTCATCTCCATCGACACCACTGCCATCTTCATCGCCGTTGTTGTCTCCTATGATGAGGAGGGAGTAGTTCTCCCCCGAGGCTAAGGGCTCTACCGGTAGCTATGTGGTTCATCTCTCTCTCCCATGGTGTGATCTTTATGAATATGTAGATGTTACTCTTGTCTATTATGCACTCTAGAGGTTACTTTAATATGAACTCCGGATGTTGTGGAGCTTGTTTACTCCGGCTTGAGGTGTGCTCTTGTAGCCCTACACAATGAATGGTGTTTGTTATCCAACAAGAGAGTGTTTGAGAGTAGCATTTATTTGTTCATCTATGTGATCATAGGCTTTGCAATCTAGATGTCATATGCTATTCAAGTGTTTTATTATGTGAACTTTGGAGTTACTATGACCTCGGTGTAATGGTGACAGTGTGTGTGCCGTGTGTAACTCCCTTATGAATTGTGGTGTGTTAGTACCTCCTATGAATGCTCACGGTGACAGTGTGGGGTGTTTATTAGTACTTGGGAATACGCCTTTGAGGTGTGCTTTTGCACACTTGCCCAATGAATTTGAGTTCTTTATCCAACAGGAGAGTAGTATGATGAAGTGCTTATATTTATATTCAATTATGATTGCAATGTTGAGAGTGGCCACTAGTGAAAGTATGATCCCTAGGCCTTGTTTCCAAATACTGCAAACATTGCTTATTTACTGTTTTACTGCATCTTTACTTCTTGCAATATTTACTTCAGATCGCAATTACCGTTTACCACCATCTATACCACCTGCGTTTTAATATCTCTTCGCCGAACTAGTGCACCTATACATCTGACAATTGTATTAGGTGCGTTGGGGACACAAGAGACTTCTTGTATCTTAATTGCAGGATTGCTTGAGAGGAATATCTCTGACCTCTACCTCCCTGAGTTCGATAAACCTTGGGCGATTCACTTAAGGGAAACTTGCTGCTGTTCTACAAACCTCTGCTCTTGGAGGCCCAACACTGTCTACAGGAATAGAAGCGTGCGTAGACATCACTCAACAGCAGTTGAGCATAACTATCTAGGAGCTAGAACAAGGTATACCAAGTACCTGGAGAATATCCAGTGGATCCAATCTATAAATATTGCATGATACAACGTATGGGATGAGTAGATGCTCATGGGGTGATCATCACTTGGTGTTGACCAAGGATCACTGGCAGAAATGGAGCAACTAGAGCCCAAACCCATCTACATACTATTTATGTGCAAATAAACAAGTCTACATGCACAAATAGCACCAGTAGAGGATTTACAGGTAATAGAAGCTACCAAGAACTACCTAGTGAGATCCTAGCCACTAAACCATCATTAAACCCTATTTTTCTTCACAGGCATGCATAATGGCATTCATATCATGTATGATTTCCTATTATGCAAGCAGAGATGAGTAGCCAACAAGAACTAGCCAACTGTGTGAGCAACCAAGCAGTAGCAATGCTACTGTGGTCACATCAAACACAAATCCATCCATTTAACCAAGATTATAACTCATCACCATCCAAAAAATGGATTCAAACTTTAAATATTTCCAAATTGGTCATGGAGATATCAAATCATGCACAACAATGTATTTAATCAACACTACATAAGCAGTTTATCCATAAATAATCCACCCAAGTACACAGATACAGTAATCCATGCATGAATAAGGCAACAACAGTATGCACCATTGCATCCTAGCTATTGGATTATGTCCAATGAGCTATGGACAACAACATCAATACACACACAAACACTTGAGCATAATTAGCAAGCACAAGTCACAGCGTTAGTTAGTAATCCATTCAGATAGCCAAGAATTAAACCAGTAATTAGCCACTAGCATTTGATTGATCAAATGGATCAATTAGATCAAGCCTAGGCATATCAGAGCATCACAGGCATGCAGCGATCCAAGAATTCGATCAACTGAAGCATATGAACAAGGACCAGTAAGCAATTGCACAACACATGGGCATGAATCAATGGAATAGGCATAGAACAGTGAGACAGTAAGCATAGGAATAGCACCAGGGCATAAATAGATAGGGTAGTATGAGTCCAGTGCATCAACAAGAATTACACAGACATAATCCAAGCACCAGTAAGCATGAACATGCTAGAGTAGAGCATCAGTAGGCTTAGGTGAGCAAGCATGGTAGCACAGCAAGCATGATAGCACGTCAAGCACAGCAACAACATACGCATAGGGCCAGTAGGCACATATCGAGAAGGAGAGGAAGGAGTAGAGGGAGTAGAAGAGGTAGCAGTAGCAGAGGAAGGAGTACCTGGCGAAGAACGCGGAGGCAGCTATGGCGGCACGGTGGCACGACCAGCCACGGTGGTGCCAGACCGCAGCCAAGCCATGCCATGCCAGGCCACGCACACCACCAGAGGAGGCGGCGAACACCCAGGAGTGGCGAGGAGAAGCAGATCGACGGAGATCGCCACGGATCCATCGGCGTCTGCGAGCGTCGAGCACGCGCACGAGCGGTCGAGGGCGTAGTAGTCGAATCTACGCGGACGAGCAGATGCGCCGTCGCGCGTTGCATCGATTAAGCACCACGGCGTGCCCTAGTTCGGCCGGAGTTGGCCGGAGCAAGGAGGCGTCCATGGTGGCGGCAACGTCGCCACGAGATTGCCACGGTAGGGTTAGGGTTCGCGAGAGAGACGAGTGAGAGCGAGTGGGGGTGGGCCGACTCGGTCGGTTCCACCGAACCGATTTGGAGGACCCCAAATGGGCTGTCCTATTGGGCCATTTAAGTGGGATGGCCCAACTAGGCAGTGAGAGGGGCTTTTTAGTCTTTTCTATTTTTTTCAAATAACTAGTGAATTCTACCAAGTATTAATTAATGAATAATACCTCTAAAAATCCAAGAAAAATAGGTTTAGTGAATTAAAAATTATTCTTAACAAGAATAAAATAAGAAATGGAATTAACAACACAAATTCAAATTTGGGAATTTTTTGAATTTAAATATAATCTTGGAGTTTTAAATTTGCAATTTTCCTTGGATTTAAAAATCAAGGAAAATTCCAAATGAATTCAAATATTTGTTTATCAAATATCTTCAAAAGAAAATCTATTATTCCAAGTAATTTCTTTTAAGGAAAAATATTTTCCAAAATGAAAATATTCTATTAATCCAATTTCTTTTATTCCCAAAAAGGAGGAAAACTCTATTATTTCAAATTCTTTATTTGAAATAAATATTTTCCAAAAGGAAAATTCTATTACTCTTAAATCCTTTTCTTTAGAAAAGAAAACAATGTTAAGGACTTGAAATTAATTATAAATTACTGCTAAAGGCATAAATATTTAATTCTAACCTAAATCTTAATAATCATGTCGGGGTAAGGGATTCAACATAAAATAATAATAAGTAAGCAGGGAATGTATGTGCTAAACCTCCAACAAAATGAAAAGTAGAGAGCATAAAACATGGTTTTGAGCTGTGCAATTCATGTCAACAATAATAATAAGGATGGGGTACAAAGTATCTCATGTATGAAGGTATCTATGTGTCATGAGTTTGACCTCTTATGAGTAAGTGTTGCCTCACTTTGTTGAATGCTAAGGACTATACCTCTTGTTACTCAGCTTCGGGTTACAAAGACCTTTCAACATACATGTTTTAACCAAGTATCCCAATATGGTACCTTCATGCTACCTGTACAAAGGACCAAAGGAGATGTGTATCTCAACTATAGGCCATACGTACCGAGACAACATGAACAACAGACTTTGAGCATCCTCTCTAACTCTCTCTCTCACTTTTTTCTCATACTCTTTTTTTCTTTCCTTTCTTTTCTCACTCTTTTTTTCACAACTCTTTTTTTTCACAATTCTTTTTTTCACAACTCTTTTTTCACTCTTCCTATTGAGGATGCTCGTTGCTGAAACTTCCACCATGATTAGGCATGGCTTTGGTTGCGGCCTATTTCTCTTCTCTAACAATGCATGCCTACTTGCTTAAAATAACCGCCATTCATTCCACAAGATATAGCCATCAACAAAACAAAATAAATGATGATCAGCGTAGGGTGCAATACCCCAAAAGTGCAATGTTGAAAGACTTCCCCAGTAAACACGGTTAAGGTCTAGCTCATTACTCATAATCAGTCAAACCAACAACATGCATAGTGGTATTTTCCTACCAAACCTTACTTTCTTATGATCTTTAAATTACAAAAAAGAAAATTTCGAAAGTGTTGGAGGCAAAACACACAAATTGTACTTGGAATAGAAAGTTCTATATAGGTAGGTATGATAGACACTGGATTTGAGTTGAGCTTGGAAACAAGTCTACGCTTGTGTAAGAATTCAAATCTTTTGACTAGCAAGAGGTCTAAAAACATGCAATAGTATCCATAGACTATTCATTCATCATCAATCAATGATACTTAAAATTAAACATCTATGTATACTAGCAAGAAGTAGCACTGAATAAGGCACATAACTAATCATCACTCAATAGAGCATGTGAAACTAGAAATACAATACACAAAATAAATTTCAGCTTTTAGGCACTCCTCCTTTTCTTTTATAAGCATGCAACTTATTTTACTTTGAACATTCAGAGATAAAGAGTTTGGTATGTTAGCTCATGCATATGAATTATAAACACTGAATATGATGGTCCTCTCATAAAACAAAACAAAACAAAACTAGACACAAATTAAACAAGGACGCTTCAAGTTTTTTGCGAAAATTTCATGTTGCTCAAGAAACATAGTTTAGAGGTGCTCAAACCAGGAGTTTTTGAATGAGTCCAGTGGTGTGTCATTGGAATATCCAAGCTTATTATATTAATCATACTTGAATCATCTTAGTGCGATATTCCGCCATTCCCTGTGAAAAAACTTCAACACAATTTTTTCTGCCCATTCTTTTCTATGGGGTGATGTTAGAGGTACAAAGAAATCATGCTTGCTGCCATTTTACTCAAGAATAAAATTATATCTTAATGTAAAAGAGAGAAAATAATTTTATAATCATTCTAGTATATCAAAAGATCCAGGTAAAAATCTTTTTGACACTCAAAAGAATTGATCTAACAAAATAAGGCAGAATCTGTCTAGATTTTTGGCTGCAGTAAAACTGAATTTTTGGCACGACTTAGACACCTCAGAAAATTGAGCCAACTTACGTGCATATAAAGGAAGAAAAGTTACAACTACTGTGATTTATCAAGATTTAGGAGCTACCAAAAAAGAGACAAAAATCATGCACCAAAAAGTGCAGCGCAGAAATCAACAACTCCATATTGTGTTAGCAACTTTAAACATCCAAACAGGTAAAAACTTGATACTTTATTTAAAAAACAGAGAGTAATTTAAAATAAAAATAACATGCTACAGCAAGCATGCAAATAAAAATCACAAATAAAAACATCTCGGGTTGTCTCCCGTAAAGCACTTTTCTTATAGCCATATAGGTAGGCTTACTTACTTGATTCAAGTATCATGGAAATTATGTGGTAGCATGAATGCTACCTTCTTCTTTCTTGGAAACTGCTCCATACACTTATTGTGAGGGAATTTAAACTTGACATTCCCTTCTTTAGAGTCAATGATAGCTCTTGTTGTTCTCAGAAAAGGTCTTCCAAGGATTATAGGACTAGAGGTATTTCTCCCCATGTCCATAACAATGAAATTAACATGTACATATGTCATATGCAATTTAACCATTATATAATTTAATTTGCCTAAAGAATTTTTGGTTGAATCATCAGCAAGTGATAAATCAATAGAGCATTTTTTCCATATTTTTTAGATTAAGTAATTCATATAGATCTTTTGATATGATAGAAATACTAGATCTTAAATCTAGAATGGCATGATGTATTTCTTTGTCAATAGATATTAAATCTTGGGGATCCACGCATCCCCAAGCTTAGGTGGTATCATGGCCTCATTATTGTACCTATGAATCTTTTCTTTAATGACATAGTTAGCAATATAGGAACCAAAACCAGCTTGATTAACATTAATAGTGAGATCTTTAGCAAATTTCTCAAGTATAGCAATCAAGTGCAATACCAAAAGATCTTGATATGTTGTGACTACAAGTGCAGAGTGTTGTATCAGCAGAGTATTTTCCCCACAAGGATGACTCGAGGGTTTATATCGAATTCTCGAGGAACTGGACAAAGAGTATACTCTTCTCCCTTCTTCTAGCAATCCTGCAAGTAAAATAAATGCCTTGTGACCCCAACTCCACCGTGTGGTTGTCAAGCACAAGGTTTCGCGTAAGTAACTAACACAAGTAGAAATAAATCAAATAAAACTAGACTAGATAAAATAACTAAGTAAACACTGTAAAGAGGTTGATTGTTTTTGGTGTTTTGAATGCAAATAAGAAAAGTAAATATTTTTATATTTTCGGATTAAAATAGTGCAGCAAATAGAAAAGAAGGTAAAAGCAATATAAATGTGTTTCTTACGATAAAACGTGGACCGGGTTCTTGGGTTCACTTGAATATTCTCTCTTTAAGTTGTGGTGGACAAATAACAATTCATCAATGAGATATGAAAGTGTAAATAATAGTATATGTAAGACCAGAATTAATATGGGCATCACGTCCTAACATAGAGATGATGCAACACATCTCTCTTATACTCAACAAGAAAGAAACTTCATCAATCTTGTATTAAGAATTAATAGAGCATAACCATAAGTACTTTGACATGAAGTTTGAATATCAAATATGCTACCTTGAACAAACAAGATCATCACTACTATCACGTGACAAAAATAGCACATGCATTCAATTTATCCCTAGTGAGGTAGCAAAATAAAAGACAAAACCATAATATATCTTGAACGTATTACCACTATCCAATCACTAAAACCATGCTACTCCATCTAATAACACATCACCCCACACACGCTCTTGCATAGATGTTAGATCAGAACAAATACTTAAGAACGGGGTACACATATAATATGCATCTATCAATACATCTTACACATAATATGATCAGATCTCATAGCACAATATCATAGAATAAGGATCCACCACATAAGTATTACAAATACGCCCGTAATCATGTTATGCAGCTCATATGACACTAAGAACTATGAAGAACGTGAGAGAAATAGGTCAACCTACTGCCACAAAACCGTAGTCCAGAGGTGGACTACTCTCCCTTGATCATGGTGATGATGAAGACGTTGGAGAAGGTGGAGATCCCTCCAGCGGAGATCCCGGCGGAGTTCCCCCTCCAATCTTCTCTGCAGCAGCCTCCATTTTCGTGTTTGTGCGGCGCACTCCTCTCGAGAACTCTTCGGAGCCATATATATAGTTATTTTTAGGGAAAAATACGTTGGTGGGTGAAAGAATCAAGGCAAACGGATGATCAACGGCTGAAAGAGCCTGGGTGGCGCGCCCTCCCTTGCTGGGCGCGCCAACTAGCCTCTTTCGGCCCTCAGGCCTCTCCAGGTGAGCTTCCAAGGCCCAGGGTCCTTTCCCGATGAAAAATTTATGCTAAAAAAATCACAGGTCAATTTGACTCGATCCGTATAGGTCTCCGAAAGTGAAAAATAAGCAAAATAGGGTTTTATGTTCTGCAGAGTTATAAACCAAATAAAGGAGATCATTGGTAAATCCCCATAAATCAATGTAAAGCATGGTATTATCATCATATATGTTGCAAATATGTGGGAATTAAATATGATAAAGGACAAAGTTCATGTATGCATTTTACATGCATCAATCAGCCGGATGTTTGACCGCCCTCGGCCCTTTTCCATCCGACACGGCCCATTACAGTGTCTGATACGTCCAAAATGTATCTACTTTCCCAAACACTTTTGCTATTGTTTTGCCTCTAATTTGTGTATTTTGGATACAACTAACACGGACTAACGCTGTTTTCAGCAGAATTGTCCTGGTGTCTTGTTTTTGTGCAGAAACTCAACTTTCAGGAAAATCCCTGGGATTAATTCCAATGGGCCTATTTTCACAGAAGATTAACGGAGCCAGAAGACCAGAAGGAGGGGAGCCACGAGGCGCCCACCCCACAAGGCGGCGCGGTGGGCCCCTGGGCCGTGCCAGCCTATGGTGGCGGCGCCTCGGCCAGCCTCCGACGCCCCCCTTTCGACTACTTAAGGGTTTCGACCTAAAAACGCACAGGGGTTAGACGAAATTGCCAGAAGACATCCTAAACATCGCCGCCATCGCGAAACTCCGTCTCGGGACCAGAAACTCCGTTCTGGCACTCCGCCGGGACGGGGAATTGGAGGAGATCATCGCCATCATCACCACCGACGCCTCTCCATCAACCAGCCATGCTTCCCCCATCCATGTGTGAGTAATTCCCCCGCTGTAGGCTGAAGGGGATGGTAGGGATTGGATGAGATTGGTCATGTAATAGCATAAGATTGTTAGGGCATAGTGCCTAGTATCCGTTATTGGTACTTTTATGATATTGTTGCAACTTGTTATGCTTAATGCTTGTCATTAGGGCCCGAGTGCCATGATCTCAGATCTGAACATGTTATTGTTTCATGATGATATTCATTGTTTTATGATCATACCTGCAAGTTGTATACACATATTGCTGTCCGGAACCCGAGGCCCCAAAGTGACAGAAATTGGGACAACCGGAGGGGAAGGCGGTGATATGAGGATCACATGTGTTCATGGAGTGTTAATGCTTTGCTCCGGTGCTCTATAAAAGGAGTACCTTAATTACCAGTAGATTCCCTAGAGGCCCGGCTGCCAACGGCTGGTAGGACAGAAGATGTTGTGCAAGTTTCTCATTGCGAGCACGTACGACTATATACAGAACACATGCCTATAATTGTTTAGTACTTAGATATTGTTTTATTATTATCTGCAAATGCCCTACCTTGATTGTTACATGAGTTCTCTTATCCATGCAGCGCCCGTTCATCCATCCCTGTGCCTACATTATTTTAATCCTGCTATTTACTATAATCACTACTGCTGTCTTTGTTACACTGTTGCTGATATTTCACTACTGCTACTGCTATAAAACTGTTGCTACTGATAAACTCTTGCGAGCAAGTCTCGTTTCCCGGTGCAATTGAATTGACAACTCCGTCGTTAAGGCTTACAAATATTCTTTGGCTCCCCTTGTGTCGAATCAATAAATTGGGTTTTACTTCCCTCGAAGACCGTTGCGATCCCCTATACTTGTGGGTCATCAAGACTATTTTCCGGCGCCGTTGCCGGGGAGCATAGCTTTATTTGCAAGTTCACCTGGATTGATATTGATCGCTGCAAATTCTCCATCATGGGTAAACCTCGCGATACTGAAGTCGCCATATTACCATCCACTACAAGAAAAGGTACAACTCTGAGTACCTCTGCTGCTCTTGATTCACCATCTGTGATAAGTCAACTTGTTTCACCACCACAAGCTTCACGTGTTGGTACTTCTGCTGAAACTGAAAATTCTTCTGATAATTTTGATGATGCTTCTACTGTGCTTGATGATAATGGTTCATTAGGTCCTTTTCAAGATGCTATAATTGCTAGGTCTAGACAAATTGAAAATACTGAAATTCCTAATGAAAATACTGTTACACCTGTTAATTCACCTGAGTCTATAGAATACTCTAGTGATGATCTTGATGAAGATTATGTGGAACTTGATGATGATTTTATTAATAAATGCAATGCTACTACTGATGCAAGTAATATTAAAAAGCTTCTTGCACAACGTGCTCGTTAGATATAAACTGTCTCTCGATCCTAAATTTGCCACATCTCCTATAAACATTAAGGATAAGGATTATGATTTTTCTCTTGATTTATCTCATATATCTATTGTTGAGAAAACACCTTTTTGTGGTACTGAAAAAGAAAGTGTTGTAGAACACATGATTGAGCTGTCTACTCTGAGAAGCTTGTTTTCTGATGATACCAAGAAGCGTACTTATTTTGTTGCTAAATTTTTTCCTTTCTCATTAAAGGATGATGCTAAAACTTGGTATAATAGTTTGCCTCCTGATTCTATTGATAGTCCAAGTGGTTTGCTTGATGTTTTCTTTCGGAAATACTTTCCTGCTAGTGCTCAACATATTGCTTTGCAGAAAATTTATAGTTTTGACCAGGAAGATGGAGAGAAATTGCCTGAAGCTTGGGCAAGATTTTGCTCTCTTATCAGAGCTCGGCCTGGACATGATTTGGAAAAGCATGACCTACTTGATATATTTTATAGTGGACTAACCATTGAGTCTAGGGCATACCTGGATAGTTGTGCTGGTTGTGTTTTCAGGAAAAGAACTCCAGACGAAGCGGAAGAATTATTGGCTAAAATAGGCCGGAATCATGATGATTGGACTACACCTGAGCCAGCTCCAACGCTAATATTGAAGAAGAGGGGTATGATTAAATTAAATGATGAAGATATGAGGGAAGCCAAGAAATCTCTTAAGGAGAAAGGTATTAAATCTGAAGATGTGAAGAATTTACCTCCCATAGAAGATTTATGTAAGATAACTCCCCCTTCATCCATGATTGAGGTACATTCTCTTCAACGCTTTAGTAGGGAAGATATTCCGTACTCAAAACCTCCCGATCAATGTTTAGATGAGTTTGATAATTATATTGTTAAGCAAGATAATTTTAATATGAGAGTAGACAATCATTTAATGGAAAATTCTTGAGCTATTAGTGAATTGCATGATATTGTGGAGAGAACCTCCAATGATGTTAAGATGCTTGTTAAATATTTTCATATGGTTCAAACTCAAATTGATCAACTCACTAAAGTGCAAAATGACTTGTTAAAAAATAGTTCTAAAGAAAAACATGCTTATGAAGTAACAACTAGAGGTGGTGTTTCTACTCAGGATCCTCTATATCCTGAGGGGCATCCCAAAAGAGTTGAACAAGATTCTCAACGAACTAAAGAAATTAGTGCTCCTTCTAAGAAAAAGAAGAAGAAACATAAAACTGTTGTAGAATCCTCTGAGCATGTTAATGATCCTAATAGTATTTCTATTTCTGATGCTGAAATTGAAAGTGGTAATGAACATGATAAAGATAATGATAAGAATGATCCTTCTGATAAAGAAGAGGTTGAAGATGAACCTGAAAAAGCATGCTAAAAATAAAAAGTACACTAAAGAAGATTTTATTGCTAAGAAACATGGTAATGAAAGAGAACCTTGGGTTCAAAAGCAAATGCCTTTTCCTGCCAAGAAACTAAAATCAAAGGAAGAAGAACACTATAATAAATTTTGTGATTGGATGAAACCTTTGTTCTTGCAAATCCCTTTGATCGATGCTATTAAATTGCCTCCTTATTCAAAGTATATGAAAGATATTGTCTCTAACAAAAGGAAAATTCCTAATGAGGAGATTTCCACTATGCTCGCTAATTACTCTTTCAATGGCAAAGTTCCAAAGAAGTCTGGGCGACCAGGTATACCGACTATTCCTTGTTCCATCAAGAATAATTATGTTAGAACTGCTCTATGTGATTTGGGAGCGAGGAGTTAGTGTTATGCCTTTTTCTCTTTACAAGAGACTTGATTTAGATAAATTTATACCAACTGATATATCTTTGCAAATGGCTGATAAATCTACTGCTGTTCCTGTTGGTGTATGTGAGGATGTTCCTGTTCAAGTTACTCAAAATTGCTTAATATTAACTGATTTTGTTGTGTTGGAAATGCCCGAAGATGATAATATGTCTATTATTCTTAGAAGACCTTTTCTTAACACTGCATGGGCTGTTATTGTTTGCAATAAAGGAAAAGTCACTTTCAATGTTGATGACAAGGAACATACTGTTTATTTTCCCAAGAGGATTGATAAAGTATATGGAGTTAATACAATTTCTAATTTGAGATCTATCAAAGTGGGAGATATTGATTGTCCGACATATGAGCCTAAAGAAGAATATCAAACTCTTGTGATTGGATCCATAGCAATACAATATAAGGTAACATGATTGATTTGAGGTTTATTTCTTCTTATGACATGTAAAAATTATTTGGTGGCAAGACTTGATCAACCTTGTTAACAAGTATATTTTATATGCATAGAAGAGCTAAACAACATTTCTTTCTTTCTCCACTTGTTTTACTTGCTGTAGTACCACTTGTTTTGCAAGATGCTTAAGTTGTTTAGAAGTTTGAAAATCTTTTTCTGCCCTGTAATAATAATTTTAACACCTAAAAATGTGCGTTTTTCGAAGTTCTAAAAAATTTACAAAAATTATACCGTTGGTCTTATTTTTCGAAGACCAACCTGGGAGTGCCTGGGGCTGACCAGTGGGGCACCCCAGGGCTGCCCCCCATGAGCCGGCGCGGCCAAGGAGGGGGGCGCGCCACCCTGTGGTGTGGGCCCCTCCTTGCCCCACTAAGTCATCTCTTCCTCCCATTCTACTCTCTCTCCCAAAAAAACTCGTACCAACTTTCTCTCACTCGCGTTTTTGCTCAAGAGCTCAGGATTCTTTGATCTCTTTGCTCAGCCCAAATTTCTATCTGAAATTTGGCACATTTGCTCTCCGGTATGTGACTCCTCCGATTATCCAAATAGAATTTTGTTTGGTTGAGTATATCTTGAGTATTT
Source organism: Lolium rigidum (assembly GCF_022539505.1). Taxonomy (NCBI): domain Eukaryota; kingdom Viridiplantae; phylum Streptophyta; class Magnoliopsida; order Poales; family Poaceae; genus Lolium; species Lolium rigidum. The sequence goes on from NC_061509.1 coordinate 233,136,093, forward strand.
TGCTGCTGTAGGTAACATGTTAAGTGAGCTTGCATGCTTGTTCTAAGTTGTAAAAATTAGTTTTGATGCATGTTTAGTACTCTACCAAGTTCCTATGTAGTTTCCCTCATTTATATGTCTCCAAATCAACTTTTATAATGTTTGTTGAAAAATTTCAGAAAAAGAAGATGCATAACCATACCTTTGGAGAAGTGTTCGAAAGAGAGACGACAAGCACGGGGAGGCCCTCAAGGGCAGCCACTCGAATTAGACGATCCTATAATGAGGATCTCATCGCACCGAGCTTCGAAGTTGAAGAGGATAATGGAGTTCCTAATGCTTCATCCTTTCCATGCTATGACTTTTTGCGTAATGCAGGGCTGCTTGATGACTTCTTGTTCCTCATCAATAATGTGGGCTTATCTACCTATATGGAAGATGAGAGGAGTCAATACTACATGCTAACTAAAATTTTTGTTGAAAGCTTTAAGTTCAACAACACACACTTCACACCATCAATTTCATTTAGGATTTATGATAGGCCTATTACTATGAAGTTGAAGGATTTTTGTGTTGCATTGGATATTACTCCTGTAGGTACAGCGAAGAAGATCGAGAAAAGCCCCAAAGCTTTGTCGGAACTCTATCGAGAAGTCACCAACGATGATAGCCGCACCATTCAGCGTGGCAAGATAAGAAACATTCAACTCCCTGCTATTAGATATTTCGCTTACTATCTTGCTACTAGCATTCTTGGTAGGGAGAACACTAGCAACATTTCTAGTTATCATCTTGCTTTTCTAGTTGCTCCACTTACTGGAGATACACCTTATCATCTTGGTGCTCTTGTTGCTCGTCGTTTATTCCAATAAGGGGCCTATTTTTGGAGGAATTGTTGCCTCACGTATTATGGCATATCTAGATCTTCCTCTTGATCCTACTCTTGATATTGCTGCTATGAAGAGTCACCAATTTGTCACAACTGACTCTAGTTTAGAAAATATTGTCTATAAAATGTTGTTTATTGACGAGGATGAGAAGGAAATCCCTTTGCCGCAGACCGATTTGTTCAGTGTTCACAGGAGACCGTGGTCGCGCTCTAAGGAAGAGGTGGATGAGCAGCTGAGGATACATGGTTTCCACCAGCAGCATGACTCTGAGGACGCCGAGCCCTCCTACGGGTACACCGTCACGTATCCTGGTGCGTCTTCCAGCACATACCCGAACGAGGATCCTTCTTCGTCATACTACGGAGGTGCCACTTCATGGGCACCATGGGATTGATCTCCACTTAGGCCAAAAGCCTAAGCTTGAGGGAGGTATACCGGCATCACTCATTCATTGCATATTACAATTGCCGGATACTTGTACATACTTGTTTAGCTTCTTAAGGTGATTTCTAATAAGAGGGAGATGATATTTGGGGAAGTGCTGTTTGAAAATAGATTCTGGACTGATACCAAAAAAAATCCCAAAAACAGCCAGAACGTTATTTTGCGAAGCCAATTTTTGTGCATATTCCCCAGGTTATTATCTAACTTTCATTAGTTAAGCACTTTTCTAGTTGAGCAGCGGAAGATTTTTTCATAAAAATAGATTATTGTACTGCTGTCAAGTTTGACGAATTTCTGCTACTTTGTGTTTATGTGACTCTTTTAGTTTTCATTTTCTTGTTTTTGCTTTGTTTCTTTCCTAAAACACAAAAAGACCAAAAATATTTCTGTTGTTTCTCTTTACCATTTGTTTATTTTGGTTTCTTGTTCCTATTTTGCTTTATTTGCTATCGTTGGTTTGCTATGAGAAAATCCAAAAAGATTTTGCTTTGTTTGCCTGTTTCCTTTTGTTCTTGTTTCCAATTCGAAAACACCAAAAATATTTGTGGTTCTTCTTTGGTTTTGTAAAGTTCATTATGGAGTTCAGCGGTCTCCGGTGGTTGGAGCTTGGTTTTCATTCCATATTATTCAAGCTACACAAGTGAAAGGCAATAATGACGATCTACGACAACTCGACTGTGGTGAGAGGCTGGTATGAACTCTATTTGTTTTCATTTTTGTACATATACTCATCCATGTGAGCATGCTTAGTTGGTTCATGTGAGGTATATGTCATTTAATGAAGTCTAGTACTTTATGATCTCTCATGTTTAGCTCCAATTTATTAATATGAGTAGCATGTCATAAATATTTGCTTGCATTGTTTTATTCATAGATAGGTATGACATTGTGGTATCCTCCTCTGAATAATTCACTTGAATCAACTTGGCACATGCTCACGCATGCATATGACCGAACAAAAGTCAATTAAGCCTCGATGATTTACTTTGCCTCAGAGTTCTTGTATCACTTTTATGCCTCTGTTAATTTATTTTGTCGCAAGCATGATTATGACAATTATTGCTCTCTTGATTGTCGCTTCCCAGTCTATTGCTAGCCTTCACTTGTACTGAGCGGGAACGCTGCTCGTGCTTCCAAACCCCCTGAAAACCAAGTTATTCCAAAGTGTCCACCATAAATACCTATGCATGGCATTTCAAACCATTCCAAGTAAATTCTCATGTGCTACCTTTAAACCTTCAAAGTACTTCTCAATTTGTGTTAATGTTTTATAGCTCATGAGGAAGTATGTGGTGTTTTATCTTTCAACCTTGTCATTTACTCTCGACGGACTTTCACCAATGGACTAGTGGCACATCCGCTTATCCAATAATTTTGCAAAAAGAGTCGGCAACGGGGTTCCCAGCCCCAATTAATTAACTTTCATCAATAATTCTCTTCACATGTTTTGCCCCGATTTATCGGTAAGCAACTTAATTTGCAAATAGACACTCCTCCATGGTATGTGAATGTTGGAAGGCACCCGAGGATTCGGTTAGCCATGGCTTGTGTAAGCAAAGGTTGGGGGAGTGTCATCCATAATGAAACTAAAATACGTGTGTAAACAAAAGAGAAGAGAGATGATTTACCTTGCTGGTAGAGATAACATCCTTCATGGGAGCCGCTCTTGAAAGTCTGGTTGACGAGGTAGTTAGAGTGCCCACTATCATTCGTTGACAACAACAAACACCTCTCAAAACAATTTTACTTCTGTCTTTAGAAAAATGAAAAGCTCTAGCACATGTTAATCCCTGCTTCCCTCTGCGAAGGGTCAATCTTTTACTTTTATGTTGAGTCACCATCCTTTCTTTGAGTACTTTCTTGAGAGCACAACTGTCATTCTTAGTATAATATGCTTGTCCCAAAATATGATCAGCTGTGGTATAACTTTGATGCTTTTATCTTTGATAATCTCTACTTCCAGTCTTTCCATGAACTTCAAAGGTGCCCGGGCATTTATGTTTTGCTGTACAAATACGGGCAAGCGAGATACCACTTTATCATATCCTTTTATGAACATTGCAATCTTGCTGGATAGACATGATTCATGATGCTTATTATTAATTTGTTGGTACCTTTTCCATGATTGACATAGCTATTAGATGACTTTATTTGCATGTATCTTATTATGAATTGCCTAAGTACTTGTCCATATCATGAGAATATTTACATCATATGAACAAATGTGTTCGTGAAAGTTCTTTTATCGCACTCGGTTGTTAATCGAATTGCTTGAGGACAAGCAATAAGCTAAGCTTGGGGGGAGTTGATACGTCCAAAACATATCTACTTTCCCGAACACTTTTGCTATTGTTTTGCCTCTAATTTGTGTATTTTGGATACAACTAACACGGACTAACGCTATTTTCAGCAGAATTGTCCTAGTGTCTTGTTTTTGTGCAGAAACTCAACTTTCAGGAAAATCCCCGGGATTAATTCCAATGGGCCTATTTTCACAGAAGATTAACGGAGCCAGAAGACCAGAAGGAGGGGAGCCACGAGGCGCCCACCCCACAAGGCGGCGCGGTGGGCCCCTGGGCCGCGCCGGCCTATGGTGGCGGCGCCTCGGCAAGCCTCCGACGCCCCCCTTTCGACTACTTAAGGGTTTCGACCTAAAAACGCACGGGGGTTAGACGAAATTGCCAGAAGACATCCAGAACACCGCCGCCATCGCGAAACTCCGTCTCGGGACCAGAAACTCCGTTCTGGCACTCCGCCGGGACGGGGAATTGGAGGAGATCATCGCCATCATCACCACCGACGCCTCTCCATCAACCAGCCATGCTTCCCCCATCCATGTGTGAGTAATTCCCCCGCTGTAGGCTGAAGGGGATTGTAGGGATTGGATGAGATTGGTCATGTAATAGCATAAGATTGTTAGGGCATAGTGCCTAGTATCCGTTATTGGTACTTTTATGATATTGTTGCAACTTGTTATGCTTAATGCTTGTCACTAGGGCCCGAGTGCCATGATCTCAGATCTGAACATGTTATTGTTTCATGATGATATTCATTGTTTTATGATCATACCTGCAAGTTGTATACACATATTGCTGTCCGGAACCCGAGGCCCCAAAGTGACAGAAATTGGGACAACGGAGGGGAAGGCGGTGATATGAGGATCACATGTGTTCACGGAGTGTTAATGCTTTGCTCCGGTGCTCTATTAAAAGGAGTACCTTAATTACCAGTAGATTCCCTAGAGGCTCGGCTGCCACCGGCTGGTAGGACAGGAGATGTTGTGCAAGTTTCTCATTGCGAGCACGTACGACTATATACGGAACACATGCCTATAATTGTTTAGTACTTAGATACTATTTTATTATTATCTGCAAATGCCCTACCTTGATTGTTACATGAGTTCTCTTATCCATGCAGCGCCCGTTCATCCATCCCTGTGCCTACAGTATTTTAATCCTGCTGTTTACTATAATCACTACTGCTGTCTTTGTTACATTGTTGCTTATATTTCACTATCGCTATCGCTATAAAGCTGTTGCTACTGATAAACTCTTGCGAGCAAGTCTCGTTTCCAGTGCAGCTGAATTGACAACTCCGCTGTTAAGGCTTACAAATATTCTTTGGCTCCCCTTGTGTCGAATCAATAAATTGGGTTTTACTTCCCTCGAAGACTGTTGCGATCCCCTATACTTGTGGGTCATCAGTGTCCGGCGCCCATGCTCATCCTCTCTACACAAGGGACGTTGCGGGGGTGCCGAGAGCAACTAAAACACGCGTCACGAGTTGCGGGCCAGCCTCGTCTGCGACGCAGATGCATGCACACAGGGTTTAACCTATCGCCTACCTCTGGTCAAGTAGCGTAATGGCCCTGCAACTTTCCCAGTTAGACGTGCAGTTTCCTCAGGCGACGTAGCGAAGCGTCTCATCGTGCATGGCCGCGTGGCCATCCGCACCGAGGTTATTGCGACCAACCGGCCCCGCCGCTTCGCTTGCCGCTGCTGTATAAAAGGCACACACGCCGTCTCGGCGATTCCACACCATTCGCGCCTCTCCCACACACACCAGCCATGTCTAACATTCTTGTTTCCAACGGATTCAGACGCGGCACCCTCACCGTTGCGGAGGCATGAGCGCTGTACGAGGTGCGCTATGGTGTGCCGTCGGACATGTGCTTGCTGAGCAGTGGCGGCTGGAAGATGGCCGTCAATGGGATCGGCGTCTCGCCTGCACCCGCGCCATGTACTGATCAGTGGCACGACAAGATCAAGGCTCAGCAACGCCGCCTGAGCCCGGAGGAGCGTGCAGACCCCACTTGGGCCGTCAGCGATAACGACGCCTTGTGGGTCGTTTTCTTCGCATGACGCCACGAGGAAGAGCTATGCAGCGTTGACGGCCTCATCGGGCCACTCACGTCCTTGAACAAGGATGGTCGCGTCCGTTTCTAGGGCGTGCCAGGGCGCACCATCTCCGTTGTCCTCAACGGCGCCCCGAGGCTAGAGATGCCGCCGTCCCTGCCGCCATCGCCATCGCGGTGGCTTCTGAGGGAGAAGAACTCGCGTTCGTCGTCCTCCCACTCTTCGTCGCCAGGACCGGAGCGCTTGACACCGTCGTCCTCTCCTACCGCGTCTCCATGTCCCTTGCCGAGGCGTGAGTTGAAGGAGGAGTACGAGACGCATATGCTCCAGCGCAGACGTGGCAGCTGCGATGATATATCGATCCGCGAGCCGGTGCCCCGGCAGCGGGCCACCCGTGGTAGCACCACCCCCTCGTCCCGAAGCCGAAGGTGAAGAAAGAGGACGAGATGATGGCGTTCGTCCGACGCCTCTTCGCAAGCAGTGATGACCCCGATGACACTCCAGGATACAACGACGCCTACATGTCCTCAGTGAACGACCGCAGTGCATGGGCGGGGAACATGGAGGACATGATCGCCATGTCCATCCGAGAGAGCGGCAGACCACTTGTCGACCTCACACGCAACGACGGTGACGCTAGGCTAGCGGAACGGTGAAGAACGAGCCCACCGACAAGCCAGCCGACCCGCACGGCAAGCAAGACGTCATGCACAACGAGAACTACAACTCCGCAGGCGCCATTAGTTTATTTTATATTTGAATTTAAACGAATTTTATTCAATATTTTGTAATATATAAGCTTACAAAAATTCGAGTGTTTTCCGGTTAAATTTAACTTTTTTTAAAAAAATTCTATGTAAGAGACGCGACTTAAAACAGAAGGGCTTTCCCAAAAAGTTTCATCAGGCTGTGTTACCGGACGGCGGTTCCGGGGACGCGAGATGCTCTTCCAAAACAGCGGAACATCTTCCTCGCAAAAAAAAAAAAAAAAAAAAACAGCGGAACATCATCGGCACCGTTCGTCACACTGAACTTCGAGAAAACATCCACCCATGTCCGCCGCGGCGGCGCCCTTACCACGGCCCCCGCCGGCCCCTCCCCTGCCGCCTGCCACACCCTTCCACGACGACTCTCTCCACTCCCTCCTCGCCTCCCTCTCCTCCCCCGCAGCTGCCCGCCTCCTCCCCTTTCCTCTCCTCGCTTTCTCCCGCCTCCGCCACCGCCTCCCTGCGTCTTCCCACTTCCTCCTCCGCCCCATCGCTTCTCTCCTCCACCTCCACCGCCCCCACCTCCGCCTCGGCGCCCAGCTCCATGGACTCTCCCTCTCCCTCGGCCTCTCTCGCCACCCCGACCTTCTCCCCCGTCTCCTCTCCCTCTACTCCTCCCACCCCTCTCTGCTCCCCTACGCCTCCCGCCTGGCCGCCGAGTCCGCCTACCCCCTCGCCTACAACATCCTCATCTCCGCCTGCCTCCGCCACGGCCTCCCGCGCCAGGCCCTCGCCGCCTACCAAGAAATGGCCAACCACGCCGTGCTCCCGGACGCCTTCACCTACCCTTCCGTCCTCCGCGCCTGCGCCGAGGCCGGGGACCTCGCGCAGGGGCGGGCGGTGCACCTGCACGGCGCGGCGGGCGGGATGGACGGGCACCTGTTTTTCCAGAACGCGCTGGTCTCCATGTACGCCAAGTGCGGGGACCTCGTTGCCGCACGCACCGTGTTCGATGGAATGCCACACAGGGACGCGGTGTCATGGAACACGATCATCTCCGGGTATGTGGCGGCTGGCCAATCGCGGCAGGCCGTAGACCTGTTCCAACGGATGCGAGCAGACGCCTCGGCGGAGGTGCCACATTCAGTGACATGGAACACGATTGCCGGGGTACACGTCAAGGCGCGCGACCACAGGGCAGCGGTCGAGCTGATCCGGGAGATGGTAAACGGCGGCGCGGAGGTGGACTTCGTGACAATTGTGATCGGGCTAAACGCTTGCTCACGGAGTGGCTGGCTGAGGCTGGGGAAGGAGATCCATGGGCTAGCGATCCGCGTGCGCTGCGACGCGGTCGAGAGCGTAGGCAACGCGCTCATCACCATGTATGCCAGGTGCAAGCAGATGGACTCTGCTCGCAAGCTGTTCGAAATGCTGCTGGGTTGCAAAGGTGTGGTGACATGGAACACAATGATAGCCAGCTTTGCGTTGTCCGATGATGCGGAAGAGGCTTCCAAGCTTTTCCGCGAAATGGTATGCGGGGGTGTACAGCCTAATTATGTTACTGTCGTCACGTATCTAGCCCTCTGCGCCCGTGTTGCGAATCTGCAGCATGGGCAGGAGCTTCACGCCCACATCGTCAAGCATGGGTTCAAAGGCTACCGCTTGTTGTGGAACTCTCTTATTGACATGTACTCCAAATCAGGGAGGCTCTTGGTGGCGCAAAATGTCTTTGATACCATGGATGACCGTGATATGATATCCTACACTTCGATGATAGCAGGGTACGGGATGCAGGGGAAAGGATCGGTTGCACTACGGATCTTTTACCAGATGGTTGATAGTGGGATCAAGCCCGATCACATAAGCATGGTTACTGTACTCACTGCGTGTAGCCACTCTGGACTTGTGACCGAAGGAGAAGAGCTTTTCGATAAGATGACCACTTCATATGGTATAAAGCCTCAGATGGAGCATTATTCTTGCATGGTTGATTTATATGCGCGTTCTGGGCTAATAGAAAAGGCAGAAGGAATGCTCAATGACAGCTCTCTCCCTACAACATCCACGATGTGGGCAGCATTAGTCGGGGCTTGTCACGAGAGAGGCAACATAAAAGTTGGTGAAAGGGCAGCTAGGAGGCTGTTGGAGATGAGGACAGAGAATGCCGGTCACTATGTTCTTATTGCTAACATGTATGCAGCTGCAGGTTGCTGGGATGAGCTAGCAACAGTCAGGAAACTGATGCGTGACTTAGGTGTCACAAAAGCACCTGGGTTGGCATGGGCTGATCTTGGTAATGGGTTCACCCCCTTTTTGGTTGGAGATAGATCAAACCCTCTAGCACCAGAGATCTATGAGATTTTGGATGAACTATCAGAACAAATGAGGAATGTCAGTAATTGTAGTGATCTTGACATAGTAGAGGTACTCATAGATCAAAACCAGTAGTCATAGGATAGGGCCACTATGCTCTTTCATGTAAACCACAGTTCATGAATGAACTCGATATTGAGATCGCACAATAAAGCATGGAGGTGATAACACAAAGAGGCAGACATGTATTTATAAATAGTCTCCTCGAGGTAGGTGCTAGAAGATGGACTACTGAACAAGATGTGTTTCAAACTGATCCATGCGTGCTGCGTTGGCCTGCGGAAAGCACTGTGCCTATGTCCATTGCGTACAAGTCTCATTTCTCTTGGCAAGTGATGCTTCTCAGGTATTGTTTCACAGCACACATGAATTTGCATCCATGGCGTTATTGGCACCTTCTGGTCAAGACTTAATTGTGAATTGCTTTCAGGCGACGTTCACCAGTTCCCAGCTTTTGCTCATGAAAAGAGAAGGCTTTCTAAAGGATGGTAATATTTTCTCCCTGTGCATCACCTTTTGTCCTCCTGTTTGATTTAAGCCTGATGACATCAGAAGGATGAAATTTTTGCAAGGATGTATTGATTAATTTGTTATGCTCTTTATCGGCTATTTAAGCCTATAGCATTTTGCATGGACAATTGTTTGTTGGACCCCGCATTCCCATTAGAAATTGATGATATAAAGTTCAGAAATAGTAACAACTTCATGGATGTACTAGTGCAGATAGAATTTTGTAAACATGCTAATTTGCAGCATCAGATTTGTCCCTGATATCATGAATAAAAAAGACAACCAGCCAAACTTATATATGCAGTTATGTACTAAGTCTGTCCACTTCTTATTCTCTATGTTGATATCAGGAATATAATATTTTGCATTTTACATAAATATATAGTACTGTATGTTTTTTTTTGGTAAATGGTGGTGGGGACATGTGCTCCCCCTTGAAACGGAATTCCTCGTAACTAACTAGACATAGCAAGGATCAAGCCTTCACAGAACTTACTAAGACTATTACATAGTGGATTGCATTTATTCTCCTAGCTACGAGTTTAGTTTCTTAGTAACACAAGCTTGTAATATGCTCATCCCACGTTGTCGCAACATTTTCATGGTTGCATAGTCTTTTGATATTGGAGTGACGAGTCTGTATTCTTGGTCTATATAATAATGTAATATTTGTTTGAGATTTACTATCCTGGTTATCCTTCGAAACCCTACACTCCCTAGAAATAAAGAGCTCTGGCTGCTTCCCTTGTTTACCGTTGTTGGGGCCCTATGTCTGTGGGATTCGCCGCGATGAGTTTGCGTATGCATCAACATGCCGTTTGCATGCGGGGAAAACATGTTCGTGGCTGCTATCTTCTTCGCATTAGCACTGACGAACTGCCTTCATCGCGTTCATGTCCCTCCACTTCCCTATTGTTTGGGTTGCCCTTGCAGAGGCACCACTGCTGGGGTGCTTGATGCCTGGCCTAGCTGTCTCCATCGTCTGTCCTCTCAGGACGCCTCCGTGGTCCTCCCTGAGCTTCTGCACCGCCTCAGCGAGTCATGCACTAGCTCGCGCCCTGCCCCCTCGGCAGCTTTGGCTGTGGCACTGGCACCTGTGGTACCGTGTCTCATCGGGCCTCTTGGGTGTGGTTCGAGCTGAGAAGCGAGGAGGTCCGTAGATTCAGCAACGCGCTCCCAGTTTACTCAACCACGCCCAGATCTGTACGCTTCCCCATCGCCTCTAGGTGGTCTCGAGCGGCACCAGGACGTGGAGGAGCTGCTCTGGCCGCTTCAAGCGGTACCAGGACGTGGAGGGGCTGCTCTGGCGGCTTCGAGCAGCCATGCTTTACTATCTATATGGTATGTATTTCCGCTTGAGTATTAAAAGCCACCCACATAAAATCAATGCACTCTCAAGAAACAAACCAACTGACACCCCACTTTGTGCCCTCAAGCAACAAAACTGGATGCAAGTCATTTTTGCAACTTTGAGGGAAGGAAGACCCATCTGGTTCGTTTCTCCTTCATCAGTGGGGGGGCGGTTTGCAATCAAAGGTGGCTACGTGAGTGGTGGTCTTCGATCCGATCGCTATATCGTCAACGCTGGCCTAGGTTTGCTTAGCAGGCGTAGATTGATAGATCACGGGTCATGGCATGCGAATTGTGGTGGGTGGGAATCATCGATAGAATCAGGATTTTGAAAAAATCTTGAAGCTTGGAATCACGCATAGCTTCATGGTGGTTGGTGACAGGTTTGACCTTGGATTACGGCTGAATGATGTAATATGCTGGGTCCAAGGCCAACCCCATGACATGTTCAGAGGGATGTCAGTTCTGGTGCAAATATGATGGATTGCACTAGTCGTGGTGCTCGCGGTTGCTATTCCTGATGGCATTGTGGCGACTCCCATCCCACCACAGTCGAGTGGTTCTTAGTGGCATTTGGAGGACCAACTGCATGTGCATGAGTTTAGCCAAATAGAACCCAGCAGTTGCTTGTGGCGACTCCCTTCTTGATCACCCCCTCGTGGTTATTATGGCCAGTTTACTGCCAGAGGTGCTAGCCAAGGATTCTGTTGGTGGTTTGCCATGTTGCGGAAAATCCTGCAGACATCATGGTGGTTTTTGAGAGGAGGCTTTGGCGTTGGAAGGCGTTTTTATTGAATTGACTGAATTCAATAGAGAGATGAAGAGATTTTGGTGTCTCAAACATTGCTTCGTACTTTTCCAGTGTGAAAACCAGATATATTTCCTCCACTTAACATATCTAGTAAGTGGTAACGACGACACAAGTTCATCGCCTCTTTGCCGAAGGTGCTGTCTCATTGGTTGAACTTGGCTCTTTCAAAGATGAAAATACATGATCAGTCCTTTGCGGGTTGGATTCAGCAACTTCGGTGTGTGTGCATCCTGTTTCCTGACTATATGGGCCATTTGGCTTCCTAAGGGACATATGATTAATTGGCATTTACTGGTTGGACTGACCATGCTCTTGGACATGATTAATGTTCGAAGGCAATGTTTTCCTAATGATACACTGCCTCTTCTGGCCTCTATTGGTATCCGCATGTACAGTAACATTTTTGTTTGTGTGCGTCATCAGGATGTAAACGCTCATACAGTCATACCCCGCAAAAAAGATGCAAACGCTCATCCTGGAGAGCACTACCATTTTGAGGAACATAACTGCTGCTGTCCCGGAGAGCACTGACACTTTGAGGAACGGTGGCTGACGGTGAGGGTGAGCTTCAAAAAGGAGCAGGAACTCTTTGATGTTCTGCAGCCCTGGTGATGCTAACTGGCTGGTCGCTTTGGAAACAACGCAACGCAAGAGTGTTCAATAACCCCATGAGGCAATGCAATCCTCATATGCTGGCTGACCACATCCTGGAGGAGCTCAGTAGCTGGGTTAGCACAGGTGTCGGAGGGAGAAACTATGCAGTGAGTAGCTAGTTTTAGAGTTTAGGTGGGTGTGTTGCTCATCCCTTTGTTCACAAAGTGGTTTTGACTTTTGTAAATAGTTTCTATCTTCCATAAAGCTATGGTATGCCTTTGGCATAATCTCGCAAAAAAAATTCAAAATCATAGGAATGGAAAAAAATGCAGGATCCATGTCGCTAAGGTAATTGTGTTTACACAAAGTTTTTTTATTACATTCTTTCCAGAAGGTTTGAGCGGATGAAAGATTCTAAGTATAGTGTAGGAAAATATTACTTCCTCCATTCCAAATTAATTAGTCAATTATATGAATCTATACAAATGTTAGTCAATTAATGTGGAACAAAGGAAGTAACATACATTACTAACCAAACAACCAATGTATGATTCTTTTAAGGAAACTAATCATCCAAAACTCCTGTATAAAAACTCGTTGAATCAAATAGGTATTTTTGTTAGCCAATCTGGACAGAACATACACCATTTGTCCAAGTTCAGCACGTTGAATTCACCTTTTTTTTTGGAAAAGGTGAAGCCCTGGCCGTCGAATTCACCTTCTACAAGTTATTGCACCAATGTCAAGTTTACGATCACCAGTACATTTTACACATCAAGTTGTCGTGAGAAACATGGGATTCATCTGTATTTTGAAATACGGGAAAACTATTCCCCATTTATCAGGCATAAGAAGAAGGTTCGCTACAGGTCGCACAAGGCTAAAATAAGGAAAATAAAACAAAAAACAATTGTTCCAGAACGATGATTCCCCAATGCTTTGCTCAGACAGCAAACCAATCCGCGGCATGTTTTTTAAGTTCTTTGAAGCACAATCAGCGGAGGAGCGGAAACAAGGCCAAAGACGCGTGCATTTCTTTCATGCCAAATTACGCAACTTAAGAACATAAGAAGTGATCGAAGCACCTTCCTTTTCAATCCTATATTACTGTCAGCAAATCACAGATGCTAGCTCAGCAAAATCCTCCGATTTGATGTTATTTACTCAGATTAGTACATGTGCATCTGCTAAGCTGCAATCTATCCAGTAGCTCTGCAGATCTGCTCATGCTGTTTCTTGGATTGGATCAACGGTTTAACGGTGTAAAAAAGTTAACATCGTATCACCCCAGTAGTTTCCCTGAAGTTATCCTACTTTCCGCAAACTAAGGTTACTTCCACACTATATCACCCAAAAACTTGAGAGCAGGAACACCTCTGATTTCCATGTCCACAAGAGGTGCTTGCATTACATGCAACTCCATCAACTCTGGATCATTCTTTATCATATCCAAAGCACGCGCTTGATCCTGCATAAAACAAGATGAATAAGTTGCCCTTGTGCATTGGTTGTTTCTACTTTCTAGAATAAGCAGATCATTATTTGAAATTATGATTTATCAGAACAGTGGATGTTGTACCTTTCTTTTTATAGCACAAAATTTACAATCTGATGATGAAGGTGGTAGAACTTGGTTGACGATGAGTCTTCTTACTGGAACACTTTCTTTTTGCAATGAAGAATGTAACCTTCCTGATTCACTGATCGCCATGACCTGACAAGAGCAACAAAGGGGCTAACCATTAGAACGAGACATATACATACAGAAGTGGCTGGGGGAAGTGAGATTAAATTTACCGTTGGAATTGTCACTATAATAAATTCAGTTGACTCTGTGTCACGAAAAAGCTCCCGCACCTTGACCATCCTTTCTCTGAGTTGCTCCAATTTGTTTGCCTTGAGAGGTAGAAGATGAGTTCAAAGTTTTGAACACCTAGCTGGTGAAGAAAAAATATGTTCCAGAGGAACTGCGCAAGGAACTTACTGCATCCTGCTGTTGAACTTCTTGTCCAAAAACTGATTTAATAGCTGATGTTGCTGAAGCAATTTTGCTCCTAAGCTGGACAACAGACAAAGCTAAATCAGTATGAAAGGCCTCAGCTAGATGGAACATCTAGTTATTGTAATGAGTTTTGAAGGAAACATTCCAGTAAAATACCAGTTGCTCCTAAATTTCAGAGAAACCGGATGGAATAGGCAAAATGCATTCTTAAAAGCCTAATAATCATGATATTTAGACAGGTGAACGGGAGGTTTGTGAGGTCAAATTAAACGCCACTGACAAAAAATTAGACTTCAATGAACACCATATAAATAGACTGAAACAGCATAATGACTAGATGAATATACAACAGGATATGCACCCTTCAAATTCCACATATTAGCAGAAACTCTGAAATTGCACAAACAAGCACAAAATGGGTGAAGGCTTACAGCAGCAGAAATGCATTACCTCCTAATCTATCTATCCAGCGAACTAACAGAAGTGATATTGCAAACAAGTAGGGTAATGCAAAGTAAGTCATTTTTTGTCTCTTTCCCTGATTTAATCTATAGCATGCTTGTGTGGTCCTTACATCTTAACATGATAGCTGAGGACACTAATAAAGATAAACTACCTTCAAGATCTTCCCAATTGATGCATCCAAGAAGTCTGGCAAGGATAGTAACCGAAGTGTATGGCCCTGCCAATGGGTGAAGCAAACCATACACAATAAGGTGATTGTGGAGAGTTAACTTTTGATTCACAGAGATATGGTCATTACCGTAGGAGCTGTGTCAAATACAATGCGGCTAAACATGCTATATTCTGGTGCTTCGAGGAATTGTATAACCTGGGGTGTGACATACAGATAGGAAATCACAGGTTAGAAGTGGAAGAATCAGATGAACTAGGGCGACTACAAGCTCAAAGACATATGTGTTCCCCCGTACATTTAATAAAAAGGATTGTGTGGGCCTAGCTTGGTGCCTGGTGCTGTGGTATGTGGATCTTATGTCTGTTGTGTTTTCTTTAGTTTTTTTGTTTGCTGGAAGACCTGAACTCTTGTTCTGTCATTTCAGTGACGGAACCGAGGGCCATATGCTTTGTGAGGAAACAAAATAAAGCCCAAAGTCATCTCTTTTTACCTTAGAAATTGCTATTGCCTCATCCAATCCTGGAGGTGGTGTGTCCAATAGCTCCCCCAGTTTTAACTCCCCAAGCTGTATGTTTAATAAGATCACAATTACAAAGCCGAAGATGGACAAAGCAATTCAGGCTACTTACGAACAAGAGAATGATGGCTGAACAGAATGGACCATGGATGTATTGGTAACAAAAATAACCAGAAATACGGCCATGTACCTGGTCAGCAAGAATCCCTAGGCCCATGCCGTCCATGAAATCTTTTACTCCACTCCCTCCATTCTTTTGATTTATTGTCCGAAACTCTTCGCGAGACTTCTCAGGATTTATCTGCGTCGAAATTGCAAAACACCACATTCAAGCACTATCCATAGCAATCACATTCCTAGGATAAATTGGATACATGATTAAACCAAACCCCCACTACTTGTTGTTCCACATAATTAATCCATGTGATATATGGGTATTTTCTCAAATTTATTAACCATAGAAGTTTTCAAGTTATCAAAATTGAAATGGGTCCATTGAGTTAGTACTTTTAACGTTGTATCAAAGAGAAGGGTATCGCAATTGCAAACACTGGAAAGTAGACTAACGATAGCAATTGGTTGCAAGATTAGAGCATGCTTAAATCACCGGCACAATACAAAACATTACAGTTCATCAAGATAGGGGTGTCGCATAGAGCAGTTTCTCAGTTAGACATACCAATGTAACTCACCTCAAGTGCAAACAGTGGTGAATCAGTGCCTTCCACAGGGGCGAGAGCCCCTCCGGTCAAATCCTAAGACAAGCAGGCAGTAGCAATGTCACCACACATCACAAGGACGAAGTCATTGGAGGTGTTGAAGGAAGGGGGCAGTCGAACCGACCTGTGCGAACGAATCGCTGAGCGAGTGCGCGGGGTCGGTGGAGACGACGAGGGTGGGGTGGCCGCTGTTGGCGAAGCGCACGGCGAGCGACGCCGCGCAGCTCGTCTTGCCGACGCCTCCCTTGCCGCCGAGCATGTAGTAGCGCCGCGCGGTGCGGGCCGCCATCTCCTCGAACCCGAGGTCCTCCTTGCCCGACGGGGTGGCCGCGGACGCGGGCGCGGACGCGCGCAGGCGCAGCGAGACGTAGCGGACGGGGCGGCTGCGGGGGAGGCGTAGTGCGGGCAGGGCCCCCGCGGGCGCCGCCGCCAGGGAGAGGCGGCGCGCCGCGGCGTGGAGGCGCGGGGACGCGGTGGCGAGCATCGTGGCGGATGAGGGGGGAGATGGGTTTGTTCGGGTTTGGCTTCTGATTTTCTAACGGGTGACGACGACGGCAGCAGCCGCGGAGGAGGAGCACGGCGCCTCCCGTTGCCACGCCGCTCTCTCGCTAGGCAGGCCAAATGGCCATCTCTTCTTTTCTGGGCTTCGTGAAGTCAGCCGGCCGATACAAACTTAACCGTTCGGCCTACTCGTGGTGGTATGGGCCCAACCCAGCTCAAACCAGATCTGCTGTTAATTTTTTTTTGACAATGAACGCTTTATTACTTTGAATAATGAATTACACCCGACATCTGCATTGCTAAAATGCACACAGCCGTTCGAATATCATAAAAGTCTCAAATGAAAATAAAAAAAAGCGAATTACATATCAGACACGAGCACTCTAAGACGCCTAGGATGAAAGCGGAGGCTCAATCCTTAGATTATGCTGCCAACCATGTAGGGAACAAGTATCTCTCGTCGTATCCTCCAACCGTGTACAGACCTCCGTAAAGAGGCCGCGGTTCTCCGTCTTTTGCAGCGCATACCACGAACGGGGAGGAGCGGTACATCTGTAGATAACCTGCAAGAGAGAACCGTTTTTATCATTAAAAACTTTGTCATTTCTGCAGAGCCATAGCGACCATATAATGGCAAGCGCTCCCACCCTAATAAACATTCTAAATCTATGGTCAATACAATGGAGCCAATTACCGAAGATATTGGCCACACTAGTCGGGGGATACAGATCAGAAGCTACTTGGATGCATGATCATATAGATCTGGCAGAGCGGCATTGGAAAAACAAGTGTTTAATCGTCTCGTTGCGATGACAGAAAACACACTGCATACTCCCATGCCAATTGCATTTCACAAGATTATCTTTGGTTAGGATTACCCCTCGATGCAAATACCAGCCAAAAATCTTAATTTTAAGCGAAATTTTCATCTTCCAAATCTTCTTGTTCTTATCAACTGGTATTTCCGGTTGGATGATTGCATTGTATAATGAACTTAAAGAGAACCCTTCGAACAATTGAATGGATTCCAAACGAAGCATTAAGGCATTCCATGCAAAAAGTCTCGGGCCGATTAAGTCTCGTCTAAACATCACTACCGGAGGTGAGGTTGCCATTACTAAAGCAATGGTATCACTTTGGCGACGAACAATGCTATACAACGCTGGATATTATTCAGAGAGAGGTTTATTCCCTAACCAGGAATCCTCCCAGAACCGTATATGCGATCCATCCTTAATATTGAAAGTACCATATTTGAAGAAAAAATTATTCGTTGCCATTAGGCCAGCCCAGAAATGCGAGTCTCCCGGTTTCCAAAGGATTTGGATAATGCTTTCTCGCCATTGTACTTTCTTCTAACAATGGTCTACCATACGTCATCTTCGGTTAGAAGCTTGTAAAGCCACTTACCTAATAAGACCGAGTTTTTGACCTCAAGATCATGAACCCCTAGCCCACCCATATCTCTAGGTCGGCATACAACATACCACTTTTTGGTTACCCCATCCTCCCCAACCCTGCAAGCTAGTTACGTACCCCAAACATATGGCCCAACTCGACTAAGAGGAGCCATTTTGTGCTTTCATCCCGGAGATTGTATTTTCTAGATTTGGAGATTTGTTGTCCAGTTCTTTGACCAGTCTCGTTGTGGTGTCTAAATAGTAGTGTCAAGTTTCGTTCAGCCATTGGTACTTTTTTTCTTCTTCTTTGTGCTCATGAAGTTCTTCTAAAAAATACGGCTAGGAATCAAAATTTCGGTCATCCGCGTCGCATGGGTGTGTCTTTAGTCACATTGTGTTCAATGATCTTAGGTTATCACCTATTTGGGTCGTCTAGTCACTTTGTAGAAACTATGGGATTGGTCTCCGGGTGGTGCAAAAAGAGGAGGTAGAGACGATGACTTCGAAGATCTTCGGTGTAACTTCTAGTTTATTAGTGATGATTGTTCGTGTGTGTTTGAGTTTTAATATGATGTAAGTTGTTACAGGATGTTTGGTTCCCAACCACACTTTGCCAAGCTGAAGTTTGGCAATTTGGCATGTGTTCAGTTTCTGCCACATTTTAGAGCATCCATGCTTTACTATCTATATGACCCACAACGAGTGAATTTCTTGCCAAGTTTTATCATACTTTGTGGCTTCTAAATTCTCAACCACACTTTTGTGGCTACCACACTTGCTAAACTTAGTCTTGGCAAAATGTGGCCGGAAACCAAATATCCCCTAATTACTCCCTCCTTCCCAAATTAGTTGTCGCCCCAACAACTAATTTAGAACGGATAGAGTATCAAAGTTGGAATATTTTGCTAAAATTAAATCTCCATTTGTTTCCTCGACTCTATCCGGGCAGCAAGCAAGGCCAACAAGACAACAAGTGTACAAGACAAGTGTAAGTAGGCAAAAGAAAAATAGATAGTCACACTCACACATGAATCTTCCAAACCTTCACTAGATATCGACCACACACCGACACACACCAGCGACCTCGATGGCCTCGTGATCCCTTGAGGCTATGACCCTATGTTCAGGCCTGCACAGCAACCCTACACAACAAACGGGATCAAGGCACCCATCCTCCGAATCAACCAAATGCAAATGACACCATTCTACAAGCTAGGCCACAAACCCTCGTCTCGCGAATCAAATCATGGCTCACATCGACCGGCCGGTGACGCCATTCCCAACGCCACACGCATCCGCTAGCCATCGTCCCGGCCAACGGCGATCGAGCGCCAGGTTCGCCGTTCCTTAATCGTTCTGTGTACACACGGCCACTAGATCCACTTGCTTCCCGTTCGGACAAGGGAAGAGACGAAATTACCGGCAGACTGATTGATCGCGCCTTCGTCGTCTAACTGTAATAACTCACGCGTTCGGTGTCATCTGAGCTCTGAAAGTTTCTTTGCCCAGAAAACAAGTGTTAATGTCCATTCTTTCCGGTCAGGGGAGGCTAGTTTTAGTCAGCTGGTAGATGATTCTCCCAAGATAATTTGGTTTAATCCTCGGCAGCGACCTCCCTTGGCTTCTGGCTGTTGTGTATTGGCTAATGCGATAATGTTTACACGCAAGTTATGTATGAGCATGACAACACCTCGTTTTCATATAAAAGAGAGCATGACAACACCCTGAATAAAATTAGGAGCCATGTGTAAAGTGCTCCAGGGAGGCCCATAGTGTATACTAATCCAAATCTGTTCATATTTAGTAGGAACAATAGTTTGGAGTTTTTGATAGCTATCTGGCACTATTGTTCAGGTACTGTCCTTGTGTCCTGTACCAAAGCCACGAAAATATCTCATGCAGCTGATGCAAGGGTGTGCAAAATAAAATAGCAGGAGACTGCAACTACTAATGATTAGTGCTTCGCGAGTAGAGTAATGGCTGGCCTTCTTGAAGAAGAATGTCCTTGAAGATCATCTTTTGTCTGAAAACAAAGCAGCCACAAGAGCTAGGCCCCGTTTGATAGCTCTGTATATTTGAAGTATTTTGAGAATACTGCAGTTTCTAGAGATACTGCAGTTTAAACTAATTTGAGGTGTTTGGTTCGGGCTAATACTTCAGTTTTAGAAACTGTAGTATTACTAAAACTATGGTTTTTTTGAAGTATTGAAAAAAGAGGTCCAACCCTCTTTTTCTGAACTGAGAAACAAGAAAAACAGTATCACTCATCCCTCGCTATTCCAAGCCGTCGCCGTGGCCGTCATGTCACCGCGCGAACATACGCTCTCTCGCCAACGGCATCCTGTACAAGCTCCAGACCAAGAAGATGTATCGGCTTATGTTGCAGTACCGAGTGGCCGGTACTCCGGCACCAGGCGCCACTCCTGTACAGCAAGCCGGAGTTATTCAAGCAAACCTCCTACTAATTGCCTTAGAGCATCTCCAGTCGCGTCCCCCAAAGCGTCCCCCAAAGCGATTTGGGGCGCGCCGGACAAAAAAAGCGTTCCAGCCGCGTCCCCCAAAGCCCTTTTTTGTCCGGCGCGGCCCGATACGGTGTCCGGCGCCCGAGCCCGTCCCCGTCCCACGGGGGACGCTCCGGGGACGCCGGACACAACGGCGAGGCCAACCGACGCGGGCCCGACGCGCGTCGGCGGCACGGAAGGCTAAAACCCCGTCGCCTACCTTTGGTCAAGCGACGTTAATGGCGTCCCTGTTTTCCCGGGCGACGCGAGGACGCGTCTCGTCGTGCATGGCCGCGTGGCCGTCCGCGCCGGAGTTATTGCGTGCAACCATCCGCTGCCGCCGCTGTTTTAAGGCGCCCTGCAGTTAGCGCCGCTCATCCTTCTCGTCGCCGCCGCCTCCCCCTCCCAGATCCTCTCCTCGCCGCTCAAAAAAATGTCGTCCTCCCGCAAGATCGCCGCGGCGGACGGCTCGGACGCGGCAGCCTCACCGTGGCGGAGGCGTGGGCGGCTGTACCGCGCCGGTATCCGGTCCCGCCGGACATGCGGCTGCCAAGCGGCGGCGGGCTGGAGGATGGCCGTGAACGGCATTGGCGTTCCGCCGCCGCCGAAGCCGCGCACGGACCAATGGTGGGACGCCGTCATGGCCCGGCGGGCTCAACTCACCGCGGAGGAGCGGAGGGATCCGACGTGGGCGGTCGAGAACAACGACGCCTGGTGGACGACGTACTTCAAGGCCAAGTACGACGTCGAGATGCACGGCACCGACGGGCTCGTCGGCGGCCCCAACAGCTGGAACAAGGACGGCCGCGCCTCGTTGCGGGGCGTTCCGGGCGCACCCTCGAGAACGTCATCCGCGGCATCCGCAACGGCGCTCCGCGGGCTGGAGATGCCGTCGTCGCCGCCGCCGTCTCCTCAATGGCAGCCGAGGAGGACGACGTACTCGTCCTCCTCGCACTCTTCTTCCTCGGGACCGGCGCGATCGACGCCGTCCTCGTCGTACCGGTCGGCGCCCTACACCGTCCCCAAACGGGAGGTCAAGGAGGAGCCGGCGACGCCCCGTCAACACAAGGCGTGGCGGCGGCGGCAGCGGGCGGCAGCAAGGGAGGCGCGGCGGCGCCCTCCTCATCCCGAAGCCGGAGGTGAAGGAGGAGCCGGAGGAAGCGTCGCAGGCGGCGCTGCCGGCGGAGTACGAGCGGCAGCAGCGGCTCATCGCCGGCGGCGACGACCCGAGGACTGCCCGGGGCTGCGGGCGGCGTTCATGGCGTCCATGGACGACAAGGACGCCTGGAGGGGCGACCTGGACGCGGCGATCGCCATGTCCATCCTCGACTCCGGCAAGCCGCTGGTGGACCTCACCGACGACGGCGAGGCGAGGACCAAGCGGCTTGGTGAAGGACGAGCCCGTCGACGAGCGCGGCAAGCGGGGAGGTCGTCACCGACGAGATGTACAACTTCCAGCGGTACTACGACGCCTCCGGCCGCCGCAAGCGGTTCTAGATTAGGTTTAGTTTTAAAGTTAGTCAAATTTCGTTCGAATCTATGTAAATTTGGACGAATCTAATCGAATCTAGTTAAGTTTAAAATTTGCGAAATTTTGTTTGGGGGACGCGACTGGGGAGCGACGTCCCCCAAACGCGGCACGAACGAAACACGTCCCCCAAACGCTCAATCCGGCGCGGTTTGGGGGACGGTTTGGGGGACGCGACTGGAGATGCTCTTAGTACTGCACTAGACAAAACGTATGGAGTAATTGAGTTTGAGCTAGTAATAGTTGCACTCCTCTAGGCTTTAGCTAGCTTCATGTGAGACGGTGTGTAAATGTAAGGTTCTATCCTTCAATAAAATTGATTACTCAAGCTTCAAAACTACGGTAAAACTGAAGTTGCCAAACGCATCGATCTCAGTTTTGTCAAAAACAGAGAAATACTATTGTTTCAAGGAAATGAAGTATCTCCCTGCACTGCATTTTAATACTTTGCTTTTGTAATACTTCAGTTTTAGGAAAACTTTGTTGCTAAACTCGGCCCAAATCTATCAGTGCGTGCGTCTGGCCGGCCATAGAACCCTTCAGGCTAGCCATGAGCCCATGAGAGAACACCTACGGGATTATGTGAGCAACAGTGTGCCAAGGTTTATAAGACACGAAACGTTAGGCGATTTGATGGGCAGATGGATGTTGATTCTCCTGACGTAGCTGCGCTTCGTTCATAGTCTCAAGCTAACAATGTTTCTCAGGTGTCAACACACAGCGAACCTAGCGGACATCGGATGGCACACCTGACTACCTGAGTCCTGACCTGACCTGAACATAGGTGCCAAGGTCCTTTTTTTATAAAGGGCAATTTTATTACTCAAAAGATTTAAGCATTATATCAGGCATATGCACAACTAAGATGCACAGTGCTATACAAAATCCAAGTAATCAAGAGTATAAAAAATGTCTCGATACATGAACAACATGATGCAGTATCGACCCCTAAGATGCGACGGGCCAATCCTGAAATTATGCTGGCACCCATGTTGGATAATAAACTCCCTCGTCGTGTTCTCCAACCATGTAGACACCTCTGTAAATAGGTCTCAGTTCTCCATATGTTGAAGAGACGACCATGAACGAAACAAAGTACTGCATCGGTAGATAACCTGCATAAGAGAATAATTTGAATCATTAAACACTTTATCATTTCTACATATCCAAAGCGGCCACATAACGGCAAGCGCTCCCACCCAAATAAGTATCTTAAACCTATGATTCACCCCATTAAGCCAATTACCAAAAATATTGGCAACACTTCATGATCGGTATAAGGTAGAACCTATTTAGATGATTGACCATATAGATCTTGCAAAGTGGCATTAGAAGAATAAGAGCTTAATTGTCTCATCATGATGAAAAAATACACACTTCTTACTTCCATGGAAATTGCGTTTTGGATAACGCCACAACGAACGTATCATGCAAAAACCTTTGTCTTCAACGGTATCTCCGTCTCCCAAATTTTTTTAGTATTGATTACTGGTTGTAAAGGCTGAATCAACGCTTTATACAAGGAATCAACAGTAATTTTTTCATTCGTTGTTAGGCTCCAACGAAACTCGTTTGCCCCATGTGACAATTGGACGAAAGCCAACCGATGTAGCAATTCGTTCCATGCCGTAAGCCGGGGCCAACAAGATCTCTCCTGAACGTTACATTATGTGAGTTACATTCCATCACCTTAGCTAAGGTATCACCCTTCGCATAATATTATATAAAGCTATATGTTGTTCTCGGAGTGAGGTATTACCTAACCATTTGTCCTCCCAGAACCTAGTCTCAGATCCATCCTTAATAGAGAAAGAGGCAAATGGGAAGAAGTGCTTCTTCGCTACCATCAAGCCAGCCCAAAAGTGAGAGTCTGAGGTTTCCAAAAAACCCGAGAAATCGCACATGAGCCAACCTACTTTCTCCTAAGTATTGTCTACCAGAACCCGTCCTCGGTTAGTAGTTTTTCCAACCATTTACCCAATAAGGTTGTGTTCTTAACCTCAAGGTCATGAACACCAAGCCCACCTTGGTCTTTTGGCCGGCAAATAACTCCATTTGGTTAGCCGATATTTCTTTTTCTCGCTATCCCCTTGCCAAAAAATCTTGATCGGAAAAAATGTAGCCGATGCAAGACTCATTTATGCAGCTGGGAGAAACATATCATATACAGTACAATGTTGGTTAATATTGAATTGATTAGAACCAATCTTCCAC
The DNA here is from genome assembly GCF_022539505.1 of Lolium rigidum. NCBI lineage: Eukaryota > Viridiplantae > Streptophyta > Magnoliopsida > Poales > Poaceae > Lolium > Lolium rigidum. The sequence goes on from NC_061509.1 coordinate 233,160,125, forward strand.
CCAGAGATAGCAATTTGCCTTTCCAACTGTTAAGACGTTTCTGAAGCCGCTCCTCGGCATGCTTCCACTCAGCATTTGTAAACCTCCGAAAATAGATCGAAATGCCTAGATAGCTAATATGAAACTGACCAATCCCACAGCTAAAAAGCTCAGCATATAGGTTGGCGTCGTCATTGGCCTCGCCGAAGCAAAAGAATTCACTTTTATGGAAGTTAATTTTCAATCCCGATAATTGCTCAGAAACCGAGAATATTAACTTCAGATTTCTTGCTTTCTCAAGGTCATGTTCCATAAACATAATCGTATGATTAGCATACTGAATAATGGAAAGTCCGCCATCAACAATATGTGAGACTGATGGTGCTCGTCGTAACGCAGCCTTCACACTGTTGGGAAACCCCAAGAGGAAGGTCTGATGAGCACATCAACAAGTTTTCCCTCAGTAAGAAACCAAGGTTTAATCGACCAGTAGGAGAAAGACGTGACTTCTGAAGGTGTTGCTAGCTGACTAGTGGCAGGGCGCACTATCGGCGTCAGCAACAACGCGGAACTTGCACACAACACAACCAAAATACTTTGCCCCAACTTACAGTGAGGTTGTCAATCTCACCAGTTTTGCTGAACACAGAGGATTAAACGTATCGAGTGGGAAGAGATGTTTGCAGTAATTAAAGAGAACAATACTTTCGGAAACTAATTGCAGTAGATAAATTTATCAGTGTAAAGAAAGGACCGGGGTCCACAGTTCACTAGAGGTGTCTCTCCATAAAGATAAAGAACATGTTGGCTGAATAAATTACAGCTGGGCAATTGATAGAATACCGACCATACATGACAAGATAATTACTATGAGATTCGTTTGGGCATTACAACATAATACATAGACCGTAATCCAACTGTGTCTATGACTAATAATCCACCTTCCGGTTATCATTCGAACCCCTTCCAGTATTAAGTTGCAAGCAACAGATTATGGCATTAAGCAATGTGTGTAAAGTAAACAATAGAATTACCCTCGGATAAAACATTGTTATTTTTCTCCCTAGTAGCAACAACACATCTACAATCATAGAAGTTATTGTCACTCTTCCAGAAAACTAGAGGCATGAACCTACTATCGAGCATAAATACTCCCTCTTGGAGTCACAAGCATCTACTTGGCTAGAGTATCTACTAGCAACTGAGAGCATGCAAGATCACAAATAACATATGATAAGAATATATAATCGATCTCAACATAGTATTCAATACACCGGATCCCAGCAAACACAACATGTAGCATTACATAAAGATGATCTTGATCATGTAGGGAAGCTCACATTACCTAAACATGAGGCACAAATTGGAGAAGACAACCATCTAGCTACTACTATGGACCCATAGTCCGGGGATGAACTACTCACGCATCACTTCGGAGGCGGACATGGCGATGTAGAGGCCTCCGGTGATGATCTCCCCCTCCGGCAGGGTGCCGGGAAGAGCTTCAGAACCCTCATGTTCTAGGGTCTGCAATGGCGGCCGCGACGGAACTTTTCGTGGATGGAGGCTCAGGTGTTTAGGTTTTTCCCGAGATCGTGAATAAATAGGCGGAAGGGCAATATCGGTGGAGGCCAGGGGAGCCCACACCACCCCTTGGTGTGGGCCCAGGCTTGGCCGCGCCAAGGCATGTTGTGGCCGTCCTGTGGCTCCTCTTCGACAACTTCTGGACTATGTCTTCGTTACGGAAAAATATCGACTTCGGGTTTTGTTTCGTCCAATTCCGAAAATATTTCCTGTACAACTTTTCTGAAATAGAAAATAGCAGAAAACAGGGAACTGGCACTGTGGTATATTCTTAATAGGTTAGTGCCGGAAAATGTATAAAAGTGCAACGAAATGTAAGAAAAACATATATAAATTGGTGTAAAACAAGCATGGAGCATCAAAAATTATAGATACGTTTGCAACGTATCAGCATCCCCAAGCTTAACTTATGCTCGTTCTCGAGTAGGTAAGTGATAACAAAATGATTTTTGAGGTAACATGAAGCCAACACAATTGTGATCAAGTTATTGTAAAGCATTGTGAGCTGGGATCAAAGTACTCTAAACATAGGCATGATGGATATAGTTCTAACAATAGAACTTAGCAACTATGTTATAACATGAGAAGTAACTCAAACAAAGGATCATCAATAATTGTGCATTGAAATCAACTGTTTTTTTATGAGCATAGATAAAAAATAACAAAGTGGTACTCAACATGTTCTTTATGAAGTAGCAAAACATAAATGCTAGGACACATTTAAAGTTCAAAGGATAACTAGATACAAGTAATTTAAGAACAAGCAATAGCATAATCATGAATCAATCAATAATAATTTTGGGACTATGCACATTGCACTAAGAATGACAACTATGCTCTCTTAATTGGTGCATAAGTAGAAGATGAAGACTCAACATAAAAGTAAAACAAAGACTCTTTGCAGAGTAAGCAAGATTAACAAGTTTTATAAACATTCCAAAAAGTATGGTACTCATTAGCTTTGAGCTCTCATTACCCCTATCATAAGCATCTTGAATGGTTAAAGTTAATGTGAGGGCAAGTATGAGTTATATGCTTGACAAATCACAAGTTGAAAATCTCATGCCCCTTGAATACGAGTACCTAAACTTCATGCTACTCAACTTAGGTCCCAAATAAGTTCTTGTCATTGTAAGTATACATGTATCATCGAGAACCGCCAACGGGGTACCTCCTGCCCCATGATATGGAAGTACTCCTGCATAGGAGCAATCCGATGCCAAAATGACAAGACAAACAGATAATGAGCATCTCAACAATCCTTTTATTTACTATGGTATAACTTTTTATTTAAGATGCTTCATAGAATGGTCACTATTGTTCGCTGTAAATTTCCACCATGAATGATGCATGCTTTAAATTGTCGGCCCAGATGTTTCTCTAACATACAAACACACTCCATTGAATTACAAGTTTCCATTTTATTTCGCACCGCTGGGCATCCATAAACAAAAGAACATGACATCAACTAAATATGAATAAGTGCAATGTTGAAAGCGTTTCTAACTCCCAACTAGCAATTTGCAAACATATAAACTTCATAAGATAGTCACAATGATCAAGTTTATTAAGTGCAAGAAAGTAAATGTGCCATCAAGTTCATGAGAGCTTTACTGACTAATTTTCTCATGCCAAAATTTAATTTGAAAGATAAATAAAAACATGATGAACATACTTGAAATAGCAATAATGCTAGTAGGTAGATATGGTGGTCACAATTGGCAAACTTTGGTTTTTAGTGGTTGGATGCACGAGTAGAGCTGATACTCAGTACAAGCGGAGGCTAGCAAAAGACTGGGAGTGACCAACTAAGAGAGAAATAATGGCCATAATCATGCATAGCGACAAAACATTATCAATCAAAGCATAAAGTGATATTACAAGTAAAAACTAAATGATCATAGAGGCTTTAGTTGACTGGTTATAGTCATAACATGGTGTAAGCATGTGCCAAGTCAACCCAATAAAGCATCAAAGGAGAATACCACAATATTATGCTTTGTATAATGGAAAACACATGATTCTTTCAATAGCACATTATGCACTCTTAGCTATTTGAGACAATTCATGATACAACAATAAATACTAATTATAATATAAGAATAACATCCAACATGACATGCCAAAGTCTATGCCATAGTCTAGACAAGTTTCCTTTTGCATCACTATAAGCATGAAACATTTTACTCATCTCCAACACCAATCAACTTATTTGAAATAACTCTCAGATATGAAAAATAATATGGACCAGAGACCTAATCATACATAAATAAATAATACTAACGATCTCTGAACATAATTAGAGTGAAAGAACAAGAGCTAAACGCAGTACTAGCAAATTAGAACACTCGCAGAATAGTAAGAGCGAAAACTAGAACGTTCTATGCAATTAAAATGGAGCGTTTCTCTCTCCAAAAAAAATATGCCAGTATCCAACCATATGCTATAGCAAACAAAACGAAAAAAAAAAATAAAGACGCTCCAAGAACAACACATGGCGTATGAAGCAATAAAAATATAGCACATAGAAAGATGACATGTTGCTTTGTTGATGAAGAGGGGATGTCCAAGGCATCCCCAAGCTTTAATGCTTGTACCTCTTGGATATTTCTTGGGGTGATATGGGCATCCTCAAGCTTGAGCTTTTTCCATTCTTCATATCATTACATTATTCTTCTCTCCCTACATTTGAAAACTTCCTTCATACAAAACTTTACACAATTCTTTATTAGCAGCATTAGTACAATCAAAATAACAAATCCACTTGGATTCAGTTCTAACATATATGAAACACCTATCAAAGCATTAGATACTGTAGCAACCTCTTCAAAAATATCTTTGATCAAAAGAACTAAAAAAGAAAGAGATTAAGAGGCAAATGCAAATAGTGACAGTCTGTCAAAATAGAACAACATGTAAAGATTGATTTTTTCGAAAAATCTTTTGTTGCTCAAATCGAAAAGTGGTCAACTAACGAAAGTTAGATAATAACCTGGGGCATATGCACAAACATTGGCAGCTCAAAATTCTGCTCTAGCTGTGAACACGAATTTTTATGGTGACAGCACATAATCTGTTTTCGGGACAACAACTTTCCCAAATCTTACGTTCTTCCTATTAGATGTTATTCTTGGCACAAAACGAAATAAAAATGATAAGGAGAGGTTATTACAGAGGTAATAACTTCCAAGACTCAACAAAAGAAAATTATAGAAATAATCATGGGTTATCTTCCAAGAGTGCTTCTCTTTAACGCCTTTCAGCTAGGCGCTCAAAAAGAGCTATCATCAAGTATTATCAAGTGAAGAAGCATCATAGTTGTCAGAATCATGATTCTACTATACGATTCTACGACTTTACAACCCAAATTGACTGGACCGATTCAATGATTCTACTAAGTAGAATCTAAGATTTCACGATTCTAAAAGTTAAGATCATGCGATTTGCGATCCTACCAAAGAGGTTCCGATCCGATTAAAAATCACGATTCTAACAACATTTGATCAAGATTAATGCAAAATGTCTTTTCAACAAGGATCTGTATTTTACCAACATAAGTTTTAGAAGACCCTTTCTCAGCACTTTTAGGTTCACTACTTTCATCAAATGGGTTTTCAGGAACAATCCAATAAAAATTATTTTCCAAAGCTTCATGCGTTGCTACAAGTTTGAAAGGTATTGGTATTTTACTGTCTTCCCTATGTTCAGGTTTGGTTTTATCTATTTTTTCAAGTGCACCAATAACATCTACACATGAGCCTAGCATCTTAAACCGATCAAAAACTTTACTAACTTCTATAACAACATCTTTAAATTCTCTAAGCAAAGTTTCTAGGATAAAATCTCTCTTTTCCTCATCCTAAACTTCATGAAGTTTAAGAAACATTTGTTGCATTATGGGGTTAAGGCTAACAAATCTAGCCTCCAACATTTAAACTAAATATGGTGCAGCAGTTTCATAATTAGTAGCAAGTTCTACCATCGATTTATCCTCAATATCTTTATTCTTACTAACACAATTAAAGAATTCTTTAATGTTATCTTTCCCAATTATAGAACCACTACCTACTGATAGGTCCTTGAGATCGTACTTAGGGATCAACATAATGAACTAAAAACAAAATAACAACTATAAAAGAAACTAATTTTTTGTGTTTTTGATATAAAGAAGCAAACAAAACAAAATAAAATAAACTAAGCAAAACTATAAAAAAATAAAGAGATTGGAGATGAGAGACTCCCCTTGCAGAAATCCCCTTTCTCCCCGGCAAAGGCGCCAGAAAACGGTCTTGATGGTGCTCGTTGTAACGCAGACTTCACATTGTTGGGGAACCCCAAGAGAAAGGTATGATGAGCACAACTGCAGGTTTTCCCTCGGTAAGAAACCAAGGTTTAATCGATCAGTAGGAGAAAGGTGTGACTTCTGAAGGTGTTGCTAATTGATTAGTGGAAGGACGCACTACCGGCGTTAGCAACAACGTGGAACCTGCACACAACACAACCAAAATACTTTGCCCCGACTTACAGTGAGGTTGTCAATCTCACCGGTTTTGCTGAACACAAAGGATTAAACGTATTGAGTGGAAAGAGATGTTTGCAGTAATTAAAGAGAACAATGCTTGCGGAAAGTAAACAGAATAGGATTGCAGTAGATGAATTTATCAGTGTAAAAGAAAGGACCGGGGTCCACAGTTCACTAGAGGTGTCTCTCCATAAAGATAAATAACATGCTGGATGAACAAATTATAGCTCGGAAATTGATAAAATACCGACCATACATGACAAGATGATTACTATAAGATTCGTTTGGGCATTACAACATAATACATAGATCGTAATCCAACTGCGTCTATGACTAATAATCCAACTTCCGGTTATCGTTCGAACTCGTTCCAGTATTAAGTTGCAAGCAACAGATTATTGATGATGCTCCGGTGATGGCGCCAGACAATCTTGGTGCCGGTTGTTGTGGAAGCGGTTGGGAAACCCCAAGAGGAAAGTGTGATGAGCAGAGCATCAAGTTTTTCCCCAGTACAAAACTAATGTTTAATCAACCAGTAGGAGAAAGGCGTGACTTCGGAAGGTGTTGCTAGCTGACTACTGGCAGAGCGCACTACCGGCGTCAGCAACAACATGGAACCTGCACACAATACAACCAAAGTACATTGCCCCAACTTGCAGTGAGGTTGCCAATCTCACCGGTTTGTTGAACACAAAGGATTAGACGTATCGAGTGAAAAGAGATGTTTACAGTAATTAAAGAGAACAGGAATTGCAGTAAATAAAAGAGCAGGATTGCAGTGGTTTAATTTATCAGTGTAAAGGAAACGGACTGGAGTCCACAGTTCACTAGAGGTGTCTCTCCATAAGATAAATAGCATGTTGGTTGAACAAATTACAGCTGGGCAATTGACAGAATATCGACCATACATGAAAAGATGATTACTATGAGATTTGATTAGGCGTTACAACATAATACATAGACCGTAATCCACTGCATCTATGACTAATAATCCACATTCCGGTTATCTTCTGAACCCCTTTCAGTATTAAGTTGCAAGCAACAGATTTTCGCATTAAGCAATATGTGTGGAAAGTAAACAATGGAATTACCCTTGGATAAAACATTGTTGTTTTCTCCCTTGTAGCAACAGAACATCTAAAATCTTAGAAGTTATTGTCACTCTCCCAGATTACTAGAGGCGTGAACCTACTATCGAGCATAAATACCTCCTCTTGGAGTCACAAGCATCTACTTGGCCAGAGTATCTACTAGCAACGAAGAGCATGCAAGATCATAAATAACATATGATATGAATATATAATCAACCTCAACATAGTATACAATATTCATCGGATCCCAGCAAACACAACATGTAGGATTGCATAAGGGTGATCTTGATCATGTAGGGCAGCTCACAAGATCTATACATGAAGCACAAATTGGAGAAGACAACCATCTAGCTACTGCTATGGACCCATAGTCCAGGGATGAACTACTCACGCATCACTTCGGAGGCGGGCATGGCGATTTAGATGCCTCCGGTGATGATTCCCCCTCCGGCAAGGTGCTGGGAAGAGCTTCAGAACCCCCCGAGATGGGTTCTGTGATGGCGGCCACGATAGAACTTTTCGTGGATGGAGGCTCGGGTATCCAGGGTTTTCCCGAGATCGTGCTTAAATAGGTGGAGGATTTAGGTCGGTGGGGTGCCTAGGGGGCCCACACCACCCCTAGGCACGGGCCACACCCAGAGCGCGGCATGGGGTGGTCTGGCCGCCCTGTGGTGCCACTTTGTCCCCCCTCCGGACTTCGTCTTCGTTTCGGTAAAATATTGACTTCGGCTTTTGTTTCGTCCAATTCCGAGAATATTTGCTGTACAAATTTTCTGAAATACAAAAACAGCAGAAAACAGGGAACTGGCACTGTGGCACCTTGTTAATAGGTTAGTGCCGGAAATCATATAAAAGTGCATCGAAGTGTAAGCAAAACATATATGAATTGGTGTAAAACAAGCATGGAGCATAAAAAATTATAGATACGTTTGAGACGTATCAATTATCGCATTAAGCAATGTGTGTAAAGTAAACAATAGAATTACCCTCGGATAAAACATTGTTGTTTTCTCCCTAGTAGCAATAGCACTTCTACAATCTTAGAAGTTATTGTCACTCTTCCAGAAAACTAGAGGCATGAACCTACTATCGAGCATAAATACTCCCTCTTGGAGTCACAAGCATCTACTTGGCCAGAGTATCTACTAGCAACGGAGAGCATGCAAGATCACAAATAACATATGACAAGAATATATAATCGATCTCAACATAGTATTTAATATTCATCGGATCCCAACAAACACAACATGTAGCATTACATAAGGATGATCTTGATCATGTTAGGCAGCTCACAAGATCTAAACATGAGGCACAAATTGGTGAAGACAACCATCTATCTACTCCTATGGACCCATAGTCCAGGGATGAACTACTCACGCATCACTTCGGAGGCGAGCATGGTAGTGTAGATGCCTCCGGCGATGATCTTCCCTCCAGCAGGGTGCCGGGAAGAGCTTCAGAACCCTCCCGAGCTAGGGTCTGCAATGACGTCCGTGATGGAACTTTTCGTGGATGGAGGCTCGGGTGTTTAGGTTTTTCCCGAGATCATGAATAAATAGGCGGAAGGGCGAGGTCGGTGGAGGCCAAGGGGGGAACATCACCCCTTGGCGCGGGCCCAAGATTGGCCGCGCCAAGGCATGGCGTGGCCGCCCTGTGGCTCCTCTTCGACCCCCCTCTAGACTCTGTCTTCGTTACGGAAAAAATTGACTTCGGCTTTTGTTTCGTCCAATTCCGAGAATATTTCCTGTACAACTTTTTTGAAAGACAAAACAACAGAAAATAGAGAATTGGCACCGTGGCATCTTGTTAATAGGTTAGTGCCGGAAAATATATAAAAGTGCAACGTAGTGTAAGCAAAACATATATAAATTTTTGTAAAATAAGCATGGAGCATCAAAAATTATAGATACGTTTGCAACGTATCAGGGACCGCCCTTTAATTTGCCCATTGATGACGCGTGAAGCACACGCCCGTTGGGAACCCCAAGAGGAAGGTGTGATGCGTACATCAGCAAGTTTCCCTCAGTAAGAAACCAAGGTTTATCGAACCAGTAGGAGATGAAGGCCACGTGAAGGTTGTTGGTGAAGGAGTGTAGTGCGGCGCAACACCAGGGATTCCGCGCCAACGTGGAACCTGCACAACACAATCAAATACTTTGCCCCAACTTAACAGAGTGAGGTTGTCAATCTCACCGGCTTCTTGTAAACAAAGGATTAAACGTATGGTGTGGAGAATGATGTTTTCTTGTGAAGAACAACGAGAGAACAGAGATTGCAGTTGATTGTATTTCAGATGTAAAAGAATGGACCGGGGTCCACAGTTCACTAGTGGTGTCTCTCCAATAAGATAAATAGCATGTTGGGTGAACAAATTACAGTTGGGCAATTGACAAATAGAGAGGGCATAACAATGCACATACATATCATGATGACTACTATGAGATTTACTTAGGGCATTACGACAAAGTACATAGACCGCTATCCAGCATGCATCTATGCCTAAAAAGTCCACCTTCGGGTTAGCATCCGCACCCCTTCATGTATTAAGTTGCAAACAACAGACAATTGCATTAAGTATGGTGCGTAATGTAATCAACACAAATATCCTTAGACAAAGCATCGATGTTTTATCCCTAGTGGCAACAGCACATCCACAACCTTAGAACTTTCTGTCACTCTCCCAGATTCAATGGAGGCATGAACCCACTATCGAACATAAATACTACCTCTTGGAGTTACAAGTATCAACTTGGCCAGAGCCTCTACTAGCAACGGAGAGCATGCAAGATCATAAACAACATATATATGATAGATCAATAATCAACTTGACATAGTATTCCATATTCATCGGATCCAAACAAACACAACATGTAGCATTACAAATAGACGATCTTGATCATGATAGGCAGCTCACAAGATCTAAACATGATAGCACAAGAGGAGAAGACAACCATCTAGCTACTGCTATGGACCCATAGTCCAAGGATGAACTACTCACGCATCAATCCGGAGGCGAGCATGATGATGTAGAGCCCTCCGGTGATGATTCCCCTCTCCGGCAGGGTGCCGGAGGCGATCTCCAGAATCCCCCGAGATGGGATTGGCGGCGACGGCGTCCCTGGAACTTTTCTCGTATCGTGGCTCTCGGTACTAGGGTTTTCGCGACGGAGAGTTTTTATAGGCGAAAGGGCAGAGTCGGGAGGCGGCCGAGGGGCCCACCCCACAGGCCTGCGCGCCCCCCTCTAGGCCGCGCAGCCCTAGGGTGTGGGGCCGCCTTGGCCCCTCTCCGTCTCTCCTTCGATGTTCTGGAAAGCTCCATGAAAAATAAGACTGTGGGTTTTTGTTTCGTCCAATTCCGAGAATATTTCTTGTGTAAGATTTCTGAAACCAAAAATAGCAGAAAACAGGAATAGGCGCTTCGGTATCTTTTTAATAGGTTAGTGCCGGAAAATGCATCAAAATGATATAAAGTGTATGTAAAACATGTGAGTATTGTCATAAATCTAGCATGGAACATAGGAAATTATAGATACGTTTGAGACGTATCAAGCATCCCCAAGCTTAGTTCCTACTCGCCCTCGAGTAGGTAAACGATAACAAGGATAATTTTTGAAGTGACATGCTGCTATCATAATCTTGATCAATACTATTGTAAAGCATATGAAATGAATGAAGTGATTCAAAGCAATGGTAAAGATAATGACTAAACAAGCTGATCATATAGCAAAGACTTTTCATGAATAGTACTTTCAAGACAAGCATCAATAAGTCTTGCATAGGAGTTAACTCATAAAGCAATAGATTCTAAGTAGAAGGTTTTGAAGCAACACAAAGGAAGATATAAGTTTCAGCAGTTGCTTTCAACTTCCAACATGTTTATCTCATGGATAATTGTCAACACAAAGTAATATGATGAATGCAAATAAGCAAGTATGTAAGAATCAATGCACACAGTTGACACAAGTGTTTGCTTCTAAGATAGAAAGAAGTAGGTAAACTGACTCAACATAAAGTAAAAGAAAGGCCCCTTCGCAGAGGGAAGCAGAGATTACTCTTGTGCTGGAGCTTTTTATTTTGAAGACATAGAAACAATTTTGTCAACGGTAGTAATAGTTCATATGTGTTATGCATAAAACATCCTATAAGTTGCAAGCCTCATGCATAGAATACCAATAGTGCTCGCACCTTGTCCTAATTAGCTCGGATTTCCATGGATTATCATTGCATTACATATGTTTCAACCAAGTGTCACAAAGGGGTACCTCTATGTCACCTGTACAGAGGTCCAAGGAGATAGATCGCATTTGATTTCTCGTTTTTGATAGATCTCACTTGAGGACATCCATACCGGGACAACATAGACAACAGATAGACAACAGATAATGGACTCCTCTTTAATGCTTAAGCATTCAACAACAGATAATATTCTCATAAGAGATTGAGGATTAATGTCCAAACTGAAACTTCCACCATGATCATGGCTTTAGTTGGCGGCCCAATGTTCTTCTCTAACAATATGCATACTCAAACCATTTAATCATGATAAATCACCCTTACTTCAGACAAGATGAACATGCATAGCAACTCACATGATATTCAACAAAGGTGTAATAGTTGATGGCGTCCCCAGAAACATGGTTACCGCTCAACAAGCAACTTATAAGAAATAAGATACATAAGCAACATATTCAATACCACAATAGTTTTTTAAGCTATTTTCCCATGAGCTATGTATTGCAAAGACAAGGAATGAAATTTTAAAGGTAGCATGATGACCCATAAGTATAGGGGGTGTATCGTAGTATCTTCGATAAGTAAGAATGTCGATCCCAACGAGGAGCAGAAGGTGTTGACAAGCAGTTTCGATGAAGGATTCATTGTAAATGCTCATAGACAAGTATTCAGGGGGTTTTGATGTAACAGATGAATAAAGTACGAGTAAGTAAAGTGCGAGAGTAATAATTGCAGCGAGTGGCCCAATCCTTTTTAGCACAAAGGACAAGCCGGTTTGTTTACTTATATTAACCAAACGTTCTCGAGGACACACGGGATTTTAGTCTAGTGCTTTCGCTACATACGGCTAATTAATCTTCATTGTTTTGATAAGTGTTGTGTGGGTGAACCTATGCTAATGTACCGCCCTTCCTAGGACTAATACATACTTGTGATTATACCCCTTGCAAGCATCCGTAACTACAAGAAAGTAATTAAGATAAATCTAACCACAACCTTAAACTCTGAGATCCTGCTATCCCTCCTGCATCGATATACCAACGGGGGCTCGAGCTTCGTCACTCGGCAACCCCGCAATTGGCAAACGAGTACAAGATGCATTCCCCTAGGCCCATAAAGGTGAAGTGTCGTGTAGTCGACGTTCACACGACACCGCTAGAAGAATAACACCACAACTTAAATATCATAACATTGAATATTACTCAACCATACTTCACTACTAACATTTAGACTTCACCCATGTCCTCAAGAACTAAATGAACTACTCACGAGACATCATATGGAACATGATCAGAGGTGATATGATAATGAATAACAATCTGAACATAAACCTTGGTTCAACGGTTTCACTCAATAGCATCAATAACAAGTAGAAATCAACACCGGGAGAGTTTCCCCTATCAAACAATCAAGATCAAACCCAAATTGTTACAGCGGTGACGAGGTGCAGCGGTGGAGACGGCGGTGATGATGATGAAGATGATGATGATGGTGATGGAGATGATGTCCAACTCGATGACGGTGACGATGGCGTCGATTTCCCCCTCCGGGAGGGAATTTCCCCGGCAGATCTCAGCCTGCCGGAGAGCTCTTTTCTCTCTGGTGTTCTCCGCCCCGCGAGGCCGGCTGTGGCTCTTCGCGACGTACCCCTGGAGCTTAGGTTTTCGGGACGAAGGCGTACGCGAAGAAAAGGAGGCGAGAGGGGGTTGTGGGCCCGCTCCTCACAGGGCGGCACGGCCAGGGCAGGGCCCGCGTCGGCCTGTGAGGGGGGCCCATGGCGGCCCTCCTCGGCTCCCCCTTCTGGCTCCCTTCGTCATCTGGAAAAATAGGATTTTTCATATAATTTCCGTCAACTGTTGATCTTCCGAAATATTGCATTCTGACGGTGCTTTTTCCAGCGGAATCTCGGCTGCGGTGCGCGATCCCCAAATAATCATGAAACATGCAAAATAGATGAAATAACATAAGTATCATCTCCAAATATGAAATATATCAATGAATAACAGCAAATTATGATATAAAATAGTGATGCAAAATGGACGTATCAACTCCCCCAAGCTTAGACTTCGCTTGTCCCCAAGCGAAGCCGAACTCGGTAAACAAGACCACATGTTTATGGAGTGAAGAGTCGATAAATAAAATACGGACAAGAAGCATCATATTCATTCACACAAGACATTCTAGTAAACAACTTCCTCATATAATTCAACTTGAAACAAGTATAAGGTAATCACAAATAAAATTGCATAAGAAATCATAGTTGGTGATGGCAAACTTCGTTCTTGGTCAGAGAACAGTTAACAGATTATACTTATCTATTGAGCAGCGCTCTCATGTTAAAGTTTATATGGCTCATCTCGCATACTCAATCATAATGATCATTGATAACTTTCAAAGCTATATTCGTTCAGATAAAACTTGTACTAAACAAGGAAGGGTAAAAGACATGATGAAGCAAATCACAATATAATGGTTTGATCACAACAACTCAAATGCTTGATTGAGATGGAGGGAAATAGGTGTACTGACTCAACATAAAGTAAAAGACAGGCCCTTCGCAGAGGGAAGCAGGGGATTAAATCATGTGCTAGAGCTTTTTCAGTTTTGAAATCATATAAAGAGAATAAAAGTAAAGTTTTGAGAGGTGTTTGTTGTTGTCAACGATCGGTAGCGGGTACTCTAACCCCCTTGCCAAACGAGACCTCCAAAGAGCGGCTCCCATGAAGGATGTTATCTCTACCAAGCAAGGTAGATCATCCCTCTTCTCTTTTGTTTACACATGTACTTTAGTTTATTTAAGGATGACACTCCCCCCAACCTTTGCTTACACAAGCCATGGCTAACCGAATCCTCGGGTGCCTTCCAACAATCTCATACCATGGAGGAGTGTCTATTGCAAAATTAAGTTGCTTACTGATGAATCAGAGAAAAAACATGTGAAGAGAATTATTAATGATAGTTGATTAATTGGGGCTGGGAACCCCGTAGCCAGCTCTTTTTGCAAAATTATAGGATAAGTGGATGAAGCCACTAGTCCATTATTGGAAGCTGCCTAACAAGACTAAAAGATAAAACACCACATACTTCCTCATGAGCTATAAAACATCGACACAAATAAGAAGTAATAAATTTTGAATTGTTTAAAGGTAGCACATGAAGTATTTACTTGGAATGGCAAAAAATACCATGCAGTAGGTAGATATGGTGGACACAAATGGCATAGGTTTGGGTTTAGGTTTGGATGTACGAGAAGCATTCCCTCTCAGTACAGGTCTTTGGCTAGCAAGGTTAATTAGCAAGCATAAGAGTTGAGGGAAACAAACAAATATACATGTGATAGACATAATCATGCATCTTTCTTGCAAGCACAAACAGTTTTAACTTCAGAATAATAAGCTATGAGCTAACAAGAAAGGAAGACAATGAAACAACTATATGTATTTCTCTTTTATACTTAAACCTCAAGGTGTTGTTGCTATTGACCAATGCTAAGTTTGCCAAAACCAAATAGATTTACTCAATGCTCCCAAAGTGGTACCAATACTAAAATCAAGATCAATCATATAATAGAAATTGCAAACTAAAATAAGGTGTGCAATATGTAAATGATAAGACTTCTCATTAATATTTTATAACGATAACTCACACCAAGGGATACATAGACAACCAACTAAAGGAGAGATACTTCCACACTGCAACCCATCTTATATGATAAATTCCCTACTGATGATATGACACTACTTGATAGTAAAAAGTAAAAGGTAGTGATGATGTGATACCGCGGCACTCCCCCAAGCTTGGACCAAACCAAGGGGATGCCAATACCGATGATGAATTACTCCTTTGGCGATGGTGGTGATGAATTCCCGACAAGCTTCTCCACAAGCTCCTGAAGCTCATCAATCTTGTACATGAGGTTGCGGATCATCTCCGAATTGTGCTCGACGCGATTAAGAAGTATGTCCGATGGCGAGTCCCAGTTCTTGGAGTTATTTCCCCACCCTTCAGCTTCAGGCTTCGTCCTTCCTGTAGTGTTAGAATGATCTATATCCCAATTGCTAGGCAATGCTGCCTTGGGAGTCCTTTCAATTTGATTATTGTAGATTAGATTGCGGAAGGGATGGTAAGTGCCTGAAGAAGATGTCTTTGGAGCTAGGTAATGACGTGGAACTCTTCCTCCGGTGCTAATCCGTGCGCTCTTCTTGGCATTGAACGGGTTTGACACCACTCCGATGCTTGCAATGGTGGTGCGCGGGCGTACTCGCGGAACTTCTTCGACTTCCTCTTCATCCTCCTTGACTTCTTCCTTCAACTCGGGGTCTTGAATACCTTCCTCCGAAGGCTCCTTGTCCTTGTTGTTGGAGACCATGGTGCTTCTAGATCAAAGACAGATCCTGGCAGAAACAGCTCGAAACAAAACACGTCGAGAAAACGATATACGGACCTCCAGGGGTCCGGGGGATTATATAGCAAAAATTTTCACAACAAACGGAAAGTACCAGGTCGAACCAGAGTCGGAGAGGGGCGACGAGGCGGCCAGCTCATAGGGCGGCGCGGGCCAAGGCCTGGCCACGCCGGCCTATGGGGGCACGCCCTCGTGCGTCTCATCCACTCCGTTTCGATCTCGTAATTTTTCATATTTTCCAAAATGAGCAAAACCATTGTTCGGAAAGTAAATCGCGAACTTTTATTACCTGTACTGTTACCTATTCAAAGTCGAGTTCTGGCGGACTGTCAATTTGACCTTTGATAAAAGCCTCCGGTGTTTCCACTTGAATAACATCAACATCTACATTATAAGAATCACCTGAGATATAATGCTTGAGTCTTTGTCCATTCACCACTTGCGTGGCATTGCCTTGGAGAGAACTAATTTTAATTGCTCCCGAACGATACACCTCCTCAACAACATATGGTCCTTCCCATTTCGAGAGTAATTTCCCCGCAAAGAATCCGAGACGAGACCGATACAATAGGACTTTATCCCCAATATTAAACTCTCTTTTGATAATCCTTCTATCATGTCATTTCTTAACTTTCTCTTTAAAGAGTTTAGCATTTTCATAAGCTTCACTTCTCCACTCATCTAGAGAACTTAATTGCAGCAACCTCTTATTACCGACTAGTTTAGGATCTTTATTTAGTTCTCTAACAGCCCAATAAGCTTTGTGTTCTAGTTCTAAAGGTAAATGACAAGCTTTTCCATAAACCATTTTATAAGGTGACATTCCCATGGGGTTTTTATAAGCAGTTCTATAAGCCCATAGTGCTTCCTTCAATTTACTAGCCCAATTCTTTCTAGTTTTATTAACAGTCTTTTGCAAGATAGATTTAATTTCTCTATTTGATAGCTCTACTTGCCCACTAGTTTGAGGATGATAAGCGGAAGCAATTCTATGATTAATACCATATTTAGCAAGAGTTTTTCTAAAACCACCATGAATAAAATGAGAACCTCCATCTCGTCATAATATATCTAGGAACTCCAAATCTAGGAAAAATAATGTCTAAAAGCATTCTTAAAGAGGTCTCACCATCAGCACTTTTTGTAGGTATGGCTTCCACCCATTTAGTAACATAATCAACAACAACAAGTATATGAGTGTTACCTTCGAAGAGGGAAAAGGTCCCATGAAGTCAAATCCCCAACAATCAAACAGTTCAATAACAAGAGTATAATTCATAGGCATTTCATTGCGTCTGGAGATATTACCAACCTTTTGACATTCATCACAAGATAAAATAAACTTCCTTGCATCTTTGAAGAGAGTTGGCCAATAAAAACCTGATTGTAGAACCTTTTGCGCGGTTCTATCTCCGGCGTGATGTTCTCCATAAGCACTACCATGACATTTACTCAATATCTCTTGTTGTTCATATTCGGGAACACACCTTCGCAGAATACCATCCACTCCTTCTCTATATAAGTGTGGGTCATCCCAAAAATAATGCCTCAAGTCATAAAAGAATTTCCTCCTTTGCTGAGCTGAAAAGGTTGGAGGCAAGTACTTGGAAACAATAAAGTTAGCATAATCAGCATACCAAGGACTGTCTCGCGAGCTCACCTTTATTACAGCCAATTGTTCATTTGGAAAACTATCATTAACGGGAACATGATCATAAGCAATATTTTCCAATCTAGACAAATTATCGACAACAGGATTATCAGCACCTTTCCTATCTACAATATGTAAATCAAATTCTTGCAAAAGAAGTACCCATCTAATAAGTCTCGGTTTAGCATCTTTCTTTGTCATAAGGTATCTAATTGCAGCATGATCAGTATGAATTGTAACTTTTGAATCTACAATATAAGATCTAAACTTATCACAAGCAAAGACTACAGCTAATAATTCTTTTTCAGTAGTAGCATAATTTCTTTGAGCAGCATCAAGAGTTTTACTAGCATAATGAATAACATTCAGTTTTTTTATCTACTCGCTGTCCAAGAACAGTGCCTACAGCAAAATCACTAGCATTCCACATAATTTCAAATGGTAAGTTCCAATCAGGAGGTTCAACTATAGGGGCAGTTGTTAAGGCTTTCTTTAGAGTTTCAAAAGCTTCTTTACAATCATCATCAAAAACAAAAGGTACATCTTTTTGAAGAAGATTAGTAAGAGGCTTTGAAATCTTGGAGAAGTCTTTAATAAACCTCCCATAAAACCCAGACATGACCAAGAACACTACGAATACCTTTAACATCCCTAGGATAGGGCATCTTCTCAATGGCTTCAACTTTAGCTCTATCAACTTCAATACCTCTCTCGGAAATTTTATGTCCCAATACAATTCCTTCATTAACCATAAAGTGGCATTTCTCCCAATTAAGAACAAGGTTAGTTTCTTCACATCTCTACAAAACTTTATCAAGGTTTCGCAAGCAATTATCAAAAGAATTCCCATAGAAAGAAAAATCATCCATGAATACCTCTACAATACTCTCACAAAAGCCATGAAAAATAGCAGACATGCATCTTTGAAAAGTAGAAGGAGCATTACATAAACCAAAAGGCATACGCCTATAAGCATAAGTTCCATAGGGACAAGTGAAAGTGGTTTTCTCTTGATCTTTAGTTTTAACAGCAATTTGTGAAAACCCAGAATAACCATCAAGAAAGCAAAAATTAGTATTTTTAGATAACCTTTCTAACATTTGATCAATAAATGGAAAAGGGTAATGATCTTTCTTAGTAACCTTATTAACTTTTTGATAATCAATGCACATTCTATACCCTACAACTACTCTTTGAGGTATGAGCTCATCATTATCATTAGGCACAACAGTCATTCCACCTTTCTTAGGAACACAATGCACAGGACTAACCCATCCACTATCAGCAATAGGATATATAATACCAGCTTCAAGGAGTCTTAATACCTCATTTCTTACCACATCCTTCATCTTAGGAATTAGACGACGCTGAGGTTCAACAACAGGCTTCGCACCATCTTCCATATTAATGGCGTGTTGGCAAATAGAGGGAGAAATCCCCTTCAAGTCATCAAGAGTGTAGCCAATAGCACCTCGGTGTTTCTTCAGTATTTCCAATAACCTTTCTTCTTCAAACTCTGAAAGCTTAGAACTAATAATAACAGGATATATTTTCTTATCATCAATATGGGCATATTTAAGATTATCAGGCAATGGTTTTAAATCAAAGACAGGATCTTCCTTTGGTGGTGGTGTTGTACCCAAATCTTCCACCGGTAAATCATGCTTAAGAATAGGTTGACGAAGGAAAATTTCATCAAGCTCATTTCTTTCTTCCCTAAAAACTTCACTCTCACTATTCTCCGGATGTTGCCGCAAAGGATTACTAGGAGCAAGAGCAATAGATGCACACTCGTTCAACTTTAAAATCACTATTAGGCGAATCAATTTTATAAGGAGTTTTGGTAAATTTAGAGAAGTTAAACTCATAAGATTTACCAGCAAATTTAGTCAAAATTTTCTCTTTATTGCAATCTATAATAGCTCCACAAGTATTTAGAAAAGGTCTACCAAAAATGATAGGACAATATTTACTAGCAGCAGAACCAAGTACCAAAAAGTCAGCAGGATATTTAATCTTACCACATAGAACTTCCACATCTCGAACAATACCAATTGGAGAGATAGTTTCTCTATTAGCCAGCCGAATAACCACATCAATATCTTCAAGTTCACAAGAACCAATTTCGTGCATAATCTCCGTGTAAAGCTCATAAGGAATAGCACTAATACTTGCACCAATATCACATAAACCATAATAACAATGATCACCAATTCTAACGGATAGCATAGGAACACTAGCTTTCCTAGACTTATTAGGATGCGAAACAATATTAGAGGCATCTTCACGAGAAAATAATATGACCATCCTCCACATTTTCGAGTCACAAGATCTTTAATAATTGCAACAGCAGGTTCAACTTTTATTTGTTCTTCAGGTTCTATAGGTTTCTTTTCACTTTTATGAACCGCACTATTTATAACAGAGTACTCCTTCATTTTAGCAGGGAAAGGAGTTTTTTCAATATAAGCTTCGGGAATAACATGATCAACAGTTTCAACTACAACACATTTATTTATAGATGAATCAATTTTATCTTTATACGGTTCATGATACTTATCAAAGTTCTTCTTAGGCAATTCATAATGAGAAGTAAAAGCTTTATAAAGATTTGCGAGCAACTTGAGAATCAAGACCATAAGTAGCACTCATATTACGAAATTTATCAGTATCCATAAAAGCTTCAATGCATTTATAATCATAATTTATACCTGATTCTCTATCCTTGTCGTTCTCACATCCTTCAGTATTTTCTTGGATCCGATTAAGAAGGTCCCTTTTAAACTCTTCCTTGTTGCGTGTAAATGATCCAGAACAAGAAGTAACCAGCAAGGTCTTGTCTTGAAAAGAAAGTCTTGCATAGAAATTATCAATAATAATATTACCAGGAAGCTCATGAATGGGGCATTTGAGCATTAAAGACTTCAATCTCCCCCAAGCTTGGGCAATACTTTCTCCTTCATGAGGCCAAAAATTATATATGCGATTCCGATCTTTGTGAATCTCACTTGGAGGATAGAACTTAGAATAAAACCGGGGCACAATATCATTCCATTCAAGAGAATCCCCATTATCCAAGTAATTTATACCAATGCGCCGCTTTACCGGACAGACGATACGAGAGAATAGTTTCTTCCTCACTTCATCCATAGCAATACCGCACACTTGAATAAACCGCATAATTCATGTAAGAACAAGTAAATGATCTCCAGGGTGGACAGTTCCATCCCCTGTATAACGGTTATCCACTACACGTTCAATAATCTTCATAGGTATTTTGTATGGTATTTATTCCTTACCTGGCGCCTCATCCACTACCTTTGCAGTAGTAGTAGACTTCCCAAATAAACACTCAAGAGAAGATCTCTCCATAATAAATTATAGCAGCAGGCAGAAATAAAATCAGCACAAACAATAGAAATTTCCCATACCAATTCCACTTACCAATAGCGCTTCACTCCTCGGCAACGGCGCCAGAAAATAGTCTTGATGACCCACAAGTATAGGGGGTGTATCGTAGTATCTTAGATAAGTAAGAATGTCGATCCCAACGAGGAGCGAGAAGGTGTTGACAAGCAGTTTCGATGAAGGATTCATCGTAAATGCTCACGGACAAGTATTCGGGGGTTTTGATGTAACGGATGAATAAAGTACGAGTAAGTAAAGTGCGAGAGTAATAATTGCAGCGAGTGGCCCAATCCTTTTTAGCACAAAGGACAAGCCGGTTTGTTTACTTATATTAACCAAACGTTCTCGAGGACACACGGGATTTTAGTCTAGTGCTTTCGCTACATACGGCTAATTAATCTTCATTGTTTTGATAAGTGTTGTGTGGGTGAACCTATGCTAATGTACCGCCCTTCCTAGGACTAATACATACTTGTGATTATACCCCTTGCAAGCATCCGCAACTACAAGAAAGTAATTAAGATAAATCTAACCACGACCTTAAACTCGAGATCCTGCTATCCCTCCTCGCATCGATATACCAACAGGGGCTCAAGTTTCTGTCACTCCGGCAACCCCGCAATTGGCAAACGAGTACAAGATGCATTCCCCTAGGCCCATAAAGGTGAAGTGTCGTGTAGTCGACGTTCACACGACACCACTAGAAGAATAACACCACAACTTAAATATCATAACATTGAATATTACTCAACCATACTTCACTACTAACATTTAGACTTCACCCATGTCCTCAAGAACTAAACGAACTACTCACGAGACATCATATGGAACATGATCAGAGGTGATATGATGATGAATAACAATCTGAACATAAACCTTGGTTCAACGGTTTCACTCAATAGCATCAATAACAAGTAGAAATCAACACCAGGAGAGTTTCCCCTATCAAACAATCAAGATCAAACCCAAATTGTTACAGCGGTGACGAGGTGCAGCGGTGGAGACGGCGGTGATGATGATGAAGATGATGATGATGGTGATGGAGATGATGTCCAGCTCGATGACGGTGACGATGGCGTCGATTTCCCCCTCCGGGAGGGAATTTCCCGGCAGATCTCAGCCTGCCGGAGAGCTCTTTCTCTCTGGTGTTCTCCGCCCCGCGGAGGCGGCTATGGCTCTTCGCGACGTACCCCTGGAGCTTAGGTTTTCGGGACGAAGGCGTACGCGAAGAAAGGAGGCGAGAGGGGGCTGTGGGCCCCCTCCTCACAGGGCGGCGCGGCCAGGGCAGGGCCCACGCCGGCCTGTGAGGGGGGCCCATGGCGGCCCTCCTCGGCTCCCCCTTCTGGCTCCCTTCGTCATCTGGAAAAATAGGATTTTTCATATAATTTCCGTCAACTGTTGATCTTCCGAAATATTGCATTCTGACGGTGCTTTTTCTAGCAGAATCCTGGCTCTGGTGCGCGATCCCCAAATAATCATGAAACATGCAAAATAGATGAAATAACATAAGTATCATCTCCAAATATGAAATATATCAATGAATAACAGCAAATTATGATATAAAATAGTGATGCAAAATGGACGTATCATAGCACGCAAGCAATTTACTTGGAATGGCAGAGAAATACCATGTAGTAGGTAATTATGGTGGACACAAATGGCATAGGTTTTGGCTCAAGGTTTTGGATGCATGAGAAGAATTCCCTCTCAGTACAAGGCTTTGGGCTAGCAAGGTTATTTGAAGCAAACTAAAGTATGAACCAGTACAGCAAAACTTACATAAGAACATATTGCAAGCATTATAAGACTCTACACTGTCTCCTTGTTGTTCAAACACCTTAACCAGAAAATATCTAGACTTTTAGAGAGACCAATCATGCAAACCAAATTTCAACAAGCTCTACGATAGTTCTCCACTACTAGGTTCAACACTACATGATGCAAGAGCTTAAACATGATCTATTTGAGAGCTCAAAACAATTGCCAAGTATCAAATTATTCAAGACAATATACCAATTACCACATGGAGCATTTTCTGTTTCCAACCAAATAGCAATGAACGAAGCAGTTTTCAACCTTCGCCATGAACATTAAAAGTAAAGCTAAGAACACCAGTGTTCATATGAAACATCGGAGCGTGTCTTTCTCCCACACAAAGAATGATAGGATCCGAGTTTATTCAAACAAAAACAAAAATAAAAGCATACAGACGCTCCAAGTAAAGCACATAAGATGTGACGGAATAAAAATATAGTTTCACCAGAGGTGACTGATACGTCCAAAACGTATCTACTTTCCCGAACACTTTTGCTATTGTTTTGCCTCTAATTTGTGTATTTTGGATGCAACTAACACGGACTAACGCTGTTTTCAGCAGAACTATTCTGGTGTCTCGTTTTTGTGCAGAAATCCAACTTTCACGAAAAACCTCGGGATTTTGACGAAAGGGCCTATTTTCCCAGAATACTGACGGAGCCAGAAGGACAAGTAAGGTGGAGGCCCGAGGGCCCCACACCATAGGGCGGCGCGGCCCAGGGGGTGCCCGCGCGGCCCTGTGGTGTGGCCCCTCGGCTGGCCTCCGACGCCCCCTTCGGACTACTTATTCGCCTCGACCTAAAAACGCACGGGGAGAAGTCGAAGTTGCCGGAAACCCTCCGAACGCCGCCACATCGCGAAACTCCGTCGCGGGAGCCGAAGTCTCCGTTCTGGCACTCCGCCGGGACGGGGAATTGGAGGAGATCATCACCGCCATCACCGCCAACGCCTCTCCATCAACCAGCCATGTTTCCCCCATCCATGTGTGAGTAATTCCCCCGCTGTAGGCCGAAGGGGATGGTAGGGATTGGATGAGATTGGTCATGTAATAGCATAAGATTGTTAGGGCATAGTGCCTAGTGTCCAGTAGATGGTACTTTTATGATATTGTTGCAACTTGTTATGCTTAATGCTTGTCACTAGGGCCCGAGTGCCATGATCTCAGATCCGAACATGTTATTATTTCATCATGATATTCATTGTTTATGGTCTTACACTGCAAGTTGTATACACATGTCGCTGTTCGGAACCAATGGCCCCGAAGTGACAGAAATCGGGACAACCGGAGGGAATGGTAGCGATGTGAGGATCACATGTGTTCACGGAGTGTTAATGCTTTGCTCCGGTACTCTATTAAAAGGAGTACCTTAATATCCAGTAGTTTCCCTTGAGGCCCGGCTGCCACCGGCTGCTAGGACAAAAGATGTTGTGCAAGTTTCTCATTGCGAGCACGTACGACTATAATTGGAACACATGCCTATTGATTGATTAGTACTTGGACACCGTTTTATTATTATCCGCAAATGCCCTGCTATGATTGTTACATGAGTTTCTCTCATCCATGCAACGCCCGTCATCCGTCCCCGTGCCTACGGTATTTTAATCCTGCTTGTTTACTATAATCACTACTCGCTGTCTTTGTTACTCTGCTGCTGTTATTTCACTATCGCTACTGCTATAAAGCTGTTACTATCGATAAACTCTTGCGAGCAAGTTTGTTTCCAGTGCGAGCTGAATTGACGACTCCGCTGTTAAGGCTTTCAAGTGTTCTTTGTCTCCCCTTGTGTCGAATCAATAAATTGGGTAATAATTCCCTCGAAGACTGTTGCGATGCCCTATACTTGTGGGTCATCAAGACTATTTTCTGGCGCCGTTGCCGGGGAGCATAGCTTTATTTGGAAGTTCACTTGGATTGATATTGTTCGCTGCAAATTCTCCATCATGGGTAAAACTCGCGATACTAAGGTCGCCATATTACCATCCACTACACAAGAAAAGGTACAACTCTGAGTACCTCTGCTGCTCTTGATTCACCATCTGTGATTGATAAACTTGTTTCACCACCACATGCTTCAAATGCTGGTACTTCTGCTGAATCTGAAAACTCTCATAATATTGATGATGTTTCTGCTGTGCTTGATGATAGTGGTTCATTGGGAACTTTTCTAGATGCTAAAATTGCTAGGTCTAGACAAATTGAAAATGCTGAAACTCCTGATGTTACTACACCTGTTAATTCACCTGAACTTGAATACTCTAGTGATGATCTTGATGAAGATTATGTGGAACTTGATGATGATTTTATTGAAAAATGCCATGCTACTACTGATGCAAGAAAAATTAAAAAGTTGCTTGTAGAACATACTGTTAGATATAAACTGTCTCTTGATCCTAAATTTGCCACATCTCCTATAAACATTAGGGATAAATATTATGATTTTTCTCTTGATCTATCTCATATAGCTATTGTTGAGAAAACACCTTTTTGTGGTACTTGAAAAAGAAAGTGCTTGTTGAACACATGACTGAGTTATCTACTTTGAGTAGCTTGTTTTCTGATGATGTTAAGAAGCGTACTTACTTTGTTGCTAAAATCTTTCCATTCTCATTAAAGGATGACGCTAAAACCTGGTATAATAGTTTGCCACCTAGCTCTATTAAAAGCCCAAAAGAATTGCTTGCTGTTTTCTTTCGGAAATACTTTCCTGCTAGTGCTCAACATGCTGCTTTGCAGAGAGTTTATAATTTTGATCAGGGAGATGAAGAGAAATTGCCTGAGGCTTGGGCGAGATTTTGCTCTCTTATTAGAGCTTCTGCGACCATGATTTAGAAAAGCATGATCTACTTGATATATTTTATAGTGGACTAACCATTGAGTCTAGGGCATACCCGGATAGTTGTGCTGGTTGTGTTTTCAGGAAAAGAACTCCGGACGACGCTCGAAGAATTATTGGCTAAAATAGGCCGGAATTATGATGATTGGACTACGCCCGAACCAACTCCAACGCCAATAGTGAAGAAGAGGGGTTTAATTAAATTGAATGATGAAGATATGAGGGAAGCCAAGAAGTCTCTCAAGGAGAAAGGTATTAAATCGAAGATGTGAAGAATCTACCTCCCATAGAAGATATATGTGAGATAATTCCCCCTTCATCCATGATTGAGGTAAATTCCCTTCAACGCTTTACTAGGGAAGATATTCCGTATTCAAAACCTCCTGCGCAATGCTTATATGAGTTTGATAATTATATTGTTAAGCAAGAAAATTTTAATATGAGAGTAGAGAATCATCTAATGGAAAATTCTCAAGCTATTAGTCAATTGCATGATATTGTGGAGAGAACCTCCAATGATGTTAAGATGCTTGTTAAACATTTTCATATGGTTCAAACTCAAATTGATCAACTCACTAAAGTGCAAAATGACTTGTTAGGAAATAATGCTAAAGAAAAACATGCTTATGAAGTAACAACTAGAGGTGGTGTCTCTACCCAGGATCCTCTATATCCTGAAGGGCATCCCAAAAGAGTTGAACAAGATTCTCAATGAACTAAAACTAGTGCTCCATCTAAGAAAAAGAAAAAGAAACATAAGAATGTTGTAGAATCCTTCGAACCTCGCTAGTGATCCTAATAGTATTTCTATTTCGATGCTGAAACTGAAAGTGGTAATGAACATGATAAAGATAATGATAAGAATGATACTCCCGATAAAGAAGAGGTTGAAGAAGAACCTCGAAAAGCATGCTAAAAATAAAAAGTATACTAAAGAAGATTTTATTGCTGAGAAACATGGTAATGAAAGAGAACCTTGGGTGCAAAAGCAAATGCCTTTTCCTGCTAAGAAACTAAAATCAAAGGAAGAAGAACACTTTAATAAATTTTGTGATTGGATGAAACCTTTATTTTTGCAAATCCCTTTGATCGATGCTATTAAATTGCCTCCTTATTCAAAGTATATGAAAGATATTGTTACTAACAAAAGGAAAATCCCAAATGAGGAAATTTCCACTATGCTTGCTAATTACTCTTTCAATGGCAAAGTTCCGAAGAAGTTGGGCGCCCAGGTATACCTACTATTCCTTGTTCTATTAAGAATAATTATGTTAAAACTGCTCTATGTGACTTGGGAGCCGGTGTTAGTGTTATGCCTTTTTCTCTTTATAAGAGACTTTACTTAGATAAATTGATACCTACTGATATATCTTTGCAAATGGCTGATAAATCTTCTGCTATTCCTGTTGGCATATGTGAGGATGTTCCTGTTCAAGTTACTAATAACTGCTTGATATTAACTGATTTTGTTGTGTTGGAAATGCCTGAAGATGATAATATGTCTATTATTCTTGGGAGACCTTTTCTTAACACCGCGAGGGCTGTTATTGATTGCAATAAAGGAAAGGTTACTTTCAATGTTGATGATAAGGAACACACCGTCTATTTCCCCAAGAGGATTGAAAAAGCGTGCGGAGTTAATACTATTTCTAATGTGAGAACTATCAAAGTGGGAACTATTGATTGCCCTATATATGAGCCTAAAGAAGAATATCAAACTCTTGTGATTGGATCCATATAAATACAATTCAAGGTAACATGATTGATTTGAGGTTTATTTCTTCATATGCTATGTAAAATTTATTTGGTGGCAAGACTTGATCAACCTTGTTAACAAATACCTTTTATATGCATAGAGGAGGTAAACAACATCTCTTTCTTCCTCCACTTGCTTTAGTTGCTGTAGCATTTTTAATTTTCAAAGTTCCTTAGTTGATTTGAGATTTCAAAATTTTTTCCTAGCCAGTAATAATAAATTTAATACCCAGAAATGTGCATTTTTCAAAGTTTTCAAAAATTCACGAAAATTACACCGTTGGTCCTATTTTTCGACGAGGCACCTGGGAGCACCAGAGGATGACCTGTGGGGCACCACAGGGTGCCACACCACAGGCCGGCGCGGCCAGCAAGGGGGGCGCGCCACCCTGTGGTGTGGGCCCCTCCTTGCCCCACTACTTCATCTCTTCCTCCCAGCATCTTCTCTCTCCCGAAAAAACTCGAACCAACTTTCTCTCACTCGCGTTTTTGCTCAAGAGCTCAGGATTTTTCGATCTCTTTGCTCAGCCCAAATTTCTGTTTGAAATTTGGCACATTTGCTCTCCGGTATGTGATTCCTTCGATTATCCAAATAGAATTTTGTTTGGTTGAGTATATCTTGAATATTTTGCTGCTGTAGGTAACATGTTGAGTGAGCTTGCATGATTGTTCTAAGTGGTAGAAATTAGTTTTGATGCATGATTAGTACTCTAGCAAGTTCCTAAAGTAGTTTCCCTCAATTATATGTCATCAAATCAAGTTTTATATTGTTTGTTGAAAAATTTCAGAAAATGAAGAAGTTCAAATTTGGAGAATTGTTCAAGAAAGGAACAACCAGCACCGGGAGGCCTTCTAGGACCGCCACCCAAATTAGGCGGTCGTACAATGAGGACATCATCGCGCCTAGCTTCGCGCCCGAAGAGGACAATGGGGCTCCTAATGCCTCATCCTTCCCATGTTATGATTTTCCGACAAATGCAGGGATATTGGATGATTTCTTCACCCTTGTCAACAGGGCGGGCTTAACCACCTACGTTGGAGATGAAAGGGAGCAATACTACATGCTCACCAAAATTTTTGTCGAGAGCTTCAAGTTCCAAAACACGGAATATAATCCGACAGTTGCATTCAAGATCTATGGTACTCCTGTTACTATCGAATTGGAAGAATTTTGTCGTGCATTGGATATTGCCCCTGTAGGTACATCAAGGAGGATCGATAACAACCCCCGGGACTTGTTGGAGCTCTATCGAGGGATAACCAACGATGATTGTCGCACCATTCAGCGGGGCAAGATAAGGAACATTCAACTCCCTGCCATTAAATATTTTGCATATTACGTTGCCACTAGCATACTTGGTAGGGAGAACACTAGCAATATTTCTAGTTACCATCTTGCTTTCGTGAATATCGCACTTACTGGACGGACATCTTATCATCTTGGTTCTCTTATTGCTCGCCGCTTGTCTACCAAGGGGCCTATTTTTGGAGGAACTATTGCACTGCGCATTTTAACACATTTAGAGCTTCCTATTGATCCTAATGATGTGCCATTAACCCCTAGGAGGCTTGATATCATTGCTATGAAAATCCATCAATTTGTTACCACCGAGTCTACTTTAGATAATATGATCTATAGAATGTTGTTTGCTGACGGGGATGAGAAAGAAATCCCTCTTCCCCAGCCAGGTTTGTTCGATATTGACGAGCAACCATGGTCGCGCACTAAGGAGGAGGTGGATGAACATATGAAGATACAAGATTTCCATCAGCAGCATGACTCCGAGGAAGCCGAGCCCTCCTACGATTACACCGTTACGTATCCGGGTGCTTCTTCTAGCACATACCCGGAATATGATCCATCTTCGTCGTACCACGGAGATACTACCTCATGGTCTCGATGGGATTGAACTCCACTTAGGCCAAAAGCCTAAGCTTGGGGGAGGTATACCGGCATCACTCATTCTTTGCATATTATGGTTGCTGGATACTTGTATATACTTGTTTAGTTTGTTTGAGTGGTTTTCTAATGAGAGGAAGATGATATTTGGGGAAGTGCTGCCTGAAAACAGATTCTGGGCTGTTACCGTAAAAATTCGTGCGCACAGCCAGAACGTTATTTTGAGTTGTAAATTTTTGTGCAGGTTCCCCAGGTTGTTATCTAACTTTCATTAGTTGAACACTTTTTGAACTGAGCAACGTAAGATTTTTGTAAAAATCGATTTCTGTACTGCTGTCAGGTTTTGGCAGATTTCTGCCATTTCGCTTTTTCTGTGTTTCTTTTAGTTTGCTATTTCTTGTTCTTGTTTTGTTTCTTTCCCAAAACACAAAAAGACCAAAAATATTTCTGTTGTTTCTCTTCATCATTTGTTTATCTTTGTTTCTTGTATTTGTTTCGCTTTATTTGCTATTGCTAGTTTGCTATAAGAAAACCCAAAAAGATTTTGCTTTGTTTGTTTGTTTCCTTTTGTTCTCGTTCTCAAATTCGAAAACACCAAAAATATTTGCTGTTCTTCTTTGGTTTTTAAAGTTCATCATGATTTCAATGGTCTTTGGTGGCTGGAGCGTGGTTTTCATTTCATATTATCCAAGCTACACAAGTGAAAAGGCAATAATGACGATCTACGACAATCTGATTGTGGTGAGAGGCTGGTATGAACTCTATTTGTTTTCATTTTTGTACATATACTCATCCATGTGAGCATGCTTAGTTGGTTCATGTGAGGTATATGTTATTTAAGAAAGTCTTGTAGTTCATGATCTCTCATGTTTAGCTCCAATTTATTAATATGAGTAGCATGTCATGGATGTTTGCTTGCATTGTTTTATTCATAAGTAAGTATGGAATTGTGGTATCCTCCTCTAAATAATTCATTTATATCGACTTGGCACATGCTCACGCATGCATATGACTGAACAAGATTCAATTAAGCCTCAATGATTTACATTGCTTCAGAGTTCTTGTATCACTTTTATGCCTCAGTTAATTTATTTTGCCGCAAGCATGATTATGATAGTTATTGCTCTCTTGATTTGTCGCTCCCTAGTCTTTTGCTAGCCTTCACTTGTACTGAGCGGGAACGCTGCTCGTGCCTCCAAACACATGAAAACCAAGTTATTCCAGAGTGTCCACCATAAATACCCATGCATGGCATTTCAAACCATTCCAAAGTAAATTCTCATGCGCTACCTTTAAAATCTTCAAAATGCTTCTTAATTTGTGTTTATGTTTCATAGCTCATGAGGAAGTATGTGGTGTTTAGCTTTCAACCTTGTCATTTACTATTGGCGGACTCTCATATGGAATAGTAGCACATCCGCTTATCCAATAATTTTGCAAAAAGAGCTGGCAATGGGATTCCCAGTCCCGAATTAATTAACTTAAATAGACACTCCTCCATGGTTTGTGATTGTTGGACGGCACCCGAAGGATTCGGTTAGCCATGGCTTGTGTAAGCAAAGGTTGGGGGAGTGTCATCATCATAATAAAATTAAACTAAAGAGGCACTCCTTCATGGTATGAGATTGTTGGCAGGCACCCGAGGATTCGGTTAGCCATGGTTTGTGTAAGAAAGGTTGGAAGGAGTGCCACATAAAAATGCAAATAATTCATGGGAGCCGCTCTTGAAAGTCCGGTTGGCGAGGTAGTTGGTGTACCCATTACCATTCGTTGACAACAACAAACACCTCTCAAAATAATTTTACTCCTCGCTTTACAAATGAAAAGCTCTAGCGCATGTTAATCCCTCGCTTCCCTCTGCGAAGGGTCAATCTTTTACTTTTATGTTGTGTCTCCATCCTTTATTTGAGCACTTTCTTGAGAGCACAACTCGTCATTCTTAGTATAATATGCTTGTCTCAAAATATGATTGATTGTGGTATAACTTTGATGCTTTTATCTTTGACAATCACTACTTCTAGTCTTTCTATGAACTCCGAGAGGTGCCCGGGCATTTATGTTTTGCCGATCAAATACAGGCAAGCGAGATACCACTCTATCATATTCTCTTATGAACATTGCAATCTTGCTTATATACATGATTCATGATGCTTATTATTAATTGTTGGTACCTCTTCATGATTGACATAGCTGTTAGATGATCTTATTTGCATGTACCTTATTATGAACTGCTCAAGTATTAGCCATATCATGAGAATATATACATCATATGAGCAAATGTGTTCGTGAAAGTTCTTTTATTGCTCAGCTTGTTAACCGAATTGCTTGAGGACAAGCAATAAGCTAAGCTTGGGGGGAGTTGATACGTCCAAAACGTATCTACTTTCCCGAACACTTTCGCTATTGTTTTGCCTCTAATTTGTGTATTTTGGATGCAACTAACACGGACTAACGCTGTTTTCAGCAGAACTATTCTGGTGTCTCGTTTTTGTGCAGTAAATCCAACTTTCGTGAAAAACCTCGGGATTTTGACGAAAGGGCCTATTTTCCCGAATACCGACGGAGCCGAAGGACAAGTAAGGTGGAGGCCCGAGGGCCCCACACCATAGGCGGCGCGGCCCGGGGGTGCCCGCGCGCCCCGTGGTGTGGCCCCCTCGCTGGCCTCCGACGCCCCCTTCGGACTACTTATTCGCCTCGACCTAAAAACGCACGGGGAGAAGTCGAAGTCGCCGTAAACCCTCCGAACGCCGCCACATCGCGAAACTCCGTCGCGGGAGCCGAAGTCTCCGTTCGGCACTCCGCCGGACGGGGAATTGGAGGAGATCATCACCGCCATCACCGCCAACGCCTCTCCATCAACCAGCCATGTTTCCCCCATCCATGTGTGAGTAATTCCCCCGCTGTAGGCCGAAGGGGATGGTAGGGATTGGATGAGATTGGTCATGTAATAGCATAAGATTGTTAGGGCATAGTGCCTAGTGTCCGTAGATGGTACTTTTATGATATTGTTGCAACTTGTTATGCTTAATGCTTGTCACTAGGGCCCGAGTGCCATGATCTCAGATCTGAACATGTTATTATTTCATCATGATATTCATTGTTTATGGTCTTACCCGCAAGTTGTATACACATGTCGCTGTCCGGAACCAATGGCCCCGAAGTGACGAAATCGAGACAACCGGAGGGAATGGTAGCGATGTGAGGATCACATGTGTTCACGGAGTGTTAATGCTTTGCTCCGGTACTCTATTAAAAGGAGTACCTTAATATCCAAGTAGTTTCCCTTGAGGCCTGGCCGCCACCGGCTGGTAGGACAAAAGATGTTGTGCAAGTTTCTCATTGCGAGCACGTACGACTATAATTGGAACACATGCCTATTGATTGATTAGTACTTGGACACCGTTTTATTATTATCCGCAAATGCCCTCGCTATGATTGTTACATGAGTTTCTCTCATCCATGCAACGCCCGTCATCCGTCCCCGTGCCTACGTATTTTAATCCCGCTCGTTTACTATAATCACTACCGCTGTCTTTGTTACTCTGCTCGTCGTTATTTCACTATCGCTATCGCTATAAAACTGTTACTACCGATAAACTCTTGCGAGCAAGTCTCGTTTCCAGGTGCAGCTGAATTGACGACTCCGCTGTTAAGGCTTTCAAGTGTTCTTTGTCTCCCCTTGTGTCGAATCAATAAATTGGATAATACTTCCCTCGAAGACTGTTGCGATCCCCTATACTTGTGGGTCATCAGTGACCTGATAAGTTGTCGATGAAGAAGGGGATGCCTTGGGCATCCCCAAGCTTAGATGCTTGAGTCTTCTTGAAATATGCAGGGATGAACCACGGGGGCATCCCCAAGCTTAGACTCTTCACTCTTCTTGATCATATTATATCATCCTCCTCTCTTGATCCTTGAAAACTTCCTCCACACCAAACTCAAAACAAACTCATTAGAGGGTTAGTGCATAATCAAAAATTCATATGTTCAGAGAGGACACAATCATTCCTAACACTTCTGGACATTACCCAAAGCTACTGAAAGTTAATGGAACAAAGAAATCCATCCAACACAGTAAAAGAGGCAATGTGAAATAAAAGACAGAATCTGTCAAAACAGAACAGTCCGTAAAGACGAATTTTTTAGAGGCACTTAACGTGCTCAGATGAAGAAGCTCAAATTGAATGAAAGTTGCGTACATATCTTAGGATCACTCATGAATTTTCTCTGATTTTTCTGAGTTTCCTACAGAGATTTCTACTCAAATTTGTGACAGCAAGAAATCTGTTTCTGCACAGAAATCCAAATCTTGTATCAGCCTTACTATCAAAGACTTTACTTGGCACAACAATGCAATAAAGTAAATATAAGGAGAGGTTGCTACAGTAGTAACAACTTCCAAGACACAAATATAAAACAAAAATTGCAGAAATAAAATGATGGGTTGTCTCCCATAAGCGCTTTTCTTTAACGCCTTTCAGCTAGGCGCAGAAAGTGTAACTCAAGTATTATCAAGAGATGAAGCATCAACATCATAATTTTCCTTTAAAACACAACTTGTCACAATAGGTATCTTAGATGCTCCATTATCTAAATTTCCCATAGTGGTGCTAAGGGCTTTATCAATTTTAGGCCTATAATAATTCTTTGGCTTGGGCACCTTAGAGACATACATGAATTTTTGCTCCTTACCCACATAAGCTTTCTCCTTAAACTTAAGGGAAGAAAAAGTTGAACCCAAGGTTCCCATAACTTCTTCAAGTTCACCAATCCTATGGATTTGATTATCACGGATAGCACAAGTTTCTAAGACAGTAATTCTTTCATCAATTCTTCCTAGAGATTTATCAAGTTTATCAGTATTATCAAGTAATATTCCCAATTTAGTTTCAACACTTGGAAGATTTTTCTCTATGGCCTCCAGCTTTTTCATAACATCCTCAAGAGAGATTTAAATTTTAGCTTCATTAACAGGTGGTATTCCAACTAGACTCTCAATAATGCAACTAGCTTCTAAAGCAGGAGTGCCTAGGAAATTACCTCCCGCAAGAGTATCAAGAACATACCTATTCCAGCTAGAGATACCGACATAAAAGTTTCTAAGGAGGATAGTAGTGGAGTGTTTCTTAGTGCACCTATGATGAGCATCACTAAGTCTATACCAAGCATCTTTAAAACTTTCTCCCCCTTGTTGTTTAAACGAACGAACTTCAATTTCAGGATTACTCATTTTAGCAATAATAAAAATAAACTAAGCAAACTGAATTAAATAAAGTAAATGCAAGTAACTAATTTTTTTGTGTTTTTGTTATGAAGAAAGCAAACAAGACAGAAAATAAAATAGAATAAATGCAAGTAACTAATTTTTTTGTATTTTTGATATAAGAAAAGCAAACAAAACAGGAAATAAAATAAAGTAAAGCAAGACAATAACAAAGTAAAGAGATTGGATGTGAGAGACTCCCCTTGCACCGTGTCTTGATCTCCCCGGCAACGGCGTCAGAAATTAGCTTGATGACGCGTGAAGCACACGCTCGTTGGGAACCCCAAGAGGAAGGTGTGATGCGTACAACAGCAAGTTTCCCTCAGTAAGAAACCAAGGTTTATCGAACCAGTAGGAGATGAAGGCCACGTGAAGGTTGTTGGTGAAGGAGTGTAGTGCGGTGCAACACCAGGGATTCCGGCGCCAACGTGGAACCTGCACAACACAATCAAATACTTTGCCCCAACTTAACGATGAGGTTGTCAATCTCACCGGCTTGCTCGTAAACAAAGGATTAAATGTATGGTGTGGAGAATGATGTTTGCTTGTGAAGAACAACAGAGAACGTAGATTGCAGCTGATTGTATTTCAGATGTAAAAGAATGGACCGGGGTCCACAGCTCACTAGTGGTGTCTCTCCAATAAGATAAATAGCATGTTGGGTGAACAAATTACGATTGGGCAATTGACAAATAGAGAGGGCATAACAATGCACATACATATCATGATGACTACTATGAGATTTACTTAGGGCATTACGACAAAGTACATAGACCGCTATCCAGCATGCATCTATGCCTAAAAAGTCCACCTTCGGGTTAGCATCCGCACCCCTTCTAGTATTAAGTTGAAAACAACGGACAATTGCATTAAGTATGGTCCGTAATGTAATCAACACAAATATCCTTAGACAAAGCATCGATGTTTTATCCCTAGTGGCAACAACACATCCACAACCTTAGAACTTTCTGTCACTGTCCCGCATTCAATGGAGGCATGAACCCACTATCGAGCATAAATACTCCCTCTTGGAGTTACAAGTATCAACTTGGACAGAGCCTCTACTAGCAACGGAGAGCATGCAAGATCATAAACAACACATATATGATAGATCAATAATCAACTTGACATAGTATTCCATATTCATCGGATCCCAACAAACACAACATGTAGCATTACAAATAGACGATCTTGATCATGATAGGCAGCTCACAAGATCTAAACATGATAGCACAAGAGGAGAAGACAACCATCTAGCTACTGCTATGGACCCATAGTCCAAGGATGAACTACTCACGCATCAATCCGGAGGTGGACATGATGATGTAGAGCCCTCCGGTGATGATTCCCCTCCCCGGCAGGGTGCCGGAGGCGATCTCCAGAATCCCCCGAGATGGGATTGGCGGCGACGGCGTCTCTGGAACTTTTCTCGTATCGTGGCTCTCGGTACTAGGGTTTTCGCGACGGAGAGTTTTTATAGGCAAAAGGGCAGAGTCGGGAGGCGGCCGAGGGGCCCACCCCACAGGCCGGCGCGCCCCCCCTCCATGCCGCGCTGCCCTAGGGTGTGGGGCCGCCTTGGCCCCTCTCCGTCTCTCCTTCGGTGTTCTGGAAAGCTCCGTGGAAAATAAAACCGTGGGCTTTTGTTTCGTCCAATTCCGAGAATATTTCCTGTGTAAGATTTCTGAAACCAAAAACAGCAGAAAACAGAAACTGGCGCTTCGGCATCTTGTTAATAGGTCAGTGCAGGAAAATGCATGAAAATGATATAAAGTGTATGTAAAACATGTGAGTATTGTCATAAATCTAGCATGGAACATAAGAAATTATAGATACGTTTGAGACGTATCACCCATCAGCCTTAGCACGCTCTATAATAATAGCTAGCATATCAGCCACAGTGTTAAATAACATGGACGATAATGGGTCACCTTGCCGTAAACCTTTCTTCGTCTAGAAGTAATTACCAATGTCATCATTGACTTTCATTGCAACACTTACTCAGAAAATAAAGTTATGGATAAGAGCTCGCCACTGAGTTGAAAAACCTTTCATCCCGAGTGTCTGCTAGAGGAAAGACCACTTAACTTTATCGTAAGTTTTTTTCAAAGTCAATCTTTAATATTACGACATTCGCTTTCTTACGATGTAACTCATGAGTGGTTTCATGCAAGGTGACAACTCCATCTAGAATATGTCTTGCCTGCATAAAAGCCGTTTGAGTAGGACGTACTACCTGATCAGCCACTGAATTAGGCCTTATTGTAGCAACTTTAGTGATGATTTTAAAACAAACATTAAGGAGGCATATTGGTTTGTAGTGTTGAATTCATTCTTCTTCATTAACCTTAAGTAGCAGAATGATTTCACCAAAGTTGAGACAAAAAAGGTCAAGCTTGCCAACATGGAGTGCATTGAAAAGTTTTACGAGGTTCGACTTTATAATATCCTAGAAGTTCTGACAGAACTAAGCAGGGAAGCCATCTCGACCAGGAGCTTTATTATGTTCCATTTGGAAAACTGGGTTTTTCACTTCCTCCTCTGAATAAGGGGCAATGTGAAAACCGTTTTACTCCCGTGAAACCTGAGGGATGTTATCAATCCTGGATTCATCCATGGATATATCACATTCCATATGTTCACCAAACATATCTTTATAGTAGCTAGTAATATATGACCTGAGCTGCTCATGCCCTTCGATCGCGCCCTCATGTTGTACGAGAGAATGAATGAGTTTCTTTTTTAAAATGGGGAGAATTCACTTCCCATCCTCTGCACCAACTAGGGATGAACCAAACCATTAAACATGAGTACTAAGATTTTTAATCTGGTAAAGATTAAAGCATATTTCTTAAGATAAATTGCATGAGTACGTACTTGGTCTAGCATGGGCCTCAAGTATAAATAGGAACCTAAATTTGCATCCGTGAGGATTTGAACTCACGTGCTGGGTTTGTATATCCACTCTCCCAATCAGTTGAGCTAGGCTCACTTCCCCTTAAAACTGGGGAGAATTTCACTTTCCGGCCTCTGCACCAACTAGGGATGCACACAATCATTAAGCATGACTACTAAGAGTTTTAATCCTGGTAAATATTAAAGCATAGTCCTCAAGATAAATTGCGGTCTAGCCTGTGCCTCTAGTATAAATAGGAACCTAAATTCGCATCTGTGAGGATTTGAACTCAGGTGTTGGGTTTGTACATCCACTCTGCCAACCAGTTGAGCTAGGCTCACTTCCCCTTAAAAATAGGGAGAATTTCACCTCGCGGCCTCTGAACCAACTAGGGATGCACACATCCATTAAGCATGAGTACTAAGATTTTTAATCTTGGTAAAGATTAAAGCATAGTACTCAAGATAAATTGCACGAGTACCAAGTTTAGCTTGGGCCTCAAGTATAAGTAGGAACCTAAATTCGCATCCATGAGGATTTGAACTTAGGTGCTGGGTTTGTACATCCACTCTCCCAACCAGTTGAGCTAGGCTCACTTACCCAACATAGTTGCCATGGTTAGGTACTTAGGTTTACTTGTGCTCAAATCGATCTGGTAGTTGAGCTTTCATCAACACGATTTGTACTATGCGTTGTCACTAACTGTGATACAGCCCGACCTACGATCTTCGTTACATCATGTGCGTCAACAACAAGCACCACCCTTAAGCCGACATCACTGAAGCATGGAAGAGAAGAAGGAAGAAGAAGTTGTTGAGGAAGCAGTCCGAAATCTCCGGCGATCCACACCAGAGTCTATGGACCACCAGATCGGAATGTTCGGCCCCCAAGACCGGAATCTCAAGACCACCACGCTTCGCCCCCGAGTGTGCATAACACAGATGCACATCAAATTTCCTTTGGATAATGAGCTCCAATAAATCTCCTAAACATTTTCCTTTGATATAAGGGCAAACGTTTAAATATTACACTGGTTTCTACATAATTAAGATGTACAGAGCCGCTCAACATCTAGTGCAAATACATAAAATAAAAGGCTTGATACACGAAATCAACATGGACGGTGGAGGACCAATCCTCAGATTATGCTGTCACCATGTCGTCGTCTCCTCCAACTTTGTAGAAACATTCATAAAGAGGTTGAGGTTCTCCATATGCTGAAGAGACAACCATAAACGAAGCAAAGTGGTGCATCGGTAGATAATCTGCATAAGAAATCAATTTTTGTCATTTATCACATTGTCATTTCTACATATCCAAAGTGACCAAATAACGGCAAGCGATCCTACCCTAATAAGTCTTTTAACCTATGACCCACTCTATTAAGATAATTTACGAAAAATTTAGCAACGTTGTGTGATGGGTATAAGGTAAAATCTATTTGAATGATTGACCATATAGATTTTGCAAACTGGCATTGGAAGACTACATATTTTATTTTCTCATCCTAAAGACAAAAGATACAACTTTTTTTACTTCCATGCCAGTTGAACTTGTGCTCAAAACGATCCGGTATGTAGTTCGACCTTGCATTGTGTAATTGCCTTTGGCTCATGAGCTTCAATAAACCCTCTAAACATTTAAATGTACACTTACAAGTTTTCAAACACCAAAAAGAGGGCTTCATGTGCAGATATGACAATCACCACAACCGACCAGAACTTGATGGAAATATGGTTTAATCAGCTACTATCGTTTGCTATTTTATAAGATCATGAATTTCTGTTTATTTTTGTTTCTTCTTAAACTAGTGATAAAACCTTACAGTATGTATAACTAAATCTGGAACTGGATCGACATCCAAATCCAAAATGCACATCTCCAACTACCACCCGCTCTAAGCTAGTCCAGTCCACGTGCAGTCCACGCTATTCTTTGACTTATCCAAGTCCGTCCACACCCACGTTGCTACAGTGTTGGACATCCATGGTCCAGTGGACGCGCGAATATGCGCATGCGACTGTGCGCATGCTTGCAGCCCGTTCTGCTGCTGCTATGCAGCTAGTTTTTTTTTCTTTGAAGTAATGCTACGCAGCTAGCTCTGTATGCTAGCTTGCATAGGAGGAACGAACTATGCCAACACAATGATTTTTTTTTTTGAGAAGTCAACACAATGACTGGAACAGTAAACTTTGTTACTTCTGATATAAGAAGCAAAGACAACGTCTCCTTTGATCATTGTCTTACTTCCGCAACTAGTTACGGAATATCCCCTCTCAAGAAGTTTCAGCATTTCATTGTCTTAAATAAAACAATTACCACAATTGTCTGTAATTAACAGAAGAAGATATCCATGATCATCCACAATTAGCAAACTAAGCTAGCTCCATGCCTGGTAGATTCAAAGTTTATACCATAAAACTATCACATTTGTGCCAACTGTTTGAAAAACTACCACTTCACAAATTGGTAGCAAAGCTCTGTCATTCTACTGCATATATTTTACAATGTGCACTAAACGTCAAATTTATGTAGTTTGACACACATTTGGAAAAGTGGGGCCCACATGTAAGGATGTTGTGGCACAAAACTTGGTGAACCTAGTGGACCCATTGATCAGCCAATTAAAATTAAAAGTAAAAAAACGGACGGGAGTTGATAGAGGTTGTTTCATTCCTCATGCCCAGCGCCTCCCCATGGTTGTAGCACCGCTGCCCCATGGCCGTGGATGGTTTCGAGAACCACCTCTTATATTAACATCAAGGAGACCAAATACACCCGACGTGTACAATGGTATACTATCCGGAGCTAGTCGAGATAGCCAGGAGCACAAAGCCAAAAAAGCAACAAAAAAAAAACAACGAACATTCCTTGACGAAGAGACCGACGACTCTGAATAACCGGAAACAACCACCATCAATGGTAGCACCTGGATAGAAAAAAAAGTTCTCCAACATCTCCACCCTTCGAAAGGGAGCAGTGCACAACGTTTGTTGCCTTTCGACCGAACCACCTAGTGTTACAGGGTTTCACCGACACTACTAGGAAAATGGCTATAGGTGGGGAACACCTTGCCGGCGCACCATCTTTTTGCCGCGCCGGTGGCAAGTGGTGCCGGCGCACCACTTTATCGTCGCGCCGGCGATGATGGCACACT
Organism: Lolium rigidum; assembly: GCF_022539505.1. NCBI lineage: Eukaryota > Viridiplantae > Streptophyta > Magnoliopsida > Poales > Poaceae > Lolium > Lolium rigidum. Next base: position 233,200,615 of record NC_061509.1, read on the forward strand.
GCCGGCGCACCAGCCAGGTTCCTACGCCGGCGATAAAATGAGGCCGTGGATCCCCCGTCCGAGCCAGGCCCATAAAGTATTGCCGGCGCACCGGCCCAGGGGCGCGCCGGTGGAATTTAGCTATTGCCGGCACACCCCTGGGCCGGTGCGCCGACAATACTTTCTGGGCCTGGCCCGCACCAAATTTAGCCGGAACGGCTTAATACTGCCGGCGCACCCTGGTCCTGGTGCACCGGCAGTAACCTGGGATCTTATTTCTGCACAACTACCACTCCCCCACTACTATTACTTCACTCCTCCACACAAACCCGAGTCTTCTCCCAACCTAACTTATTTTTGGCCATTTCTACCCCCAATTTCCAATTTGACCAAACAAAATCATATTTTTTGAGCAAATCTTCCCTTCTTCCCACATGCATCTCCCACATCCCCTATGTAGATCTAGATCTACTATCCCGCATTGACCGCTCAATCTAGATTTAGATCTAGAAAGTCGGCTTCCATACGCCGTGGTCGCGGCGCGACGTCTCGATCTCGTTGATGAATATATCAAACAAATGGGTGATTAATGAACAAATTGAGGAATGAAATCGACGTATATTGCACATTTGAAGCAAAGCTCGTGTGTGGCATATATATATATATATATATATATATATATATATATATATATATATATATATATATATATATATATATATATATGTTGTGTTTGTGCTTGTGTGTGTGTTGGCGTTGAAAATGAGTTGCCAACGTTGCGCCGAAATGTTGATTCGTTAAGTTTCCGTTTCGGCACATTTCTGGCGCTCCTATGTCCTACCGTGTAGGAAGGTCATGCCAAAATTTTCCATGAAAACTACCGACGGATGCATGGTTCTAATCAATTATATAATCTTACCGTGCAGGCGATAATGACTATCGAGATGAGTGAAAGCGTCGTGATGAGATATTTGAAACATGTGATCATCGACATGTATGAAAATAACCTCACGGAGGTATTGTGTCCGTGCCGAAGATGAAAACTAGGGAAATGGTTTGACCCCTATTCAGGCAAATTGCAGGGGCACCTGCTCACTAATGGTTTCATGCATGGACACACTCAATGGATGGGTGATGATGGCGCGGAGCTCAATGGGGCGACGACAGCAGGTGGTAATGGCCGGCAAGAAGGAGGGCATCATGATATTGATGACGATGAAGATTTTGTCGCACATGATGATGCAGATCAGTATCATGATGAACATAATGTTGAAGACGCGGACAATAACCTTGACGACGATGAAGAGGTGCCGCTAGCTTCAGTCGTGCGGGACCCTCATCTTCAAGATCTGCTTCTCGAAAAGACGAAAGGCACCAAGCGGAAATCAAAGCTTGAGCAACTGGAGACAGACTCGAATACTCCGTTGCACGACTCAGGTCGCGGGTTGGAGGAGTCCCGCTTGAGAGTAGCGCTCGATGTGCTGCAGATGAAGGCGAAACACGGATGGACGGACACAAGCGTCGACGACATTCTGGAATACGTGAAAGATCTCCTTCCTGCCGGGAACACGTGTCCTGGTAGTCTAGCCGAGGCCAAGAGAATCACGTGCCCTCTCGACTTACCCCACGAAAAGTATCATGCCTACATCAACGACTGTATCATGTATTGCAAGGAGCACGTGGACAAGACCAAATGTCCTATGTGTGACGCTGAACGGTACAAGAAAGGGAAGAAGAAAGCTCCTCGGAAAGTTGTGTGGTACTTCCCGCTCGCCCCCGGCTGCAACGGTTCTATGCTGATCGCAAGGAAGCAAAGCTCATGCGCTGGCACACTGAAAGAAAGGAGGCAGAGCTGAATGATGTAGAGCGGATTGAACACCCAGTGCTGACACACCCTTCGGATGCAAGCCAGTGGAAAGCATTAGACAATGAATTTGGAAGTTTCGGGGCAGATCCCAGAAACATCAGGTTGGGTGCGAGCACAGACGGATTCAATCCGTTCGGAAACCAGAGCAGCACACATAGCACATGGCCCGTGTTTGTATGGATCTACAACCTCCTGCCCTGGCTGTGCATGAAGAGGAAGTACATACAGATGAGTATGCTAATTCAAGGGCCGACACAACCAGGAAACGATATCAACATGTATCTAGAACTATTAAAGGAGGACCTTGAAACATTGTGGGAGGAGGAAGGGGTAGATACATGGGACGCTGTCGCGGAAGAATATTTCCCTTTGAGAGCCGCGTTGATCACGACGGTGCAGGACTACCTCGGATACGGTTATATTTCTTGTCAGGTGTGCCATGGACACAAGTCATGTGTCAGGTGCATGGAAGAGACGGCGTTTTTGCAGCTTGGTAAGGATCCGGCTCTTCAAAAACCGTTTACATGGGGCATCGAAGGTGGCTACACAAGACTGGCCCGTGGAGAAAGCGTGGAGATCTGTTCGATGGTACAGATGAACCGCGAGGACCTCCACGTAAGAGGAGCGGCGAAGATATCGATACATTACTGAAAGGTTGGAAGGAGTGCCCTGCGCCAGGAAAGATTCGTCAAAAGCCCGGAGAGAAGAAGAAAAAGGCAACAACGCCGCTCATTGGTGTATGGAAAAGGAGGTCCGTGTTTTGGGATTTGCCGTACTGGAAAATTCTCGATACACCTCACTGCCTTGATGTCATGCATATCAGAAAGAAAGTGTGCGAGAGCTTGCTTGGCACTCTTCTCAACATGCCGGACCGGACCAAAGATGGGCCGAAAGCAAGACACGGCCTGAAAGTTTTGGGCATCAGGGAAGAGCTTCAGATCCCGTCGACCCAAGACGGACAGTCGAAGGAGGAGACGGACGACGGTCAGAAGCGCAAAAGGATTAAGCAGCCAGACTATTACTGCCCCCTCCTGGTTCACTTTTAGTCCGGCTGAGGTCGATCAATTTTTCAATTGCCTTCTAGGAGTCAGAGTGCCCTTCGGTTACTCCGGGCTAATAAGCAGATACATGAACCCCAAGAAACGAAACTTCAGCGGCATGAAGTCTCATGACTGTCACATGATGATGACGCAGATTCTTCCGGTTGCAATACGAGGTATAATGGATGACCATGTCCGTGCAACGCTGACTGGGCTCTGTAACTTCTTCGACGTCATAACTCGGAAGTCGATAAGCGTGAAGAAACTCGCAAGGCTCCAGGAAGAGATCGTGGTGATCCTATGTGAGCTTGAGATGTACTTCCCGCCTGCATTCTTTGACGTGATGGTCCATCTGTTGGTCCATATCATGGATGATATCACCAATCTAGGGCCGTCATTCCTACACAACATGATGCCGTTTGAAAGAATGAATGGGGTCATTAAAGGATACGTTCATAACAGGTCACATCCAGATGGAAGCATCATCCAGGGCTGGCTCACCGAAGAGTGCATCTCTTTCTACACGAATTATCTAGACATCGAGGACCCTGTTGGTTTGCCTCAAAACAAGCACCTCCGCAGGTTCGAGGGAGTAGGCCACAAAAATGGAAGGAATGAACTGCACATGCACATGTCTGGTCGGACTTCCGACTTAGATAGGGCCAACTTAGTAGCGCTACAACACATTGACTTGATCGATCCTTGGTTGAAAGAGCACAAAACCATGATAGAGAACAATGGAAAGCCGATGATGACGGAAGCAGAAATATTCAGAGAGCACAACTCCTCTTTCGCGCGCTGGTTCAAAGACCACATTGATGCTAATCCCCCACCAATGGATTCTGACAAGGATAAACTAGTATTGGCCTTGTCACATGGCCCCGCGCCCAACATCATGACTTACCAAGCGTACGATATCAACGAGTACTCATTCTACACGGAAGAAAAAGACAAGAACAATGTTTACCAGAACTCAGGGGTAACGATGGATTCCTGGACGGGTGACGTAAAGACTAGACACTACGGAAGGATCGAGGAAATCTGGGAGCTTAGCTACGCTGGGGAGAAAGTGCCGATGTTCCGTATCAGATGGGCTAAGAGCGTCACAAAAGAAGACCGGTATTTTACCACCATGTTTCTACCCGAAGCCAACAAATCAAAGTCCACGAACGCCACCGCGCAGAATGAGCCATGGGTACTGGCAGAACACGTGCACCAATGCTTCTTCATAACCGACCCATCCAGGCCTAGCTTTGTTATCGTGAGGAGAGGCAAGAGGACCATCGTCGGAATGGATGGAGTCGCCAACGAGGAAGACTTCGAAGGACAAGTCGGAGATCCAATGATGGAAGAATCCGAGGACGAAGACACAACATACACAACAAGAAGAAGCAGGACCACGCTACCGAGGTCAAGGTCAGGTCAACCCTTCAAAAGAAGAAGTCACGACATGGGGCTAAATTATTGAACGACGAGAAAAAAAAAGCAAGAAGAAAGTGAAACACTCTTCTCGATCGATGATGTAAAACTTTATTTGTAATGTATTACTCATATTTTGTGTAATTCATAACTACTCATATGGTCATGTCCAATATTTTATGTATAACTAATATTAATTGTGTTTTTCAATATTTTATGCATGCATGTATATATAACTCATATTTGTTGTAATGCATAACTCATATTGCTTGGTTATTATCTTGAAAAGAAAAGGAAATAAAATAGTACAGGATTTGTGGGGAAAGAAAAGAAACATAAAAGAAAGTGAAAATAAATAAAGAAATGAAGAAAAAGAAAATAAAAACAGAAAAGGAAACAGCCAGCCAGGGGCTAGCTGGGGAAAAAGTCCCAGGTATAGCCGGACTCATCTTATTGCCGGTGCACCACCTGTTTGGTTCGCCGGGGGTATAGTTGTCTCCGGCGAACCAAATAGGTGGTTCGCCGGCAATAATGTGGGTCCAGCTATACTTTGGACTTAACCGCACGCGCGCTGTCTTTCTCCCTTTCCCCATTCATCACGAACCCTAGCTAGCTACTAACCGCGCCGCCACCCTGCACCCGCCCCCGTGCCGCCGAGAGGAGGAGAATGCCGCCGCGAGGAGGAGCAGGGCATCACCGCCGAGAGAACAAGTAGTCGACACCGTCACTGAGAGGAGGAGGCGTCGCGCGGGCCACCGTCGCCGAGAGGAGCAGTCGCCGACAGGAGCAAGCCGGGGACGTCGGCGCCACTGTCCCCTTCCCTATTCCCATCCACGGTAAGCTTCTCTCTCCCATTCCCTCTTCCCCTCCCTCTTCGATCCCCTCTCTACTCTTTGAATTTGATGCCCTGGTTCGATCCCCTCAGTGAATTTGATGCCCTGGTTCATAGGTAATTGAATTTGATGCCCTGGTTCATAGCAAATTTTATGCCCTGGTTCGATCCCCTCTTTAAATTTGATGCCCTGGTTCATAGAAAATTGAATTTGATGCCCTGCAGGTTTAGATTTCATAGGAATTTGATGCCCTGGTTTAGGGTTCATAGCAAGAATGCATTCTCTGGTTCATTTAAATGCCTAATGAAATGCATTCTCTGGTTCAGGGTTCATAGCAAGAATAGCAAGAATTGCTCGCAGTGTAGGTGTTGCATGCTCATGCTCATAACATGAATGAAATGCAAAAATGCTTGCTCATGCTCATGCTCATAACAAGAATGAAATGCAAAAATGCTGCCATAAATTGCTACTGGTTCAAAATGCTCAGTTGTTTTGTTCAAAATGCTCATGCATGCTCACTGGTTGTAAATAAATTTCGTTCAAAATGAAAATGCATCATTACCTACTGCCAAAAAGAGAAAATGAAATAGAGGTTTGGTTCAAAATTGATTTTACTTGCAGTAGCTAAAATGAAAATTGATTTTGTTCAGTTAATTGGCCAGTGCATGTACAAGGTGAAGGAATGTCACTTTAATTCCACTTATTTGTACACCTTTTTTCACTCATTTGTATTTCTCATAGCATTCATATCATGGATTAGTTCTCTAGACCCCAAACAATTCCCTGAAGCTTATGTACATATAATGTATTTGGTTTCTCTGTTGGGGGTATATAATTGTGGTGCCCCTGTTTGGATGATTTTATTCATCCACACATATTTGTCTTGCTGTGATAAATTGATGACCCATTTAACTCATGGTTGGTTTAAGCAATGAGATAAAAGTGATGTTGCTCTGATTAGTGGGGATGCTTACTAGATCATATGCATTTATTCTCTGGTTCAAAAAAGAAAGAATGCTACTGCATTCTCTGGTTTAATAATGCTTAATGAATAAATGTACAAGCCCACCAAGGCCCTTCTGATTGATGCACAAGTTTTGGATTATGGTTATTTAGTTCATAAATGATTTGTGCTTATGGTTTACATGAAAAATTCAGTAGCTACTGGTATTTAAATGCTGATGTAAAATGCTACTGTATGTAGCCAGGGATTTAATTCTCTAGTTAATGCTACTTTATGTAAAATGCTACATTAAAATGTTACTGTGATATAGCAATAAGTAGTATTTTTTAAATGAACAACCATATTGCATTTCTCTGGATCACTGGTTCACTGCTCTCTGAAAATTTGAAAAAAATGCAGTAGCTACTGGTTTAGTGTAGGGTTCATTCTCTGGTTCATTTAAAAAATGATGAAATGAACACTTTAGGGTTTAATTCATTCTCTGGTTCATTTAAAACAAAATGAAAATGATGTACATGGTTCTCTCGAAATGAATTGAGGTTTTTTTATTATAGTGGAAATGCTACTGGTGGTATTTAAATGCTGATGATATATATGCATGCTGCTGTGCATGTTGCTGGTATGGTTATGGTTATGGTGATGGTTGAGCTTCGGTGAAATGAACATGCTGATTATGGTGATGGTTGAGCTCCGGTGACAATGAAGTTGTTATATATATGTTTGCATTTCTGTTACAGGGATTGAGTTGCTATTGAGTGTCAGAATGTTGATTCATTTCCGTTCCGGCAATTCTAGCACTCCGCATGACAATTTTTTAGCAAAGGTCATGCCAAATTTTTCCGTGAATTCTAACTCGTTCATCTTCTATTAGTGCAAGCCACCATGGCGTCTCATGAACAGTTAGGAGGCGCACTACAATAAGTACTTCTTTAGGACTCAGGAGGATGCCGAGGCCGCTGGGGGTGGCGGCGACGAGGACCATGAGATGGAGGATGCCGCTGGGGGTGGCGGCGAAAGGGGTAGTGCCGACGAGCCAAGCGGCGACGAGGCAAGCGGGGCCGCCAGGGGTGGCGGCGAAACAAGTCGCGATGATCCTAGCGGCGCCGCTGGGGGTGGCGACGAGACAAGCGGCGACGATCCTACCGGCGCCGCCGGGGGTGGCGGCGAGACAAGCGGCGACGATCCTAGCGGCGCCGCCGGGAGTAGTGGCACCGAGACAAGTGGTTCCAAGAGGCCGCGGAATGCAAGGCGCCAAAACACGGTCGCCACCGGCAGAGACACAATCTTAGAGGTGGACCCCGCCAGTGGTTTGCCGGTGGAGCCTAAGGATGTTGCCAAGGGGTACGGCAACCAACTGGCATGTATCCTCCGAGAGGTCGTCAATCTCAACGAGACGGACCTCCGAGCTGAGAACAAAGCGCATTTGCGAGCCCAGCTCATTGCGAGGTTGCACTCACGATACATGTTCCTAGGCGACTACGCCTCCACTCATGAAACCAAAAATATTGTGAACTCACAAGCCCTCCTGAAGTTCACCAAACACCTCAGCAGCTATAAGTACATGGTGCGGAAGCTGATTGCTGACGGCAAAGGTTTCGAAGAGGTCCACTCTGCCTTTCCGCATGTCTCCCAGGCGGACTTTGATGCTTTTGTGGCCAATGAAGAGCTAGAAGCGACCAAGAATCACAAGTTGTGGGGGAAGGAAATGCGGGAGCTTAACATCGGCAACCACAACCTTGGGAGCCGTGGGTACGAGGGAAAGGAGCCCTATTGGTGAAGGAGGACAAGGCATATATAAATGCCGGCATTGAGAACCCCTGGCTCAAGTACAAAGACCCGCTTGAAAGAAGATTCATTAGGTCCCGCTACCATAAAAAGAAACTGACCGGGGAACTTGTCACGGACCCCAAGGTGGTAACCGACTTAATTTGGTTCACGAATGACAAGAAGGTCCTGGCGTTGGAGAAAAAACTGGTAAGCAATTTACCGGTTTAATTAGATCAAGTATCGTTCATATAATAGTAGCAACATTTCTAAATGGTTCACGTTTCTTCCGCAAGAAGAACAAAGACAAAGACTTTCTCAATGTGACGAAGGCTCCTCGTCGCAGGCGTCGACAGGTAGGGTAGCCTGGGACAAGCCTCTCGTACGGGCGCTAAACATCGTTAATGAGCATTCACCTACGAGAAGGCCGCATAGAGGCCGTGTGGCTGGTGCCGGTACAGGCTACAAGCATGGTCACTACGGCTTGTCATCTGCGGCCGATAAAAATGCGCGCAATGAGAGGAAGCAGCGGGAGGCGGAGGAAATGAGGGACTCAATCCTTGCCCAAGTCCAAGCTGGTTTGGTACCGCAACTGGTACCGCAACTCAAAGCTTCACTCGTACTCGATATCACGGCTGAAGTCGCCGCTTCGGTCCAAGCTGATTTCAACGCCGTCGTCGCGTGGTATGAGGGTGGCAAACAAGCCCCCCCCCCCCGCGCAAATGCAAGTGGTTAGCTTCGGCGGTAGCAACTCGATGGCGCCGCCGGCCGTCGGCAATGCTGATGTTATAATGGAGACTCCTCCGGCCGCCGGCAATGTCGCAGGTGCTAGGGATTCACCGGCTATGCCGGGTAGCAGCCCCTCCGTCAATTGCACGCCCGCCGCCGCATCTGCCGGCCCGTCGACATTAGCCGAGTTCAACGCCCTCACGGTAATTAAGCTAGTGTACATCAAGTTAATATATTAGTTTCGTCATCCTTGCCCTCTCTCTAACGCCGTACACATGTTCGCGCGGGCGCTCTCAATGCCATGCACCTTCCTGATGAAAGTGAACGACAAACTCAAAGACGTCGCGAGGGGGTCCATCCTTCGCCCTCTGGATAAGAAGTGGCACACACGAGATATGGAGGATGACGTTTACCGGGTTGAAGTGGATCGGGCGTTACCGGGCTATGAGGATTTGTTTCCTCCTAATGAACCGCATGGTGCCGATGCCGATATCCCGTTGAATCTAGCCTCACTAAAGGGCTGGGTACTGCTATGGCCGAAGACCCTAATTAGGATCAACACCTACTCGGGGTCGACGGCAAGCAAAGGAAAGCACCTTGCGGCGCCATAGGTCAGCGTCCCTCCACGACAGCCAGCGGTGCCGGTGGTCAGCGCCCCACCACAACAGCCAGCGGCGTCGGTAGTCAGCGCCCCACCACAACAGCCAGTGGCGCCAGAGGTCAGCGCCCCATCGCAACAGCCCACGGCGCCAGATGTCGAGGCGTACGAACGTGACGACTTCCAATGGGAAATTCCTACGTCTTCACAAGTTGCCCCGGTGGATCCGAACGCGGTGACCACGAAATATCTGTGCTCCAAGAAGCTGTTCGACTCTCAAGAAACAGCTGAGGAGGAAACGCCTGAGTAGGCCGCCACCGCCGCCGCCAAAAACATGCTGAGCCCAAACACACTCCGTGCTATGGCCATTATGGCGATGGATGGTGGTACAACACATCCCAAGAAGCGGAAGAGGCCAGCGAAGAAGGACGCCAAAGCCAAGGAGGCGGCCAAATCCAAGGACACGGTCCGACACCTTGACAAGTTGCCAAACAATTGGCGGCCTGAGCATTGGATTGGTGAACCGATGCTGCCAGAGCATGTCCTCAAGGTACTCACCCCGGATATGAGGAGCTTGCATAACTCTGTCATGTATGTGGATGAAGGAGATATGCCCTAGAGGCAATAATAAAGTGGTTATTATTTATATCTTTATGTTTATGATAAATGTTTATATATCATGCTAGAATTGTATTAACCGAAACATTAGTACATGTGTGATATGTAGACAAACAAGAAGTCCCTAGTATGCCTCTTAAACTAGCTTGTTGATTAATAGATGATTAGTTTCATAATCATGAACATTGGATGTTATTAATAACAAGGTTATGTCATTGTGTGAATGATGTAATGGACACACCCAATTAAGCGTAGCATAAGATCTCGTCATTAAGTTATTTGCTATAAGCTTTCGATACATAGTTACCTAGTCCTTATAACCATGAGATCATGTAAATCACTTATACCGGAAAGGTACTTTGATTACACCAAACACCATCTGCGTAAATGGGTGGCTATAAAGGTGGGATTAAGTATCCGGAAAGTATGAGTTGAGGCATATGGATCAACGAGTGGGATTTGTCCATCCCGATGACGGATAGATATACTCGGGCCCTCTCGGTGGAATGTCGTCTAATGTCTTGCAAGCATATGAATGAGTTCATAAGAGACCACATACCACGGTACGAGTAAAGAGTACTTGTCGGAGACGAGGTTGAACAAGGTATAGAGTGATACCGAAGATCAAACCTCGGACAAGTAAAATATCGCGAGACAAAGGGAATTGGTAATGTATGTGAATGGTTCATTCGATCACTAAAGTCATCGTTGAATATGTGGGAGCCATTATGGATCTCCAGATCCCGCTATTGGTTATTGGTCGGAGTGAGTACTCAACCATGTTGGCATAGTTCACGAACCGTAGGGTGACACACTTAAAGTTGGATGTTGAAATGGTAGTACTTGAATATGGAATGGAGTTGGAATATTTGTTCGGAGTCCCGGATGTGATCCCGGACATCACGAGGAGTTCCAGAATGGTCCGGAGAATAAGATTCATATATAGGATGTCATTTTATGTGAATAAAATGTCGCGGAAGGTTCTATGGAAGGTTCTAGAAGGTTCTAGAAAAGTCCGGAAGAAACCACCAAGGAAGGTGGAGTCCACATGGGACTCCACCTCCATGGCCGGCCAACCCTAGTGGGGAGGAGTCCCAAGTGGACTCCCCCTTAGGGAGCCGGCCACCCCCCACATGGGAGGTGGAAATCCCACCTTTGGGTGGGAGTCCTAGTTGGGCTAGGTTTCATCTCCTATGGAAGGTTTTTGGTTCGGGTCTTATTCGAAGACTTGGACACCAACCCTTGGGGATCCACCTATATAATGAGGGGCCAAGGGAGGGGGCCGGCCACCCCAGGACCACAAGCTGGCCGCCCCCCATAGAGTGGCCGGCCACCCCTCCCAAACCCTAGCCGCCCCCCTTCTCCTCCATATAGTCCGCGTAGTTTAGCGAAGCTCCGCCGGACTTCTTCACCACCACCGACACCACGCCGTCGTGCTGTCGGATTCAAGAGGAGCTACTACTTCCGCTGCCCGCTGGAACGGGAGGTGGACGTCGTCTTCATCAACAACCGAACGTGTGACCGAGTACGGAGGTGCTGCCCGTTCGTGGCGCCGGAACCGATCGTGATCAAGATCTTCTACGCGCTTTTGCAAGCGGCAAGTGAACGTCTACCGCAGCAACAAGAGCCTCATCTTGTAGGCTTTGGAATCTCTTCAAGGGTGAGACTCGATACCCTCCTCGTTACTACCGTCTTCTAGATTGCATCTTGGCTTGGATTGCGTGTTCGCGGTAGGAAAATTTTTGTTTTCTATGCAACGTTATCCTACAGTGGTATCAGAGCCGTGTCTATGCATAGATGGTTGTACGAGTAGAACACAATGGTTTGTGGGCGTTGATGCTCTTGTTATCTTTAGTTGAGTACTTTGCATCTTTATGGCATAGTGGGATGAAGCGGCTCGGACTAACTTTACATGACCGCGTTCATGAGACTTGTTCCTCGTTCGACATGCAACTTGTATTGCATAAGAGGCTTTGCGGGTGTCTCGTCTCTCCTACTATAGTAAAGATTCAATTTACTCTTCTATTGACAACATTAGTATCAACGTTGTGGTTCATGTTCGTAGGTAGATTAGATCTATATCGAAAACCCTAAACCACGTAAAATATGCAAACCAAATTAGAGAGCGTCTAACTTGTTTTTGCAGGGTTTGGTGATGTGATATGGCCATAATATGATGATTATGATGATCATTATTGTATTGTGGCAACCGGCAGGAGCCTTATGGTTGTCTTTAAAATTCATGTTGAGTAGTATTTCAAAGTAGTTGTAATAGTTGCTACATGGAGAACAATCATGAAGACGGCGCCATTGACCTTGACGCTACGCCGACGATGATGGAGATCATGCCCGAAGATGATGGAGATCATGTCCGTGCTTTGGAGATGAAGATCAAAGGCGCAAGACAAAAAGGGCCATATCATATCACATATGAACTGCATGTGATGTTAATCCTTTTATGCATCTTATTTTGCTTAGATCGCGACGGTAGCATTATAAGATGATCCCTCACTAAAATCTCAAGATAATAAAGTGTTCATCCTTAGTAGCACCGTTGCCAAGACTTGTCGTTTCGAAGCATCTCGTGATGATCGGGTGTGATAGAATCAACAAGTGCATACAACGGGTGCAAGACAGCTTTTGCACATGCGGATACTAAGGTGGCCTTGACGAGCCTAGCATGTACAGACATGGTCTCGGAACACGTGATACCGAAAGGTAGAGCATGAATCATATGGTTGATATGATGAACACTTTGAGTGTTCGCCATTAAAATCACACCTTGTCTCGTGATGATCGGACTATGGTGTGGTGGATTTGGTTCGTGTAATCACTAAGACAATGCGAGGGATATTGTTTTGAGTGGGAGTTCACCTAGATTTTTAATTATGTAGAATTAAAATTTGAACTCAATTTGTCATAAACTTAGTCTAAACTATTGCAAATATATGTTGTAGAGATGGCGTCCCCAATCAATTTTAACCTGTTCCTAGAGAAAGAAAAGCTTAAGAGCAACGGTAGCAACTTCACCGATCTGGTTCCGTCATGTGAGGATCTTCCTCTCGGCGGAAATCTGCAATATGTGCTTGATGCACCGCTAGGTGACCCTCCTACGTAAGCCGAAACCGATGAAGTAAAAGCTGTTTACGCGACTCGGAAAACTCGGTACTCTCAAGTTCGGTGTGCCATCTTATGCAGTCTGGAATCCGATCTTCAAAAACGTTTTGAGCACCACGATCCTCATGAGTTGATGAAAGAGTTGAAGACTATTTTTGAAACTCATGCGGCCGTGGAATGCTATGAAGCATCGAAACAATTCTTCAGCTGCATGATGGAAGAAGGCAGCTCCGTTAGTGAGCACATGCTCGCCATGACCGGGCATGCGAAGAAACTCAGTGACTTGGGAATAGTGATTCCTAACGGACTGGGGATTAATCGTGTCCTTCAATCACTGCCACCAAGTTACAAGAACTTTGTGATGAACTACAATATGCAGAACATGAACAAGGAGTTACCTGAACTCTTTGGCATGCTAAAAGCTGCTGAGATTGAGATCAAGAAAGAGCACCAAGTGTTGATGGTCAACAAGACCACCGGTTTCAAGAAACAGGGCAAGTCTAAGGGAAAATTCAAGAAGGGTGGCAAGAAAGCTGCCACGCCTCCTATGAAACCTAAGAACGGCCCTAAGCCTGATGTTGAGTGCTATTACTGCAAGGAGAAGGGACACTGGAAGCGTAATTGCTCCAAGTATCTGGCTGATCTGAAGAACGGCCTTGTCAAGAAGAAGAAAGAAGGTATATCTGATATACATGTATAGATGTTTATCTCACTGGTTCTCGTTCTAGTACCTGGGTATTTGATACTGGTTCGGTTGCTCATATCTGTAACTCGAAACAGGAACTAAAGAATAAACGAAGACTACTGAAAGATGAAGTGACGATGCGCGTTGGAAATGGATCCAAAGTCGATGTGATCGCTGTCGGCACACTTCCTCTACATCTACCTTCGGGATTAGTTTTAAGCCTAAATAATTGTTATTTTGTACCCGCGTTGAGCATGAACATTATATCTGGATCTTGTTTAATGCAAGACGGTTATTCATTCAAGTCTGAGAATAATGGTTGTTCTATTTTTATGAATAATATCTTTTATGGTCGAGCACCACAAAAGAATGGCTTATTTCTATTAGATCTCGATAGTAGTGATACTCATATACATAACATTGATGCTAAGCGAATTAAATTGAATGATAATTCTACTTATATGTGGCATTGTCGTCTTGGTCATATTGGAGTGAAACACATGAAGAAACTCCATACTGATGGATTACTAGAATCACTTGACTTTGAGTCACTTGATAGATGCGAAGCATGTCTGATGGGAAAAATGACTAAGACTCCATTTTCTGGTATGATGGAGCGAGCTACTCGACTTATTGGAAATCATACATACCGATGTGTGCGGACCAATGAGCGTAGCATCGCGCGGTGGTTATCGTTATGTTCTAACTTTCACGAGATGATCCGAGTAGATATGGGTATATCTATTTCATGAAACATAAATCCGAAACTTTCGAGAAGTTTAAGGAATTCCAAAGTGAAGTAGAAAATCAACGTAACAAGAAGATTAAATTTCTACGATCTGATCGTGGAGGTGAATATCTGAGTTATGAGTTTGGCATGCATTTAAAGAAATGCGGAATACTTTCACAGTTGACACCGCCGGGAACACCACAACGAAACGGTGTGTCCGAACGTCGTAATCGAACTCTCTTAGATATGGTTCGTTCTATGATGTCTCTTACTGATTTGCCGTTATCATTTTGGAGTTATGCATTAGAGACAACCGCGTTCACTTTAAATAGAGCACCATCAAAATCCGTAGAAACGACACCGTATGAATTATGGTTTAATAAGAAACCTAAGCTGTCGTTCCTGAAAGTTTGGGGTTGCGAAGCCTATGTAAAGAAGTTACAACCGGACAAGCTAGAACCCAAAGCGGAGAAATGCGTCTTCATAGGATATCCTAAGGAAACTATAGGGTATACTTTCTATCACAAATCCGAAGGCAAAATATTTGTTGCTAAGAACGGAACCTTTCTTGAGAAAGAATTTCTCACTAAAGAAGTGACTTGGAAGAAAAGTAGAACTCGATGAGATTGATGAATCTATACTCGTTGATCGAGTAGCGCAGTATCGGAAGTTGTACCTGTACCGCCTACACCGGCAACGAGAGGAAGCTAATGATAATGATCATGAAACTTCGAACGAGGAAACTACCGAACCTCGCAGATCGACAAGGGAACGTACCACTCCTGATTGGTTTGATCCTTGTCTAAATGTCATGATTGTGGATAACAATGATGAGGACCACTGCGACGTATGAAGAAGCGATGATGAGCCCAGATTCCAACAAATGGCAAGAAGCCATGAAATCCGAAATGGGATCCATGTATGATAACAAAGTATGGACTTTGGTAGACTTACCCGATAGCCGAAAGGTCTGTCGAGAATAAATGGATCTTCAAAAGAAAAACAGATGTCGATGGTAATATTACTGTCTATAAAGCTCGACTTGTCGCAAAGGGTTTCCGACAAATTCAAGGAGTTGACTACGATGAGACTTTCTCACCCGTAGCGAAGCTAAAATCGTGAGGATTTTGTTATCAATAGCTGCATTTTTCGATTATGAGATTTGGCGAGATGGATGTCAAAACGGCGTTCCTTAATGGAGACATTGAGGAAGAGTTGTATATGGTACAACCCAAAGGTTTTGTCGATCCTAAAAATGTCGACAAAGTATGCAAACTTCAGCGTTCAATCTATGGACTGAAGCAAGCATCAAGAAGTTGGAACCGACGCTTTGATAAGGTGATCAAAGACTTCGGGTTTATACAGTGTCATGGAGAGGTCTGTATTTACAAGAAAGTGAGTGGGAGCTCTGTAGCATTCCTAATATTATATGTAGATGACATATTATTGATTGGGAATGATATAGAACTATTAAGCAGTGTTAAAGGTTATTTGAATAATAGTTTTTCAATGAAAGACCTTGGTGAAGCATCGTATATATTAGGCATCAAGATTTATAGAGATAGATCAAGACGCCTAATAGGGCTATCACAGAGTACATATCTGGACAAGATTCTAAAAAAGTTTAGAATGGACGAAAGTAAGAAAGGATTCTTACCTATGTTACCAGGCAAGGTATTGAGCAAGACTCAAGGACCGGCAACGGCAGAAGAAAGAGAAAGGATGAGTAATATCCCCTATGCCTCGGCGATAGGATCTATCATGTATGCCATGCTATGTACTAGACCGGATATAGCACATGCTTGTTAGTTTGACTAGCGAGATATCAAAGTGATCCAGGAATGGAGCCTTGGACAGTGATCAAGAATATCCTAAAATACTTGAAAAGAACTAAGGATATGTTTCTTTGTTATGGAGGTGACCAAGAGCTCGTTGTAAACGGTTACACCGATGCAAGTTGGAACAACGATCCTGATGACTCTAAGTCACAATGCAGGTACGTGTTTATATTGAATGGTGCTTACGATAGGCTGGGCAAGCTCGAAGCGGTGCACGGTGGCGAAGTCTTCGGCGGAATCGAGTACATAGCGGCTTCGGAGGCTTCATCAGAAGCGGTATGGATGAAGAGGTTCATTGTAGAGCTCGGTGTGGTTCCTAGTGCATTGGACCCATTAATCATTTACTGTGATAACATGGGTGCCATCGCCAATGCACAAGAACCAAGGTCACACAAGAGGCTGAAGCATATCAAGCTGCGTTACCACTCGATTCGCGAGTACATCGAAGATGGAGAAGTAAAGATTTGCAAAGTACACACCGATCCGAATGTAGCGGATCCATTGACTAAAGCTCTCCCTAGGGCAAAGCATGACCAACACCCAGAATGCCATGGGTGTTAGGTATATTACAATGTAATCTAGATTATTGACTCTAGTGCAAGTGGGAGACTGAAGGAGATATGCCCTAGAGGCAATAATAAAGTGGTTATTATTTATATCTTTATGTTTATGATAAATGTTTATATATCATGCTAGAATTGTATTAACAGAAACATTAGTACATGTGTGATATGTAGACAAACAAGAAGTCCCTAGTATGCCTCTTAAACTAGCTTGTTGATTAATAGATGATTAGTTTCATAATCATGAACATTGGATGTTATTAATAACAAGGTTATGTCATTGTGTGAATGATGTAATGGACACACCCAATTAAGCGTAGCATAAGATCTCGTCATTAAGTTATTTGCTATAAGCTTTCGATACATAGTTACCTAGTCCTTATAACCATGAGATCATGTAAATCACTTATACCGGAAAGGTACTTTGATTACACCAAACACCACTTGCGTAAATGGGTGGCTATAAAGGTGGGATTAAGTATCCGGAAAGTATGAGTTGAGGCATATGGATCAACGGTGGGATTTTTCCATCCCGATGACGGATAGATATACTCCGGGCCCTCTCGGTGGAATGTCGTCTAATGTCTTGCAAGCATATGAATGAGTTCATAAGAGACCACATACCACGGTACGAGTAAAGAGTACTTGTCAGGAGACGAGGTTGAACAAGGTATAGAGTGATACCGAAGATCAAACCTCGGACAAGTAAAATATCGCGAGACAAAGGGAATTGGTAATGTATGTGAATGGTTCATTCGATCACTAAAGTCATCGTTGAATATGTGGGAGCCATTATGGATCTCCAGATCCCGCTATTGGTTATTGGTCGGAGTGAGTACTCAACCATGTCCGCATAGTTCACGAACCGTAGGGTGACACACTTAAAGTTGGATGTTGAAATGGTAGTACTTGAATATGGAATGGAGTTGGAATATTTGTTCGGAGTCCCGGATGTGATCCCGGACATCACGAGGAGTTCGGAATGGTCCGGAGAATAAGATTCATATATAGGATGTCATTTTATGTGAATAAAATGTCGCGGAAGGTTCTATGGAAGGTTCTAGAAGGTTCTAGAAAAGTCCGGAAGAAACCACCAAGGAAGGTGGAGTCCACATGGGACTCCACCTCCATGGCCGGCCAACCCTAGTGGGGGAGGAGTCCCAAGTGGACTCCCCTTAGAGGGCCGGCCACCCCCCACATGGGAGGTGGAAATCCCACCTTTGGGTGGGAGTCCTAGTTGGGCTAGGTTTCATCTCCTATGGAAGGTTTTTGGTTCGGGTCTTATTCGAAGACTTGGACACCAACCCTTGGGGATCCACCTATATAATGAGGGGCCAAGGGAGGGGGCCGGCCACCCCGAGACCACAAGCTGGCCGCCCCCCATAGAGTGGCCGGCCACCCCTCCCAAACCCTAGCCGCCCCCCTTCTCCTCCATATAGTCCGCGTAGTTTAGCGAAGCTCCACCGGACTTCTTCACCACCACCGACACCACGCCGTCGTGCTGTCGGATTCAAGAGGAGCTACTACTTCCGCTGCCCGCTGGAACGGGAGGTGGACTTCGTCTTCATCAACAACCGAACGTGTGACCGAGTACGGAGGTGCTGCCCGTTCGTGGCGCCGGAACCGATCGTGATCAAGATCTTCTATGCGCTTTTGCAAGCGGCAAGTGAACGTCTACCGCAGCAACAAGAGCCTCATCTTGTAGGCTTTGGAATCTCTTCAAGGGTGAGACTCGATACCCTCCTCGTTACTACCGTCTTCTAGATTGCATCTTGGCTTGGATTGCGTGTTCGCGGTAGGAAAATTTTTGTTTTCTATGCAACGTTATCCTACAGTGGAGAAGCAGCTTCTCAATGCAAAAGTACCTGGTTACCCTTTGTTCGTGGCGAGGGTGCCAACTGGCATGAACTTGTGCTTCATCAGGTTCATTGACATCTTCGACGTCTTTCGCATGAGAATGCTCCACTTTACAGTGGTTCGGCTAGTTGCTCTTAGCCTGTCTTCCCAGATCGTTAAGGAGGGGACGCCGGGCATCGCGATAATGGACCCCTTCTATATGCGGGAGAGCATCATCTGCAACGCTGGGGATCAGGCGATTGCCATCAAGCAGGTCGAGGATTTCATGCTGGTGAACATTAAAAAGAGCGGCATTCTCATCCCTTACTTCCCCGAGTAAGTAATCACTCGCTAGTCCCCATTACCGTTCTATCCTATATCTCCATTTGCATTTGCAAAGGTTAATCCGTGTGTTTTCCGCAGAGACAAGTTATGCACCCTCATCGTCGTGCACCCGCAATACTCGCATGCAATCTATCTCGACTCCGGTAGGGACAACAAGAAAGACTACGCCTACATCAAGGCCCTTCTCAATGATGCTATCACCGGCTTCGCCAACAAGGCATGCCCCCTCAAAGTAGAGAGGAAATCCCGAGGAGGCTTGGTCTTAACCCACACCACCAACTTCCCCTACCTCAAGCAATCGGCGGAAGACAATGGGATCGATGCGTGGTACGCCATCCTTCAGATGCAGGAGTACATAAAGTACGCAGATGACATGTTGCTGCTAGAGAGTCTCAGAAACAGGTTTGCAAACATGGCGGATGTCCCTGATAGAGAGCTGAGAAAGAACTGGGGTCGCATCCAACAGTTGATTTGCACGATAATCCTGCAGGATGTCAACAATAGGTCTGGCGCGTTCTTCTACGGCTACGGTCTACCACCTAATGACGAGATAGAACTCCGTTTGGAGATGTCGCGTGATGAGAGGCCATTCAACACACTGAAGGGCTGCCGTACATTCCCCCCTAAGAAGCCTACGACCTGATCCTACGACGGCAACTCTTTTGCTTAAGCTTGAATGATATGCCCATGAACTTCCGTAGTGTTATTGATATATATTTCGGCCCGATCAACTTGTCGCTTTTATTTACTTGTATGGATGTGCATGTGAACCTGCGTCGATAATTACATTTACTTTGCTATATATTTCTAGATTATGGCGTGTTTACCTTAATCATTATTTGCATTTACTCGACCCCTTACTTGCCTCGTATTTGGAGTTCGCCGATGATTAGAATGTTCGGTCACTCGTACACTCGGGGGTGGAGCCAGTGAGCCTTGGTGTGATGGCCACAAATATCAATCTATTGTGCATCCTACTGATACGTCTCCGACGTATCGATAATTTCTTATGTTCCATGCCACATTATTGATGATATCTACATGTTTTATGCATACTTTATGTCATTATTATGCGTTTTCCGGAACTAACCTATTGACGAGATGCCGAAGGGCCAGTTCTGTTTTCTGCTGTTTTTGGTTTCAGAAATCCTAGTAAGGAAATATTCTCGGAATCGGACGAAATCAACACCGAAGATCTTAGAATCCCCGGGAGCTTCCAGAACACCCGAGAACCGCCAGAGAGGGGCCACAGGGGGCCCACACATGGTGGCGGCGCGGCCCAGGAGGGGGGCGCGCCGCCCTAGTGTCTGGTGGCCCCAGACCCCCTCTGACCTTGCCCTTCCGCCTATTTAAAGCCTCCGTCGCGAAAACCCTGACACGTTCGACGAAACCAGAGAAAACCTTCCAGAGTCGCCGCCATCGCGAAGCCAAGATCTGGGGGACAGGAGTCTCTGTTCCGGCATGCCGCCGGGACGGGGAAGTGCCCCCGGAAGGCTTCTCCATCGACACCACCGCCATCTTCATCAACGTACTGTCTCCCATGAGGAGGGAGTAGTTCTCCATCGAGGCTCGGGGCTGTACCGGTAGCTATGTGGTTAATATCTCTCCTATGTGCTTCAATACAATAATCTCATGAGCTACCTTACATGATTGAGATTCATATGATGATGCTTGTAATCTAGATGTCATTGTGCTAGTCAAGTGGATTTTACTTATGTGATCTCCGGAGACTCCTTGTCCCACGTGTGTAAAGATGACAGTGTGTACACCGTGTGGGTTTCTTAGGCTATATTTCACAGAATACTTATTCACTGTTATGAATGGCATAGTGAAGTGCTTATTTATATCCCTTTATGATTGCAATGTGTTTTGTATCACAATATATCTGTGTGCTACTCTAGTGATGTTATTAAATTAGTTTATTCCTCCTGCACGGTGTAATGGTGACAGTGTGTGCATCGTGTAGTACTTGGCGTAGGCTATGATTGTGATCTCTTGTAGATTATGAAGTTAACTATTGCTATGACAGTATTGACGTGATCTATTCCTCCTTTCGTAGTGTGAAGGTGACGAGTGTGCATGCTATGTTAGTACTTGGTTTGGTTATGTTGATCTGTTATGCACTCTAAGGTTATTTAAATATGAACATTGAATATTGTGGAGCTTGTTAACTCCGGCATTGAGGGTTCGTGTAATCCTACACGTTAGTGGTGTTCATCATCCAACAAGAGGGTGTAGAGTCTAGCATCTATCTATTTATTCTGTTATGTGATCAATGTTGAGAGTGTCCACTAGTGAAAGTATGATCCCTAGGCCTTGTTTCCAAATACTGCTATCGCTGCTTGTTTACTGTTTTACTGCATCTTTACTTCCTGTAATATTACTACCATCAACTGCACGCCAGCAAGCACTTTTCTGGCGCCGTTACTACCACTTGTATTTCACTATCTCTTCGCCGAACTAGTGCACCTATTAGGTGTGTTGGGGACACAAGAGACTTCTTGCTTTGTGGTTGCAGGGTTGCATGAGAGGGATATCTTTGACCTCTTCCTCCCTGAGTTCGATAAACCTTGGGTGATCCACTTAAGGGAAACTTGCTGCTGTTCTACAAACCTCTGCTCTTGGAGGCCCAACACCGTCTACAAGAATAGAAGCACCCGTAGACATCACCTACCTAGCCTCACTGACTCCATCCCTGGATGTTAATATTTGTTTCGACCGACAAAGTATGAGGCACACTATTTAATTCGTACTATACTTGTCTTTTATTTGAGTTGGCACTTCTTAATTGCATTGGCCGATGATTAGAATGTTTGGTCACTTGTACACTCTGGGGTGGGGCCAGTGAGGCTTGGTGTGATGGCCACAAATATCAATCTATTGTGCATCCTACCTAGCCTCGTTGACCTCATCCCTGAATGTTAATATTTATTTCGACCAACAAAGTATGAGGCACATGCTATTTAGTTCGCACAACTTGTCTCTTATTTGAGTTGACACTTGTTAATTGCATTGGTACTAACGTTTTATTTGTCTTGTGTGCATAGAGATGCCGACGACATATGTCATGTACAAGGGGAGGGTTCCTGGAGTCTACGATAACTGGGAGGACTGTCGGAGACAGGTGCACCGCTTCCGCGGCAACAACTACAAGGGATACCCCACTAGGGTGGAGGCAGAAGGAAGATACGCACGTTATCTAGCGGGAGAGGTGAGGGACATGAGGAGGAACCGGATGAAGACCATGGCCTTCGTGATGATGCTCATCGTGACCATGTTGGTCATGTTCTATGCGATTGTAGTTTAGGTTAGTAGCTACATTGTGAGGTGTATGACGACACTTGTGACGACTATGTACCGAGACTTGTATCTTTGTGAAACTTCGTCGTTCGATGTTGCATATCCACATGTGTTGTATGAATCAACATTTCGAAACGAGACTTGCGTATTTGTGTATTGATACCGAAATGAGACTTGACTCTCTATGTGCTTCTCATATTGCATGTACTACTGTATAAATATGAACTGCTGTATAAATTTGCAAATATGCATTGTAATACGCTGAAAAAAGCTATAAAATTGTATTTTCGAGTACTACTGCCGGTGCACCTACATGCCCTACTGCCGGCTCACAAGGCACGCGCCAGTGCTGGCATCCCTACTACCGGCGCAGCTACACGTGCGCCAGTGGAATAGGTTAGTTGCCGGCGAATCAGGGCCGGTGCGCCGGCAATAGATGCCTTACCGCCGGCGAACACCCAGGCACGCCGGCAATGCCCAGTTATCACCGGCCCATTCGCACCGGTGGGCTTTGGTGCACCGGCAATAGGACAATTAGGTGCGCCGACACTAGGCCTTTTCCTTGTAGTGCGAGGAGAAAATCCGAGAATTTCTAGAGATCCACCATTATTAGGTCCAACCAATTAATGTTAGACCTAGGGTATTTGGGGTGACCCAACATACCATACATGTTATAGTACACAAGTTTCTTGACATGATACTTATGAATTTACAGTTTCACAAATATTACATCCCTCGAGTGGTACAACAGAAACATTGTCGGGCCAAATGTCAATACTTACTATTACAAGCCAAAAATGTACGACTTATGTATCATCATCATACTATTGAGGATACTACTGAGACTTGACGCCGGCTCGATACAACTTTGAAACAAACATAAGTAACAAACTAAATACCATTGGAGCTCAACAACTTATTTAGTTATGGCTCTAGGATGCTCGGCCATCTACAATTACTCTAAACTTTCTGGGTCTCAAACTCATTTTCTTCGGCTCCATAGACTATGCCATAGTCCACACCTTTGACTCCTTCCAAGAGGTCTGGTTCCTTGTAGTAGACGTCATCATTTCTTTCGGGTTCATCGGTGTAGTCCTCTCCATTGTCCCTAAAGCCTAAGAAATTGCTATATAGAATGAATGTATGAGTACGAGCATACTCAACAAGTTCCAGTAAAATAGGAATAGGTGTTTGATGCACTAACTACAACCATGGAACATAAAGTGGTAGGCTAGTGCAAGTTTTTGTGAACATTTCTTCAAAAGGATTTTTTATGAAAAGGTATGTCCACTAGTCTTCACAGGTTGATTACAACTTCATGGAGGTCCTTTCATGTTGTGTTCACAGTTTTTCCTAGTATAAGGAGTGACAATCCACCATTCAATACACTCTGCAGACGTGTGCTACTTTTCCCACAAGATATTCTTATCCTTGTTGCACAATATGGCGTACTTTCCAAAATATTTTTTTGAATCGAAAAATATTTTTCTTAATTAATAGAAACAAAAACCTTTATGTATTTATTTATTCCAACTATTTAATACTTTCTATAGAATTTTTTAAAATATTCATCAATAATCCCTATCTCCTGTTTTATAATTCATTTTGAGAAAAAATATATTTTGGTAATTTTTATATATTGATCTAAGAGTTATTTGTGGAGTTTTTGAGTATTTATAGTTAAAGGTTTTTTTTTTATCAAAACTCTCAAATGCCCTTCTGACCCACCGGTCAAACAAACCCACTGGCTTGGTCAAACCAACTAGCCCGGTGGTGTCTCGATCGATTATATGGAGTGTCGCTCCCCATTCATCTTTCTATCTCTCTCCCGCGACTCCTGTGTCGCCACCATTGACACTCTTCAATTCTTCCCATCTCCGATGTTTTGATTGGTCGTAGTCGACTCCCCTTTCCCCATCTACTTTCTATCCTCTTTGATCTAGTTTCATCGCCTTTCTAGGCCATGCACAACCCTACCCGAAACATAGGGTTTTAGTAGGTTGTGTTCTGGCGGTTCTTGTCGCCTATTCAAGGCTTGGGTTGGTCCTAGAGATGTGCTTCGTGTTTGTGCTACTCGTGGTCATCGTGGTGAAGTGTTTTGGTACTGTGGACTTGTGGTGCTCTATTTGCTAACGCCAACGTCTTCCCCAAACTTGCAACCATCGTGGCCCCGTGAGCCCTACCTCACCATGCCACGGTGGTTGCTTCCGAGCGCATTGTAACCTCCTGCTCGCTATCTCTCTCTCTTCCTCGTGTTGTTCTCTATCTCTTCCATTGGCTATTGGTCATGGTTTCAGTTACGATTATTGTCGCCTGGTTCTAGGGTTTGTGTTCATGCCACTGTACAATGGTTAATTGTAGTATTCCTAGACCTGCTACTGTGGTGTCTATGGCTTGAGTGGTTCATCCCTGTAATGTTCAGTTAACTGAACATCTATGTGAGTTGTTTAGTTTACTATTATGTGTGACTATGTTAGTTTGCAAGTGTTATAGTGTTAGTGGTGTTGATAGAGTGCTATGTTTTGTGTTACAGATGATCTTGTGCTCTATTATATTATTACATACCCTTCTATATAATATTTGGGGTTTATCTACCTTTTCTACCTTAATTTGTGATTAAGGTGAGAAGGTAGATAGAGTTTGACTATTGCCTAGATTGTTGTTGTATTAATGATGAACTCCGAGGAGCTTGGCTTGATTTGGTCATGATCTATGTACTTTTCCTTGATGTTTCATTAAGGAAGGAAAGTGGATCATGCATTCATGCCTAAATTGGCTTGCTGCGATTAATATGTACATGGTAGCATGCTTTTCATTTAATCGAGTAGATGGTATAGGCCTTGTAAATCTATGTGTGTGTGTGCATGTAAGGGATCCGATGTTATTCTCTGTCCCACTCCAGATCTTATGGTTAACGCGCAATATACGACACACGTTACTAGACGATATTAGTTATTAGTCTGATGAGTGCAGATCACACTGTTGGGGAACCCCAAGAGGAAGGTATGATAAACACAGTAGCAAGTTTTCCCTCAGTAAGAAATCAAGGTTTAATCGACCAGTAGGAGAAAGAAATCACTTCTGAAGGTGTTGCTAGCCGACTTTTGGTAGGACGCACTACCGGCGTCAACAACAATGTGGAACCTGCACACAACACAACCAAAATACTTTGCCCCAACTTACAGTGAGGTTGTCAATGTCACCAGTTTTGCTAAAAACAAAGGATTAACCGTATAGTGTGGAAAGAGATGTTTGTTTGAAGTGGAATTAAAGAGAATAGTGCTTGCAGTAAGTAAACAGAACATGTGTTTGCAGTAGATGAATTTATCAGTGTAAAAGAAAGGACCGGGGTCCACAGTTCACTAGAGGTGTCTCTCCATAAAGATAAATAACATGTTGGGTGAACAGATTACAGCTGGGCAATTGACAGAATAAAGACCATACATGAGAAGATGATTACTATGAGATTCATTTGGGCATTACAACATGATACATAGACCATAATCCAACTGCGTCTATGACTAATAATTCACCTTCCGGTTAGCGTCCGCACCTCTTTTAGTATTAAGTTACAAGCAACAAATTATCGCATTAAGCAAAGTGTGTATAGTAAACAATAGAATTATCCTTAGAAAAACCATTGTTGTTTTCTCCCTAGTAGCAACATCACATCTACAACCTTAGAAGTTATTGTCACTCTCCCAGATTACTAGAGGCATGAACCCACTATCGAGCATAAATACTCCCTCTTGGAGTCACAAACATATAGTTGGCCAGAGCATCTACTAGCAACGGAGAGCATGCAAGATCACAAATAACATATGACAAGTATATAATCAATCTCAACCATAGTATTTAATATTCAACGGATCCCAGCAAACACAACATGTAGCATTACATAAAGATGATCTTGATCATTATAGGCAGCTCACAAGATCTAAACGTGAAGCATAAATTAGATAAGATAACCATCGAGCTACTACTATAGACCCGTGCTCTAGAGATGAAGTACTCACGCATCACTTCGGAGGCGGGCATGACGATGCAGAGGCCTCCGGTGATGATCTCCCTCTCCGGCAGGGTGCCAAGAAGAGCTTCAGAACCTTCCCGAGCTAGGGTCGGCGATGACGGCTACGATGGAAATTTTCGTGGATGGAGGCTCGGGTATTTAGGTTTTTCCCGATCAGATGAATAAATAGGCGGAAGGGCGAGGTCGGTGGGCGCCCGAGGGGCCCACACCACCCCTAGGCGCGACCAGGGGCTGGGCCGCGCCCAGGTATGGTGTGGCCGCCTTGTGGCACTTCTTCATCTGCCCTCTGGACTCCGTCTTTGTTACAGTAAAATAGGAACTTCGGCTTTTGTTTCATCCAATTTCGAGAATATTTCCTATACAACTTTTCTAAAATACAAAACAACATAAAACAGGGAACTAGCACTATGACATCTTATCAATAGGTTAGTTCCGAAAAATGCATAAAAGTGCTACAAAGTGTAAACAAAACATATATAAATTGGTGTAAAACAAGCATGGAGCATAAAAAATTATAGATACGTTTGCAACATATCATATTCCTAGGTGAACATATACCCACTTTCAATGGAACCTCCACCGCCAACACAAACCATGATTCTATTGCCCACCATAAGATCAAGTTATAACTTGTGAAACTAGGGTTGTACTTTTAAGTGAAAGGATGATAAGTATAATACTTGCAAGTATTTGATATGAAATAATCAAAGGCATGAGCAAGGGTTGAACTTTCCTAGATACTGTGATATAATGCAGTTCAATGCTTCAGACTAA
This sequence comes from Lolium rigidum, assembly GCF_022539505.1. Classification (NCBI taxonomy): domain Eukaryota; kingdom Viridiplantae; phylum Streptophyta; class Magnoliopsida; order Poales; family Poaceae; genus Lolium; species Lolium rigidum. The sequence continues at coordinate 233,227,644 of NC_061509.1, forward strand.
CCCAGACCTCATCTTCTTTAAAATAAAAACATTCTCTGGTAAGATAATGTTTAAAGATCCAAATTATGCTATTATGCATATTAAAGGCATACATTCCTTTTCCTTGTGTGTTTTCCCCTTATATTGAATATGCGATTATTTTGCAATAATAATACCTTTTTAGTATTTAAAAATGGTTTCTACAACATTAAATTCATTTAAATAAGATTTATTTAGTTTAAATGAATCATTCAATCTTTTTATTTGAATTTTTAATTCAAATAACTACCTTTAATATATTAAATATTTTCTTATTTTTATTTGAAATAGAAAATCTTTTTTTGAAATAATGGTTTATATTCAAATAATTGAAATAAATAAATGATTTTATCAAAAATCATTATCTTCTCTTGGTTTATAATTTTGTTGAACTAGAATAATTTTTAGCGTTTTTACTTATTTGAGTGAGAATGGTTTTCTAAACCCTTTTCTGGATTTTTTGTGGATTGCTTTTATAAAATTTAGATTAAGGTGTGGATCCCACCGGTCAGACCCACCACTTGCTGGTTAGGTCGAGCCGGCTGGCTCGGGTTGTGTGACTGATGACATTGGAATCCAAGTGCAGAGTATTGTGTCAGCAGAGTATTTTCCCCACAAGGGTGACTCAAGGGTTTATCTCGAACTCTCGTGAAATGGCGTAAAGAGTTATCTCTCCCTCTCTTCTTCTAGCAATCCTGTAAAATAAAATAAAGCCTTATATCCCCAACTCCACCGTGTGGTTGTCAAGCACAAGGTTTCTTGTAACTAAAAGTAAATAAAGTAATAACTAAAGTAAAGTAAGCTAAACAACTAAAATAAACTAAGTAAAAATGGTAAATGTTTGTTTGTTTTGAGGTTTTAAGTGCAAATAAGATATAAAAGTATTTTTTATTTTCGGATTAAAATAGTGATGCAAATAAAAAGAAATATAAAAGTGGTAAAAAGGTATTTCTTATGATTAAAATTGGACTGGGGTTCATGGGTTCACTTGACTATTCTCTCTTTTAAGTTGCAGTGGACAATAATATTCATCAATGACATATGAAGATAATAACTTTAACCTGTATAAGATAAGCATTCATATTGGCATCACGTCCTAACATAGAGATGATGCAACACATCTCTCCAACACTCCACAAGATAGGAATAAACTTCAAGCAATCTTGTATTAAGAATTAACAGAGAATAGCTATAAGAACTTTGACATGATGTTTGAATATCAAATATGCCACCTTGAACAAACAAGATTATTACTTTTGTCATGTAATGAACATAAAACATGAATTCACTTTATCCCTAGTGAGATAGAAAAAGAAAAGGCAAATCCATAATAGATCATGAATTTGTTGTCACTATGCAATCACTAAAACCATGCCATTCCATCTAAAACACACATCATCCCACACACATTCTTGCATACAAAGTTGGATTAGAACCAATACTTAAGAACGGGGTACAAAATATTCATCTATCAATACAACTTACACAAAGTACATCAAAATCTCATAGTATCATATCATAGAATAAAGATCCACCACATAGGTATTACAAATATGACCATAATCATGTTGGGCAGCTCATATGATACTAAGAACAATGAAGAACATGAGAGAGATAGATCAAGCTACTTTCATAAACCCGTAGTCCAGAGGTAGACTACTCCCCCTTGATCATGATGATGATGAGGAAGACGTTGGAGAAGGTGGAGATCCCTCTGGCGGTGATCCCGATGGAGTTTCCCCCTCCAATCTTTGTTGTTGTAGCATCCGTTTTTGTGTTTCTGTCTTCCTGCAGCGCTCCCTTCCCGAGAACTATTCGAGGTCATATATATAGTGGGTTTTAGGTCAAAATTACGTTGGTGAGCGAAAGAATCAAGAAGTTTCGATGATCAAAGGCCAAAAGAGAGGGGGTGGCACGCCCTACATGTCTAGGCATGCCACCTGGGCTCTTTTGGGCCTCAGGCCTCTCCAAGTGTGCTTCTAGGGCCCAGGGTGCTTCTCCCAATGAAAAAATGAAGCTCCAAAAATCCTAGCTCAATTTGACTCCGTATAGGTCTCTGAAAGTGAAAAATACACAAAACAGGAAATTCCTGTTCCGCTGAGTTATAAACCAAATAAAGGGGATTATTGATAAATTCCCATAAATCAATGTAAAACATGGTATTATCATCATATATGTTGCAAATATGTGGGATTTCATTCTAACAAAGGACAAAGTTCATGTATGCATTTTACATGCATCAGTGACCGAGCCGCCCCTCTCATTTCCCTCTCTCGCTCTCTCTATCCTCTCTCTCGCATGTGATGGCGCAGGCAAGTATTCCGCCTCCATCTTTGCCGCACTGCTCTAGCCAACTCCATCCGCCTCCATGGCTTCCATGGATCGCAATCGATGCCCCTCTCGTTGCTCTTCGATTTCATCCGCGTCAATTTGATTCCTCCTCCTTCTTCCTTGTCGAGCATCCCCTCTCGAAACCTAGTGTTCCAGTCTAGCTTTGCTCTCGACTTTGCCATGGCTCCGCCGTGGTTGTTGTGGTCCTGGGTGACCTCCTGGTTATCCTAGGCTTCTCCTCTGTCCTGGTGTCTCTAGTGCAACATCGGCGCCATCCCCGGTTAACTGCAGTGGTCATGGCCGCATGAGCAATGCCTTACCATGCCAGGCTTTTGCCCTCTGGCTCTAGTAAGACTCTTCCCCCCTCATCTCCCTAGCCTCCCACTCTGCTCTCTCATTCAAACTGTTAAACTGGTTTTGGCTAGGGTTAGGGTTTACTTTTAGATTTCTTTGGTCCATTGGAAAAATGCTCACATACTTTGTCTATTCCCTAATGGATTTGTGATTGTTGATGCTTGTCTGTGACTGAATAATTTTCCCCTTTTTCATGGAATTTATGTACCGCCTCAACTTATTGATCCTATTTTTTCATGGATAATCCACTAGTTTGTTTAACATTGCAATCTTAACGGTTACTATTGACTTTTTTTTCACTATTAGCTGTAATTGGATTAGCTATTGTAAACCTATGAGCCTTCTTATTTCTTGGTTCTATCCCAAGGTTGGTGTTGTACTTATATCCTAGTTAAAACTGTATGTTAGTTTTAAAGGTTATTCCTTATTACTTGATCAGTATGTTACTTGATCCTTTGATATATCATACAATGTTTAGATATTTTCTACCTCCTCTTCCTTAATTATTTTATTAAGGAAGTGAAATAGAGAATGTTTGAATTTATCTCTCGCTAAGATATGGTTTGATGGATAATATCTTGTATGCTTTCCTTGTGTGTGACATCAACTGGTGTGATCCATTTGATTGGTATAGGCTTTGGAAATTATGCTTGGTGCATAAACGTGTTCCAATTAGTTACCAGTTTCTGTTTGGTTTTACTTGCAAATGATGTCAAACATCAATCAAACAACTTCTGTTTGATTCCCATCTTATTTGAATACTTTTTTGTTTGTGGAGATAGATCATCGTGATCTATTCCATGAGTTGGGTATTACCTCACTCCAGCTCCTGGATGATAAATGCTTGTGCTTGATCTTGATCCACTCCTGGTCTTGAGGATCTTCTCCTTCTTGGCTTGAGCCTGCTCCTCCTAGCTCTACCTATGTGATCATGGTTCTTGTGGTGGATTAGAAATTTGAGTGTTGCTACAATTTCAGGATGATTTGGACTAGCTCCTGATGCTTTGGTGGTCTATAATAGTGGCATGTTCTTGGTGTTATGGGTATCCTTGGTCGATAGTCGTGGTTGCTTGTGCAGCTGAACATTAGTGGAATGTTTTTATACTGCCTTTGGGCTATCCCTTGGTCGACAACACATGCATTGCATGATGGTGTAAGCTGCATGTGTGCTTGCTGGTTGTTGTGTGCTCCTAAGCTACCATGGATAGGGTTGGTATAGTAATATTTATCCCTGTTTGATGTTCAACTTTGAATGCCACTTGGCATTACCTTCTGGTCTTTGTCTTTTTCATGCTTGCCGGTTGTCCAAGAGAAGAAAAGAAGATGGACAAAAATGTAGGAGACTGTAGCTAGGTTTTAGTTTAGGGTTTTACTTCCTGTAATTTTTCTTTGTTTTTATAATTTGTAGTATAATGAATGTTGTAAAGATAATGTATTCTATGTGTATATATATCAATAAAATTGAAATTTCTCTATTCTTGTAATTTTGTAGTTTGTTCAAATGTTATTTGAATTCTATTTCAAAAGTCAATGTTTAAATTCCATTACTCTTTTATTTCAAATCTCAAATTTGAATTCCAATGGTTTGCATTTGAATCCAATTCAAATTACTTTCATCCAAAACCCTAAGTACAACAAAGGTCATGTCGAAATTCATCGCAAACAACTAATGGCCTAACCCTACTTATCAATCTAAAGTAATTCCAATCACTTTGAGGTTTTAGTTTTTTGCACGAAAAAATTCTCCTCAAATTCAAGTGCATGAATACAGATGCGCAATCGTACTTATACCCCTCATTTGGTCCTACGTGCTAGGTTGTTAAAGCCTCTCGCCCTTAATGAAAATTTCGTCCCGAAGTTAGAATCGTGATACTTGAATAGCTCGAGATGAGATTATCTTAGGTCTTCTTCTTTCTCCCAAGTAGATTCTCACTCTGGATGATGTTTCCATTGTACCTTGCAGTACTTTATTTCTCTATTTCTTAGCCTCTTCCAGTCATATTTGAGAATCTTTGTTGGCTTCTCTAAATAGGTCAGGTCTGACTAAAATTCTAAGTCTTCATGTGATAGTGGCTCATCTGGCACTTTCAAGCATTTATGAAATGTGATACATGGAACACATTGTGTATCAACTTTAGTCTAGTTCGTAAGCCGTGCCTCCATTTTGATTTAGTATCTTGAAAGGTCCGATGTATCCGGGACTCAGTTTTCCCTTAACTCCAAATCTTTTTAGTCCTTTGTTCGGGCAAACTTTCAAATACACCATGTCTCCTACTCCCCCGGGACCTTTTTAATTGACTCACATTGAGTACAAAGTTGTAATAAATCCAAGTCAATCAAAAGAGACCGGAAGGAGTACTCGAGTTTCACATGACCTCCTCTACATAACTCTTCTCTCGGCTTTGGGCTATTTTCAAGTGATCCCTGATTAGATCAATAACATCTTGCCTTTGTTTGATGTAATTTGGTACAAAATTCTTGTTTTCACCTACTTGAAAGTTGAAACCAACATATGGATGCTCTACACCTCGTCCATATAAAGCTTCGAATGTTGTCATCTTAATACTACTCCGATAGTCGTTATTGTATGAAAATTATGCGAATGGTCGATGATCTTCCCATGAGCCTCCAAAGTCAAAAGCACAAGCTCTCAACATATATTCTAGGATTTGGTTGGTTCCTTTGGTTTGACCTCCTATCTGCGGATGATAAATAGTGCTAAAATCAAGCTTGGATTCTAATGTCTCCGGGAGTTGTTTCCAAAATGGTGTTGTGAAGATGGAGCCCCTATGTGATACGATCTTGTTTGCTACTACATGCTTACTGACTATCTCCTTGACATATATATCCACAAGCTTTTCTAAAGTATCATTCTCATTTACGGATATAAAGTGTGAACTCTTGGAATTCGATCTATTATCACCTCAAATTATATCCTTCCTCTAACTGGTCATTACTAAAACAGTTAAAATCTATTCCAATCTCGTCCCATTTTCATTCTTAAATGTCCAAAGGTTTAAGTAATCCTATGGGACTTTGATGTTACGCCTTCACCAAATGGCATGTATGACATTCTGAGACATACTTAGCTCTTTCCCACTTCATATTATTTCACCAGAATAACTCCTTCGTACTTCCCTGATGTATGGAATATGGTGTCTCATGAGTCTCTTTGAATATTATTTCACTAGTAAAATTGCCCGTGCGTTGCTACGGGTTTATTTCTATTAAACATGTCCTCACTTATTCAAATATAATTAGCGTTGAACAAAGAAGGCCTTGCGCCCAGTAGAGGATATGAGTGTGTGCGCGAAAGAACCGAGTCTAGAGAACATAAAGCCAAAGTGACGCGTCCCCTTCGCTTAGCATCCAAGCACATAATCTAGGCTGATCTAAAAAAACTAAAAGACCGATTAGAAAATAAATCTCTAAGCTTCTCATCTCCACGGACACGACAAGAGACGCGAGTAAAGCCTAGGAGGTTTGTGGTGGGGCTGTCTACACCGTCCAACAAACGCCTCCTCAAAATAATAACCTAATATGTTCACGCCATGATCGAGGTGCCAACTGGGTTCCTCCTCGTCCCATCGTCAAAGCGGCGGGTGTAAGTAGAAGGAACTCCCACTCTCAGCACCCACCACCGTCGCACGAGGGATCATGGCCGTCTCTGTGTCTTATTTGTTGGTAATTCTCTCATGGATAGACACCTCCAACACAGTGTAACGCGTTGAGTTTGGTATCACGTTTCATAGAAAGAAAAACTTGGTTTTATGAATATTATTTTTCTCAGTCAAAGGAGCAGTAACAAAGTTCCATTTAGCTAACTTATTTACATTATATTTTGTTTCTTTGATTTCCAACACAAAAGCATGAATACTTTTTTGCATTTTGATCTGAAATAAATTCACCATTTAGATCTAGCATTACATCAACCCATAGCTGATGGACAATGCGCCTGTATTTTGCGCGTTGTGGAATCAACCAATTTTTTGAAATTCTTAGGTTCATCAGGTACACATAACCTCTTTTGGAGCAATACTAAATCAAATTGTCTGAGATGAAATTCTGATGACTTTCCTTCTGATATTCTTTGAATCTATTACTTTATGAATATATCATCATCTAGCTTCCGAATGCTATCATACTTCAGATCTGCATATATTTCCTCTATAACCCTGATGGTTGAAATACTTCCAATGGTTTCTCCTTGAATCATCAAGATTTGAGCTTGTTCCCTTTCTTTCTTCATCTCTTTTGGAATTTCCCATTAAACAGATTGATTCTCCGTACTCTTCCGGCTCAAAGCATCCACGGCAACATTAGCCTTGCCTAGTGTATAGTTGATTGTCAAATCATATTCTGTGATTAGTTCTAGAAATCTTCTCTTCCTCATATTCAACTCATTTTGGGTAAAGAAGTATTTAAGACTTTTATGATCTGTGTATAGCTCACATTTAGATCCATAGAGAAATTTCCTCCAACTATTCAGTGCATAAATTACTGCTACCAACTGAATATCATGGGTAGGATAATTTATTTCACGTGGTCTGAATTGCCTAGACCCATAAGCTATAACTTTCTGATCTTGCATGAGAACACATCCAAGTCCATTCTTAGATACATCACAATATACAATGTAATTCCTTGCTCGTTTCTGGTACTGGGTGATGTTGTTAACTTCTACTTGAGTTTCTGAAAACTTGCTTCATATTAGTTTTTCTTATAAATGTACGCGGCAGAAGTGTTGTAAAATTTACAAAATATATAAATATATCTTTTGATGTTTTAATAACTAGCATAGTGGCCCTCGCAAGTGCGAGGGCATTATCTTTAGAGTGTCTAAAAAAGTACTACTCCCCTGATCTATATTAGTTGTCTACAACTAATATGGATCGGAGCAACTACCTATTTTAATCTTATTTATACATTGTTTTATCCATTTACTCCACTAATAGATAAATATAAGATGGTTCAGGCATGAGTATAAATTGATTATACTTTGTCTATGACTATTTGCTCAGTAACCACAATTACGATACTTGTTAAATCAATTTTCATATGCTCGCTACTATAGGTTGCAACTTTTATGCATGTTTACGCAAAGTAGAATTTGTTATATTTTTCTTTACAAATTCGTAATAAATCAATCAATGAAATGAGTTAGCAATGTTACCTGCTGCTTAGGATAATCTTTTTTCTCTGTTGGTAAATAATTACGATACCCACTGGTATTACCGGTTTCCAAAAATAACGAAAATATCGGCCATAATAGCGCCCGAGATTTCCCAAACAATTTTGTAAATTTGTCAAAAGAACTTATAAATTTTACAAACTACTTAAATACTCATATATTTTTTTATTTTTTTTTGCAATGGTAATCGGAGGAACCTGTTTTCGCCGAGATCTTAAAAATACTGTAAAGAAAAAGGAAAAAAATGCTTAGAGAATGTTCGGGCCGTTTGATTGGACTATGTCCCTCGAAACAGCTTGGTGGCCAATGAGTGCCACCCCGTTCTAGCAAGGTTGTGTTATTGTTTGGTTCAAAGTAGGAGTGCCGGCCATGGTTGTTTTTTTAAGGCAACTCTTCGTACTGACCTAGTGCCTGAGATTTCCCAAATAATTTTATAAATTTGTCAAAAAATTATAAATTTTACAGACTACTTAAATACTCATATATTTCATCCGTTATTTGTTTTTTTGCAGTGGTAATCGGAGGAACCTGTTTTCGCCGAGATCTTGATAATACTGTAAAGAAAAAGAAAAACTGCTTAGAGAATGTTCAGGTCGTTTGATTGGACTATGTCCCTCGAAACAGCTTGGTGGCCAGCGAGTGCCACCCCGTTCTGGCAAGGTTGTGTTATTTTTTCGTTCAAAGAACCTCTCACATTGATTTAGTATATATAACAGAATAAATACGTAATTAAGTTTGATTTTTGCTTGCCATGTATATTTAAATATATCAATTAGCTTTGCTTTTCATAACCCATCGATCAGCCATGGGAGCTTTCTTATCTACTGAGCAAATACTCTTCCATAGTACGTACAAACCGATTGAGTTCTTCTTTCCTATTTCAAACAGTCCATGCACCACACGTCTCATTTTTATATGGTACATACTCGACTAGCTTTAATTTATTGATGAGATACAATGTTTGAACCGTGGCTCATTACAGGTTATAAGGCGTGACAAACATGCCCCACAATTTTTCTTTGGTACACGTATATTATTGTACGTAACAGTTTTTTCTTTAAATCTTAGACGCTAAGATTAAGATCACCGGTTTATATTTTTTAAGCATATATATGTGGATTAACCTGGTGCCTCGAAAAACACTCTTATTTTGCTTTTAGTATATAATAGATAGATGACCTCCATACCCAAAATCCGTCAATACTGACATTTTGTCAGAATTTGTGCATAGATACAAAGTCCCAACTTAAATAAACGAAGTCAAAAACCGAAACATAGTCAATAAAGCACCCTATATAAAAAAACTTGGATTTGCCCGTTCTCAGTTGTAAACAAAGTTATTTCTCAGTCATGTCTTACACCTTTCGATCGCGATTTATGCACATATGAGTTCAAGTTGGATTGCAACCGATTTCAAATTAAAAAAATTAGTTGCAAGTAAGAAAAATAATCTAAACCATTAGATTTGCTTTGTGATTCATGATAGTCATGAGTTATAATATGAGTTGCAACCGAGAATTGATGATGTTCACCCGACGACTAAAACGTAGGAATTTCGTTGAAACTATCCAATTGCCGCAACAAACCGCGCGCCAAGAACATGTGTGCATGAGGAGACAAATTCTGAATCCTGATAACTTCAGAGTGCAGACAAAGGTGAGCAATGATTAGCATAGGCAATGAGGATCGATGCTGGGTTCCAGATCTATCTGTGATTGATCTGATCAGGGCCCTCGTCGGCTATCATCAGTCTATCACGGTTCGTTTTCTGCCAGGTAGGGATGACAATAGATGTATGGTATTTCCTGTTGCGGCCTCACGCTGATGACACAGTAGCTGTCTTTTCAGCCTACGAAGGAAAGACATGACAAGGAGTGGCTCTAATCGTGTATGGGTACGAAAAAGTGTTTGCCCATGCACTACTCTTTAGTCAGTTACTTTAACTCCTAAAGTAGTAGTACTTCTGCCGAATAAGAAAGAATAGGAAGTCCTTTCTTACAATCTGTGCGTTGTTTTACAGATAGACATATTAGATCTGCCAAGCAAGGCTCGCGAAAATTCAGGAGTGCTAGGATTTTGCTGGCTGATCGGCATCGAGTGGTAGCAATCACAATTCACAAATGTGTAATTTTGCTACGATTGTGTGTTTGTTTTCTTCCGAAAGCAGTCACAGTTGTTACGAAGAAGCTGAGAGGCAGGCACCCTAGACCCTACCCTCTACATCGTCATCAGAATTACCTTAGACTGCATTAGAACATGGGCAGTAACGGCTGAAGTGTGGTTGGTCTGTCCATTTCTGGTATTCCTCAATTTGACTGATCCCGATGATCCCAGGCAACAGAAGAAGATGATGGAAATCCAGATGCCTGAATTTGGCGAACTCTGAACTCTGAAAATCCGGGGCCGTTGCTCGCTCAAGATTTCCTACTGCGGTTCGTACCAGACAAGGTGAAAAGGGAACCGACGATCGACGAGAAGCCAAGGTTGCAGATTGCTGAAGTAGCCAACAACATGAGATTTTTCAACAGTGGCAGGTCGGTTCTGACAGTGACCAGCAGAGTGGACTGGCAACGGCGCCTGCTCATTCGACAGCGCCGACGGCATCAGCGTGCTAGCTTACTGAAGGAGTGGTTGCGATAACTCCATATAGTAATGCCAATCTTAGCGAATCCATAACTGCTCATCATTTGAATCTGGACACTCCATATGGCACCCCGACCTTGCATTTGAAAACAGCCCAGTTGATCCAGCTCCATCGCTAATCTGGTAATGGCGGCAACTGCTGACAGTGACAATATACCGCTCCGGCCAATGGTAACTTTTGATCATAGTAGGCGCATACAAGCACTGTTTGCTGCAAGCGTGTCTTGTACGAGTAGAATATGCTAATGTCAACTTAATACAAGTCGCAATACATAACCCAATATATGGAAAATATCCCTCCCCTACAATAGAATTCTATCTCTGGAGCTCATATAAAAGAACCTGTTCGTCGCCGTACATCGGCGTCACGACCACGACGTCGAGCCTTTATCCAGGCATATTTATATGCACTTGCCAATTTATAACTTCAATCATCTCCTCTATCGGCAGACTGAAATACATCGTGTTCTTTTCGCCAGCAGGACAGAACAAACTTATGCCCGTAATCAGAACAAAACAACAAAACTATCATGCGATTTGGTTTAAATCCTCCAATGTCCATCTGACAACATGTTCGGCTACATTAAACTACCTGGATCGAAACGAAAAAACAAATGGAATACACTGATTAGATCTGAGCAAACACGGTAGCCATTGTGGATCCGACAACCAGGCCTAAACTAAAGGAGGTGTGGACTGCTGGTAACTGCCACCTAGCTCTCCTCCCCTCCCTATATATACCGCTTCCCATGTCGCCTCGTTGTGCAAAAGTAAGACCACAAGAGAGCTTCTCCTGCTCCTCCTCCCCCTCCTCCTCCTTCGTGTGCAAGTTCGTCGTCGGAAATGTCGACTAACTCGAGATCGAACTCCAGGGCGAACTTCTCGAACGAGATCCACGACATCGGGGCGGCGCGCTCCACCACGCCCAGCATGTACTACAACGAGAGGTCTATCGCGGACTACTTCCCGCCCCACCTCCTGAAGAAGGTGAGGCAGATCATATGTACAACTGTCACTGCACATGATTGCATGATTGATTCATTATCAGTTGGGGTAACATCCTGCCTATTGTATGACCTGCAGATGGTGTCGGAGGTGGTGTCAACGTTCCTGCTGGTGTTCATGACCTGCGGAGCGGCGGCGATTAGCGCCAGCGACCCCACGCGCATATCGCAGCTGGGACAGTCGGTGGCCGGCGGTCTCATCGTGACCGTCATGATCTACTCCGTCGGACACATCTCCGGCGCGCACATGAATCCCGCCGTCACGCTCTCCTTCGCCGTCTTCCGGCATTTCCCATGGATTCAGGTACGCACGCAACAGAGCACAATTCGATCGATGGAACAGTAACGCTGCATATAGCTAGATGCATGCACTAGATCAGGGCCTAAATCCTTCAGCAACAAAAGTCACCCTACTAATAACCTTCTTTCACTTTCTTCCAATAATCTAACATCTCCAAGAAAGATGATAGCGAGCAAACACCCCACTAATCGAGCACCACCGATTTGGGTATAAATCGCACGCATAAGAAAGTACGTATAAGAAATTTTGTCACAGCTACAATGCTTCACAGTCGGCCGTCGGCAGCGGTGATGAGATTACAGTTGCTTCGGTGTCTCAAGAACCGTTTTAAAATAGGATTATTGGCTGATTTAGTCACGGCCACAGATTATTTACTCACGTGTACTTTTCAGGATGTTGTCATCGACGTCACACACTGCCAAATTTAATCGCTGCTATAAGCGTCGACGGCAAATAGTTTCAAAAAATATAGCTAGCTTGCGGCCTTAGCCATAATCCATAATTAAACAGAGTCAAAAGCTACTGGTTTTCGTTGGTATATGCTCGTGTAACTTGTTGTTCGAACCAACCAATCATGTACCTTTCATGGGGGTATTTTACACCAAAATGATGCCCAAGAAGGAATTAAGATATCTCCTCTTTCCGTTCTGAAACTCTCTTAATATACCTCCTAGTAGCTTCTCTCCTCATATGTCCCTTTCCTTGTCGATTTGTCGCGCTTAGCTAGCTAGACAGAATTTGTTGGAGGCGATAAACCTTAGCATCAGAAAATAGCAGTATTAGGCAGGCAATACGCGTAACGCGGTTGGGCACCAAACTAAAGCTCGACCATGGCGTCGGATGTGTGAAAAGCCGTGTATCACTGCGATAGTTCAGTTAGTGGCAGGAGAGCATATATATGCATCTATCGATCGATCGCAATCGGCCCACGGGCCGAGGGCACTAGCTCCAGCTATTAGCACTAACACTGCCACTGTGTGCCACACCAACCGACCGGTTTAACACTCACACATCACTTTTAGCTCGAGGCAGCATCCAGGCATTTTCACAGTGTGTTAATTAATAAATTACCAGGTGTATCTGGCTCTAGGTAGAAGAAGACGCCTTTACATGTGTCCCCGCCATGGGATGATCTCCTTGCGAGTGCCTGCGCACGTTGAGCTTACTTGGTTAGTCGAGGCTGAGAGCGTACGTAGGTGGCATGTGCCATATATTCGACGGTGATCTCCGCCGGAGACCGCGTGCAGCACGGCCATTCGATCGGCACCCTATTCCGGCCAGCACGGCTAGTAGTAGTACTGGCTAGCTAGCTGCACATATTCACTTGATCATTTCACCATCGATGAGGCTGACACGAACCGATTCGATGCGCCCCATGCATGCTGCATGGGGTGAACACTAAACCTAAGACGTGCTCCGTCTAGCTTGAGGTCCAGGGTTAAAGAAGAAGAAATAAAGATCTTAATTGATTTTTTTTTCAAAGGCATCACTCGATCTATCAGGAATTCAGGATCATATATGTGTACTGTACAATAACGATCTTGTGTCTGCATATGCAGGTCCCGTTCTACTGGGCGTCGCAGTTCACGGGCGCCATCTGCGCGTCCTTCGTGCTCAAGGCGGTGCTCCACCCCATCACCGAGATCGGCACCACCGTGCCGCACGGCCCGCACTGGCACTCCCTCGTCATCGAGGTCGTCGTCACCTTCAACATGATGTTCGTCACGCTCGCCGTCGCAACAGACAACAGAGCGGTAAGCCCATCCATCCATCCATCGAGATAAATTCGAGACTCCTGCACTTTGTCGATATGATCATCTATCTAATCTGCTGTAAATAAAGAGCCACGTGGATGCTGACCTAGGTTTTCCTGTTTGCATGCAGGTGGGAGAGTTGGCCGGGTTAGCTGTCGGTTCCTCGGTTTGCATTACGTCCATCTTCGCAGGGTAAATAATTACGTCTAGTCTGCAGATTATTAATTAATTAACAACCCGCATATAGTACTACAAAGACTTGCCTTTGTCAAATTAATCACCACTTGGTTCTTGGCAAACAAGGGAAACGCCAAATTCCAAAGAACTGATAACGTTCTTTGATGCAACCAGCAAATTTAATTAGGGCAGTAACCTTGACGATCTGGCATATCTGAACGCATGTATATCCTTCAGTTCAAAGCTCACGCGCGCGTGCACATCATGATCACATCATACATAGCTAAGCTAGATATAGCGGCATTGGCGATGATGAATATCTGAAATTCTGAAGTAACCAAAACTGAGACGCGCGGGAAACCGATAATGGAGTGCAGGGCGGTGTCGGGAGGATCGATGAACCCGGCGAGGACGCTGGGCCCGGCGCTGGCCAGCAACCACTTCACCGGCCTCTGGATCTACTTCCTCGGTCCCGTCCTCGGCACCATCTCCGGCGCCTGGACCTACACCTTCATCCGCTTTGAGGACCCGCCCAAGGACACGCCGCAGAAGCTCTCCTCATTCAAGCTCCGCCGGTTGCAGAGCCAGTCCGTCGCTGCCACCGACCTCGACGACGAGCTCGAACACATCCCCATCTGATCACCGTTGCGCCGTCGTCGCCAGCGACATGTGTGTGTGTGTGTGTGTGTGTGTCTTGTGTGTGTGTGTCAGTTGTGTCGATATGCCGGGGAGTACGCGCGTGCGTGCGCTGTGCGCACATGTGGCAACTGAAGATTGCTCTCGCTCTCTTGGCCTGTGCAAAGTTCGGATTTTGGCTGGGGCTCTTCAGTCGATCGCAAGCGTGTGTGCGTGCGCATGTGCAAAGTGTATCTCTCATGCAGTTGCAGTACATAATACATCCATGCTTTCGTTCTTGGAGAAAACAGAAATGCAGCTTTTAATTTTGGGTCTCTTTAGGGCTCAACTTTTATTTTCCGGCAGCCGGCTGATGGCATGGAGGCTACTACCGTGGCTTTTGAATAAAGGTGGTTGTCCTGGAATTCTTGCCGGATGCGTGTCTTTATCGACCTGGCGGGAGTGTTGTGTTCCAAAAAGCTCCGCCGACGAACTCCATTGGGCGATTCAAGCCTGAAGATTGTTGGATCGGAGGACATTCGGTCGTGCGTACCCGTGTTCTTCTCTGGCCATTTGGTTTCAGAGGGAGCGTTGCGGAACTCTGCTGGTTGTTACCATCATGAAGCACGCTTTCTCGTTCCCTGGTGAAATCAGCTGACGGAGAATGTCATTGAAGTAGGAATCTGTGGACTAGCAATGGTGGTTCTATTCTGTGTGGCGACAAGGATTTGGCTTGGTGTTCCGTGACTTGAAGCAGCGGCATCGTTAGTGGGGCCGTCAACATATGAGAAGTTAAAGTCTTACCTTGCAGGGTAAAAATCTAAGATCTTGTCTTAATTGGTTGTGTCTGGCAATAGCTTTGCGAAAGACATTGTTTTGCAAGCGAGTACTTTCCCCAGGGTGAAAACATGAGTTCTTTGATCGGACGACGCGTTTGTGCACTGTTTTCTTCTTGAAGGCGCCGCTTTTGGAGAAGCTGGACTTCTGGTGTTGTCATGGTGGTGGTAGTACTGTTGTTTCAAGGAATTGATCATTGTAGCGGGGCTATTCTTTTTTGAAATTATTTTGTTTGGGTTGTATGCATCCCTAATACTGCTAGGGTAATGCGTTGTTCCAGAGGCTGAGTGTAATTGGTATCTCCGCGATATTAATATATGTTCTTTATCAAAAAAAAAAAAACTTAACTCTCATTAGATTGACCCTAACCTTCTTCTCCACCTCCGACGAGAAACCACCGTCGGCCTCCCCCGCAACCACCGCCTGTCGGACCGCCATCCACCCGCCCACGGCTGCTGAGTTGCCACGTACCTTGCCGCCCTGCTCTACCCTAGGTCCCCCACCACTGGTCCCGCACTGCCCCGGCCATCCCCACCGTTGGTCCGGTACTGCCACGGTCATCCCTCTAAATCCGGTGTGTGGTTGCATCCTCTCCGGCGCTGACACACCCCCACCCCCACCCTAAGTTTCTTTGCTCCCTGACACCGCCTCCGTCGGGCGCCCCTACGACGGTGGCGGCGGGTCCCATCTCCAAAGGGAGGGGTTTTGATGTTTCTTCCTGTAGGCGGGAGCTGGACCGTGTGGGGCGACGCATGCGGGATGTTCATGCAGGGAGGGGGCCCTGAGGTGTGATATGCGGGGGCTTCAGGTCGATGTGGATGAGAGCGTGCGGCGGTCCCCTACATCGGGCGCGATCCCGCGGTGCCACATCACAGATCTTGATGCACTTCTCTCGCGGTCAGATCTGGGTCCGGTGCTACAGTTCGCGCGTTGTTGCGGTTGGCCAAACTTGGGTGCTATCGAGGTAGTTAGGCAACGCCCCCGGGTTGTGGTGATGGTGGACGGCAAAGAGCATGATGGCTGCTCCCCGTGAGTGGCGGTGGGTCCCGTGACTGGTACCCGATCTGGCGCGTCGTGCAGCGGCTGCGATTCGTGCGGTGGTGGGCTGCGGCTCAACATCGTCTGGAGCATCCATGTATGCGGTGTGGTCGTCATTAACTTGTGTTTTGTGCATACATGATGGTGGGTGAGTTGGGATGGTGCTCTGCTTGTAACCAAATCTGGCTGACCTAGGCTGCTCTACAGATAACCAGATCCTCGGACCAAGTACAAAATGCGCAATTGTGGCAATTGCGGCAATTGCGGAAGGCTAGGAGCCTAGGATGCCAAGGTGGCAGCCCCAAATGGGCGGCGAC
Source organism: Lolium rigidum (assembly GCF_022539505.1). NCBI lineage: Eukaryota > Viridiplantae > Streptophyta > Magnoliopsida > Poales > Poaceae > Lolium > Lolium rigidum. The sequence continues at coordinate 233,244,224 of NC_061509.1, forward strand.
CCCGGACAGGTGGCAGTTCGGGGAGAGCAGTTCTAGCGTACCCCGAGCTGGTATGGTTCGCTCATCACGGCATGAGGTGCGGAGGCTGTTCGGTCCGTGCTGGTGGTAGGTGGGCGATGGTGGAGCTTGCATTGTGCATCTGTTAGTGCTTAAATGTTATGAGTCTCTTCGAGGCTCGGCAAGGCGAAAGCCTCGCACTAGCTTTGGGCTAGTGGTTGTTGTGAAGTGTACAAGTAGATTGCCTAGCCCTTTCCATCAGTTCGGACTTTTGGTTCAAGTGGTTAGTGCATGAAGCTTAACATGGTATCAGAGCCCCAGGTCTCAAATTCAAATCCTGGCTTTCACATGGTTTTCGCAATTAAGCCTAAAAATTGTTGTTGTAGTGGTTTTCGCAATTAAGCCTAAAAAATTGATGTTGTCCTCCTCTTTAGCCACCGCTGATGCCCTGTTTCGGTGTGCTCTTCTTCTTTCACGTGTTGACTTTCTCTTCTCCCGTCACACGCGAGTGGGGGTGTTGTGAAGTGTACAAGTAGATTGCCTAGCCCTTTCCATCAGTTCGGACTTTTGGTTCAAGTGGCTAGTGCATGAAGCTTAACAGTGGCGACGATAACGACACATTTGTGGGTCGTTATCCCCTCTTGAGGGCACCGTCATGGAACACCACTCCTCACACGCTGTGAGTGTCACGGTATCTCCGGGTGAAAACCCAGACTCCGCCTTGGAGTGGGCGGTGGTGGTGCCTGATACGTCTCCAACGTATCGATAATTTCTTGTGTTCCATGCCACATTATTGATGTTATCTACATGTTTTATGCACACTTTATGTCATATTCGTGCATTTTCTGGAACTAACCTATTAACAAGATGCCGAAGTGCCGGTTCTCGTTTTCTGCTGTTTTTGGTTTCGAAATCCTAGTAACGAAATATTCTCGGAATCGGACGAAATCAACGCCAAACTTCCTATTTTACCCGGAAGCCTCCAGAACACTCGAGAGCTGCCAGAGATGGGCCAGGGGGGCCCCACACCACACCTGGGCGCGGGCCAGGCCCTGGCCGCGCCACCTGGTGGTGAGGGCACCCTGGTGACCCCCTGCGCCGCCTCTTCGCCTATAAGAAGCCCCTGGATCGAAAACCCGATAACAATTGACGAAACCCACGAAACCCGCCGAGCCGCCGCCATCGCGAAGCCAAGATCCGGGGGACAGGATCTCTGTTCCGGCACCCTGCCGGAGCGGGGAAGTGCCCCCGGAAGGCTTCTCCATCGACACCGCTGCCATCTCCACCGCCATCTTCATCACCGCTGCTGCTCCCATGAGGAGGGAGTAGTTCTCCATCGAGGCTCAGGGCTGTACCGGTAGCTATGTGGTTCATCTCTCTTCCATGTACTTCAATACAATGATCTCATTGAGATTCATATGAGTTTGTATCACTACTATCTATGTGCTACTCTAGTGATGTGTTATTAAAGTAGTTTTATTCCTCCTACACGTGTGTAAAGGTGACAGTGCGTGCACCGTGTTAGTACTTGGTTTATGCTATGATCATGATCTCTTGGAGATTGCGAAGTTAACTATTGCTATGATAATATTGATGTGATCTATTCCTCCTACATATGCATGAAGGTGACGAGTGTGCATGCTATGCTAGTACTTGGTTTAGTCTCGTTGATCTATCTTACACTAAAGGTTACTAAAACATGAGCATTATTGTGGAGCTTGTTAACTCCGGCATTGAGGATTCGTGTAATCCTACGCAATGTGTTCATCATCCAACAAAAGTGTAGAGTATGCATTTATCTATTCTGTTATGTGATCAATGTTGAGAGTGTCCACTAGTGAAAGTGTAATCCCTAGGCCTTGTTCCTAAATACTGCTGAGTTACTACTGCTTGTTTACCTGTTTTACTCGCGTTACTCATCTCTGCAATACTACCACCATCAACTACACGCCAGCAAGCTATTTTCTCGGCACCGTTGCTACCTGCTCATATATATTCATACCACCCGTATTTCACTATCTCTTCGCCGAACTAGTGCACCTATTAGGTGTGTTGGGGACACAAGAGACTTCTTGCTTTGTGGTTGCAGGGTTGCATGAGAGGGATATCTTTGACCTCTTCCTCCCCGAGTTCGATAAACCTTGGGTATCCACTTAAGGGAAACTTGCCGCTGTTCTACAAACCTCCGCACTTGGAGGCCCAACACCGTCTACAGGAAAGGAGGGGGAACGTAGACATCAAGCACTTTTCCGGCGCCGTTGTCGGGGAGGAAAGGTAAAAAGGCACTCATACTACGGTCTCAGGTAAAGTATTTTTCCGGCGCCGTTGTGTGTGTGCTCAAAGCTATTTCCTTTAGATCCTGCAATTGCATCTTTTTGTTTCTTGTTTACACTAGTTTGGCATAATGTATAAGAGTGAGCTTCTTGTTCTATTTCCTGATTTAAAACTTGGATTGTTTGATGCGAAAATTAAAAAACCTATGAAATCTTATTTGCATGCTCGGTAGTAATATTAGTATGAACGCTTTGAACACCATTGTTGATAATGATATAGAAAGTTCTAAGCTTGGGGAAGCTGGTTTTCATGATATTTTTAGTCCCCCAAGCATTGAGGAGAAAATTTTCTTTGATGATACTTTGCCTCCTATTTATGATGATTATAATGATAGTGGTCTCTTGGTGCCACCTATTATGGAGAGTAAATTTTGTTGTGATTATACTATGCCTCCTACACTTGATGAGAATAATAATGATAGCTACTTTGTTGAATTTGCTCCCACTACAACTAATAAAATTAACTATGCCTATGTGGAGAGTAATTATTTTATGCATGAGACTCATGATAAGAATGCTTTATGTGATAGTTATATTGTTGAGTTTGCTCATGATACCACTGGATATTATTATGAGAGAGGAAAATATGGTTGTAGAAATTTTCATGTTACTAAAATGCCTCTCTACGTGCTGAAATTTTTGAAGCTACACTTGTTTTATCTTCCTATGCTTGTTACTTTGCTCTTCATGAACTTGTTTATTTACAAGATTCTTATGCATAGGAAGCATTTTAGGCTTAAATGTGTTTTTAATTTGCCTCTTGATGCTCTCTTTTGCTTCACATACTATCTCTTGCGAGTGCATCATTAAAACTGCTGAGCCCATCTTAATGGCTATAAAGAAAAGAACTTCTTGGGAGATAACCCATGTGTTATTTTGCTACAGTACTTTGTTTTATATTTGTGTCTTGGAAGTTGTTTACTACTGTAGCAACCTCTCCTTATCTTAGTTTTGTGTTTTGTTGTGCCAAGTAAAGTCGTTGATAGAAAAGTAAGTACTAGATTTGGATTACTGCGCAGAAACAGATTTCTTTTCTGTCACGAATCTGGGTCTAATTCTCTGTAGGTAACTCAGAAAATTATGCCAATTTACGTGAGTGATACTCAGATATGTACGCAACTTTCATTCAATTTGAGAATTTTCGTTTGAGCAAGTCTGGTGGCCTAATAAAATCCATCTTTACGGACTGTTCTGTTTTGACAGATTCTGCCTTTTATTTCGCATTGCCTCTTTTGCTATGTTGGATGAATTTCTTTGATCCATTAATGTCCAGTAGCTTTATGCAACGTCCGGAAGTGTTAAGAATGATTGTGTCACCTCTGAACATGTTAATTTTTATTGTCCACTAACCCTCTAATGAGTTGTTTCGAGTTTGGTGTGGAGGAAGTTTTCAAGGGTCAAGAGAGGAGGATGATATACTACGATCAAGGAGAGTGAAAGCTCTAAGCTTGGGGATGCACCCGGTGGTTCACCCCTGCATATATCAAGAAGACTCAAGCGTCTAAGCTTGGGGATGCCCAAGGCATCCCCTTCTTCATCGACAACATTATCAGGTTCCTCCCCTAAAACTATATTTTTATTCCATCACATCTTATGTGCTTTTTCTTGGAGCGTCGGTTTGTTTTTGTTTTTGTTTTTGTTTGAATAAATGCTTGTGTGGGAGAGAGACACGCTCCGCTGGTTCATATGAACACATGTGTTCTTAGCTCATAATATTCATGGCGAAGTTTCCTCTTCGTTAAATTGTTATATGGTTGGAATTGGAAAATGATACATGTAGTAATTGCTATAAATGTCTTGGGTAATGTGATACTTGGCAATTGTTGTGCTCATGTTTAAGCTCTTGCATCATATACTTTGCACCTATTAGTGAAGAATACATAGAGCATGCTAAAATTTGGTTTGCATAATTGGTCTCTTTAAGGTCTAGATAATTTCTAGTAAGGTGTTTGAACAACAAGGAAGACGATGTATAGTCTTATAATGCTTGTAATATGTCTTTTATGTGAGTTTTGCTGTACTAGTTCATCCTTGTGTTTGCTTCAAACAACCTTGCTAGCCTAATCCTTGTATCGAGAGGGAATACTTCTCATGCATCCAAATCCTTGAGCCAAACAACACTATGCCATTTGTGTCCACCATACCTACCTACTACATGGTATTTCCTGCCATTCCAAAGTAAATTGCTTGAGTGCTACCTTTAAACAATTCAAAATTTATTACCTCTTATTTGTGTCAATGTTTTATAGCTCATGAGGAAGTATGTGGTGTCTATCTTTCAACCTTGTTGGGCAACTTTCACCAATGGACTAGTGGCTTCATCCGCTTATCCAATAATTTTGCAAAAAGAGCTGGCAATAGGATTTCCAGTCCCAAATTAATTAACAAAAATAGACACTCCTCCATGGTATGTGATTGTTGGACGGCACCCGAAGGATTCGGTTAGCCATGGCTTGTGTAAGCAAAGGTTGGGAGGAGTGTCAGCATAATAAAACTAAAATAAAAAGGTACTCCTTCATGGTATGAGATTGTTGGCAGGCACCCGAGGATTCGGTTAGCCATGGTTTGTGAATGAAAGGTTGGAAGGAGTGCCACCCAAAAATAAAATAAAATGGGAGCAGCTCTTTGAAGGTTTGTCTGGCAGGGGGGTTAGAGTACCCGCTACCATTCGTTGACAACAACATACACCTCTCAAAACTTTACTTTTATGCTCTCTTTATGTTTTCAAAATCAAAGCTCTAGCACAAATATAGCAATCGATGCTTTCCTCTTTGAAGGACCATTCTTTTACTTTTATTGTTGAGTCAGTTCACCTATTTCTCTCCACCTCAAGAAGCAAACACTTGTGTGAACTGTGCATTGATTCTTACATATTTGCATATTGCATTTGTTATATTGCTTTGCATTGACAATTATCCATGAGATATACATGTTATAAGTTGAAAGCAACCGCTGAAACTTAATCTTCTTTTGTGTTGCTTCAATACCTTTACTTTGAATTATTGCTTTATGAGTTAACTCTTATGCAAGACTTATTGATGCTTGTCTTGAAGTGCTATTCATGAAAAGTCTTTGCTTTATGATTCAGCTTGTTTACTCATGTCATACACATTGTTTTGATCGCTGCATTCACTACATATGCTTTACAAATAGTATGATCAAGATTATGATGGCATGTCACTCCGGAAATTATCCTTGTTATCGTTTTACCCGCTCGGGACGAGCGAAACTAAGCTAGGGATGCCGATACGTCTCCAACGTATCGATAATTTCTTGTGTTCCATGCCACATTATTGATGTTATCTACATGTTTTATGCACACTTTATGTCATATTCGTGCATTTTCTGGAACTAACCTATTAACAAGATGCCGAAGTGCCAGTTCTTGTTTTCTGCTGTTTTTGGTTTCAGAAATCCTAGTAACGAAATATTCTCGGAATCGGACGAAATCAACGCCAAACTTCCTATTTTACCCGGAAGCCTCCAGAACACTCGAGAGCTGCCAGAGATGGGCCAGGGGGGCCCCACACCACACCTGGGCGCGGGCCAGTCCCTGGCCGCGCCACCTGGTGGTGAGGGCACCCTGGTGACCCCCTGCGCCGCCTCTTCGCCTATAAGAAGCCCCCGGATCGGAAAACCCGATACCAATTGACGAAACCCACGAAAACCTTCCGGAGCCGCCGCCATCGCGAAGCCAAGATCCGGGGACAGGATCTCTGTTCCGGCACCCTGCCGGAGCGGGGAAGTGCCCCGGAAGGCTTCTCCATCGACACCGCTGCCATCTCCACCGCCATCTTCATCACCGCTGATGCTCCCATGAGGAGGGAGTAGTTCTCCATCGAGGCTCGGGGCTGTACCGGTAGCTATGTGGTTCATCTCTCTTCCATGTACTTCAATACAATGATCTCATTGAGATTCATATGAGTTTGTATCACAATCTATCTATGTGCTACTCTAGTGATGTGTTATTAAAGTAGTTTTATTCCTCCTACACGTGTGTAAAGGTGACAGTGCGTGCACCGTGTTAGTACTTGGTTTATGCTATGATCATGATCTCTTGGAGATTGCGAAGTTAACTATTGCTATGATAATATTGATGTGATCTATTCCTCCTACATATGCATGAAGGTGACGAGTGTGCATGCTATGCTAGTACTTGGTTTAGTCCGTTGATCTATCTTACACTAAAGGTTACTAAAACATGAGCATTATTGTGGAGCTTGTTAACTCCGGCATTGAGGGTTCGTGTAATCCTACGCAATGTGTTCATCATCCAACAAAAGTGTAGAGTATGCATTTATCTATTATGTTATGTGATCAATGTTGAGAGTGTCCACTAGTGAAAGTGTAATCCTAGGCCTTGTTCCTAAATACTGCTGAGTTACTACTGCTTGTTTACTTGTTTCTATGCGTTACTACTGTCTGCAATACTACCACCATCAACTACACGCCGACAAGCTATTTTCTCGGCACCGTTGCTACTGCTCATATATATTCATACCACCTGTATTTCACTATCTCTTCGCCGAACTAGTGCACCTATTAGGTGTGTTGGGGACACAAGAGACTTCTTGCTTTGTGGTTGCGGGGTTGCATGAGAGGGATATCTTTGACCTCTTCCTCCACGAGTTCGATAAACCTTGGGTATCCACTTAAGGGAAACTTGCTGCTGTTCTACAAACCTCTGCACTTGGAGGCCCAACACTGTCTACAGGAAAGGAGGGGGAACGTAGACATCAGTGCCTATGTCGTTATTTTCTTGAAGACACCGCCTTGATGTCCATGGCTTCTTGTGGGAGTATTGGCGGTTGTTTAGTTTAGCTTCACCAGCGACGTCCAAGGAAGCTAGGGCGGTGACCCTAGACGGTGGAGGAAGCTAGGGCGATGACCTCGAAAAGCATTGCGGTGATGCTCCTTCGTGGCAGGGTTGTCGCCTAGCATCGCAGGGTTGGCGAACCAGCACCACGAGGGTGGTTGGTCCGTTGTCATGGTTCTCCTTTTGTTCTCTCTATTTTCCATTCGTTTCTTTACGTAATTTCGCCCGGACGGACATTTGTGTAAGTTTTCCTATGTTGATCAATAAGCCAGCATTTGCTGGATCTTTCAAGAAAAAACGAGCAATTCTAAGGGTTTGGGTAGCTCACAATTGCTTAGCAAAATTTTCATTTTGCGGGAAGACCCATTACATTTGAATTGGTTTAGAACTTTAGATATCAGACTTTGGTGAGTATTACCCTTCAAATGTCTACCCCCACTTGATGGGGTCTGGCTGATTTGGATGTAGTTGGACCCCTCCATCCTAAACGGTTTCAAGTTCACTAGAGACAAAAATGTTACTTCGTATTAACCCTATCCCCATATGTTTCTTTGAAATGAAAATTCTTCTAGCATGATAAATTGTGGCGTCTTAAGTGCAAGAGATATATCCGTTCATTTTAATCCCATTGCACGCAAAGCTTTTCCCTACAAAAATAATTGATGGTGCGCGTGATAAATGCTATGAACATAATTCCATTATGAAAAATGTATGAAAAGTTATTTTTTATATATAATGGGCGCTTTATTACTCATAAAAAGCAACTGATCTCTGCATAGCTAAGATGCACACAGCCATTCAAAGAGTCTCATCATTCTGGAGTGCTATAAAAGGCGAATTACATATCAGGCACGAGCAAATGTAAAACACCAAAGGTCAAGGGGGAGGCCTAATCCGTAGATTATGCTGTCACTTATGTAGGAAAAAAGTATCTCTCGCTGTGTCCTCCAACCGTGTACATACCTCCGTAAACAGGTTGCGTTTCTCCACCTTCTGCAGCGCGGACCACGAACGGAGAGTAGCGGTACATCTGTAGATAACTTTTAAGAGAGAACAATTCTTATTATTAAAAACTTTGTCATTTCTACACAGTCATAGCGACCATATAATAGCAAGCGCCCTCACCCTAATAAACGTTCCAGATCTGTGACCACATTATGACAAATGTATGAAAAGTTATAGAAACGTGCTTTTAATAATATTGAATTAGCATATTCTTAGGACTTAGGGGGTGATTCTTAAGTGTAGCTTAGCTTTCTCATTTGGTGGCGATGACTCCACAAAAAACGAACATCAAGTGACCGATTTGTTGTGATTCCGTGGCGTTATCTCTTGTTCTTATCTAACAAAAACGCCCTAAAAAGTACATGCTTATTCTTATACTGCTACATCCGCAGAAGATAGAAGAAGCATATAGTACTCGTCTCCGTTTCTGTATCTTTTTGGCTTTTGACTAGATTTAGTTTGCGGTCCAACGGAGTAGGTTAATGATGTTGTAATCGTCCCGTCATTGTCTTCACATGATAACTAACTAACTAAGGATGTAAATCACTCTGGAGACAGAAGAATCATGTCACCTTTTGTCAATAAAAAGGCCACGATCAATTAGGATCGGAGTAGCTAGCTACTAGCAAGTTGTGGCTGAAATATTTTTATATGTTTTTGATGATACCTTCGATGACATCAATAGAGCTTTCTAACAAGCGAGGGGGTCATGATTACATACCGGTGTGGGCTCACCATTTTGTGAAGATATTTACGCACAATCGTTGTGATGCACCATTGCAACAAGAACAAGTAAAAATCGACCGTGTAAAGGTTGTTTCACATATGGGAGTCAAATACGAGTTTATTCCATTTTTACCTAGTGCATTTGCAACATAAATTACTTAATTTAAAAATTCTTCCTCCCTTGTACCCCAAAGTTGTCCTAAAATTTACCACATTTAGTATTCGCTCTCATTTCCATGAAGACATGACAAAAAAAAAATCAGGTTGTGATGGTGGCAAGGCAATGCAAAGCACCATACCGGTTCAATGCCACTAAGCTGTTGGCTAAGGGCGTCTCTAGCAGGTTGCCTCAAATGGAACGAGACAGTGGACATGACCCAACAACGCACACTAAAGGGACCAAGCGCTACAGACATGCCCGCCTCGACCCATTTTGAGCCCAACTTTAGGCTGGATTTGTGGTCTTGCAGACAACGTCGCGTCCACACATGTCCTCCGCTTTTCCTCCTGCACCCTCCTGTCAGAGTCTCTCTCTCATACAAAATCCGTCGGCGCGGATACCCAAGCCCTTGTGAGCGATGGAGGATGTGCATCCCACCACCGCATACACCCCCGCCGCACTGCTCCTGCTCAAGCCGAAGAAAGATCTCACGTTGGCACAACAAGTTCTTGAGACTAAGAAGCGTGCGTGAGCTGGAGAGACAAGGCCAAGGTCTAGGTGTTCGAGGCCGAAGCTGCCGCTGCCCAGGTTGCCAAAGTCTAGTACGATGCAGCTCAATAGGCCTGCGCTGCTCACCGCCGCCCTAAAGAAAGAGGAACAAATGAATAACTTTCTTGAGGTAAATAAACGGCCCTTGAGGTAAAAGAAAGGAAGCTTAAAACTGGCAAGACCAATCTCTGGTCAAGAGCCAAGGAAATTGAGAAAGCAAAAGGAAGTAGAGGTCATGTTGCTTGCCGAGGAGAACCTGATCATGATGGCTAACTTGAGCATCCTAGAACCGGTTACAAGGGCTTGGTTAGGGAAGCAGCAAAAGATGATCCAAAGAACACGATGCATGAGCTCCCATGCATTTTTATCTTTGTGTGTCTGTACATAAACTCTGTCATTTGAGATCCTTTCGGTACTTTGGTATTTGGCAGTTAGAGTGGATACTTAGTGGTAATTTATTACTCCGTAGATTTTATGTTCAATTTATTTGATGTTATTTTCATTCGTATGTGCAATTTAAGAGAAATAGGATTTTATTTTTTTGAAAACAAGGGGTGTCTTGGAGTGCATTGCCACCCAACTGACCAGGGAAGGACATGGATCTTAGGACGTGTCAGTCTCAGGCAGACACTTTTGTTGTCTGATAAGGGGTAACTGTTAGAGATAGAGTAGATCACGGACGTATGTGTCCGGGTCGTGTGCGTTTCCTCCCCTTCTCTCCTGATGTATCTATCTCCTATATAAGTAAAGCATATGCAAGGGGATCGGGTATCCGAGTAGAACCCTCCTACCTGATCGTTTACATGGTATCAGGCCGGCTCTTCTGCCGACGAAACTGATCGCCTCAAAACCCTAAACACCATCCCCGCCGCCGCCACCCGAGCTGACCACGCCGCGATCCCATGGCCTCGTCGTCCACCGTTCCGCTCGCCCACCTCGGTCAGCCTCTCTCCGACAAGCTCACCCGCGCAAACTACTCGGGATGGCGCGCCCAGATCTTACCACCCATACGCAGAGCTCGCCTCTACGGACTGCTCGACGGATCCGACGCTGCTCCGCCGGAGTTGCTGACTCTCGAAAATCCAGAGAGGGATCAGCCCTCCAAGACATCTCCCAACCCGGCCTATGATTCCTGGATCTCTCGGGACCAGCTGGTGCTTGGGTATCTCCTTCAGTCAATCGGCCCGGAAGTTTTGCCTCATGTGCAAAGGATTGAGACCGCCGCCGGTGTCTGGCGTGCGGTTGAGGAGATGTTCGCCTCTCAATGTCAAACCAAGGTCACGAACCTTCGGATCCAGTTGGCGAATACAAGGAAACTTCAGATGACCACAGATGCGTTTCTCACCAAGATGCAAAGCATAGTTGATGAACTGGCGGCCGCCAGCGAGATTATTAGCTCTAAGGAGCATGTTTCCTTCATCCTCGCTGGTCTTGGTGTGCCTTACAATGCTCTGGTTGCTGCACTCGGCGTCGTTCCCACGCCACCATCGCTCTCCTCCCTGTACGCCCAGCTCCGTGCGTATGATGAGCATCAGGACATGCTCGGCGCTGGCTCTGAGATGGTCTTCGAGACATCTGCCAATGCTGCTCAGCGCCAAGGCCGTGGGAGGAACAACTACTACTCCAACCGGCCCCGCAACGATCGTGGTGATGGCTCTAATCGCCGTGACCGGCGTGACGATCGCCGTGATGACCGCCCGCCTCGCCGAGATGATCGTCGCGAAGGACGTGGTGGCGGACGTGCTCCTGCTGGGGGGGGGGGGCCGAGGACGTGGCCGGCGTCGCACTACCCCCTGGGTGGACGTGATGTGTCAAATATGCAACAAAGAAGGTCACCCTGCCCGTGATTGTTGGTGGAGGTTCCAGGATGATGATGACACAGATGATAAGGAGGCCCATGTTGCTTCATATGGTATTGATACAAATTGGTACCAGGATAGTGGCGCCACACATCACATCACTGGAGAACTCAACAATTTATCTGTTCGTGACAAGTACTGCGGCAACGACAGAGTCAACACTGCAGGAGGTAATGGTATGGTTATTTCACATGTTGATCATTCAATTGTTCATACCCCTGCGCAAAAATTCCTTCTTAACAATGTCTTACATGTCCCACATGCATCTAAAAACTTGCTCTCCGTTCATCGATTTACTCTTGACAATCATGTGTTTATTGAATTCCATCCTTTTTTCTTCTTGATTAAGGATCAGGTCACAAAGAGAGTAATTCATAGAGGGCGTTGTGTTGGGGGGCTTTATCCACTCATATCTTCGTTGATGTCTACGTCCCAGTCTCCCAAGCATGCCTTCGTTGCTGCCAAGCCCTCACAAGCAAGGTGGCATAGTCGCCTAGGTCATCCAAATTTAGCCATTGTTAGACAAATTTTTAGCAAGAATAAACTTCCTTTTGTTAGAGATTTGAGTTTAGAGTCTGTCTGTGATTCGTGTCAGCAAGCTAAGAGTCATCAACTCCCATATCCTATCTCTACTAGTGTTTCTACGGCCCCTCTTCAGTTGATTTTTTCTGATGTATGGGGATTTGCACCTACTTCTGTGGGACGTCATGACTATTATGTAAGCTTTATCGATGATTATAACAAGTTTACCTGGATTTATTTGCTTAAGAAAAAGTCTGATGCTTACTCTGCCTTTATCAATTTTCAAAAGCTTGTTGAGCGGCAACTTGATACTAAAATCCTCACAGTTCAGTCCGATTGGGGTGGAGAGTATGAAAAATTACACTCTTACTTTCAGTCTCAAGGAATCTCCCATCATGTCACTTGCCCACATGCTCACCAGCAGAATGGCTCTGCTGAGAGAAAGCATCGCCACATTGTTGAAGTAGGCCTAGCACTCCTAGCTCATGCCCATATGCCTCTGAAATTCTGGATTAAGCATTTCTTACTGCAACCTATCTCATTAATATGCTCCCTACCACCGTCATCAATAATGATACACCAGTTCATCGCCTCTTAGGTACCCAACAAGATTATAAGTCCCTTCGTGTGTTTGGGTGTGCGTGTTGGCCCAACTTACGCCCTTACAATAAGCGCAAACTTGCTTTTCGCTCCAAACAATGTGTCTTCCTTGGCTATAGTCCTCGCCACAAAGGAGTCAAGTGTCTCGATGTTGCCACTGGTAGGGTCTATATCTCCAGAGATGTTGTCTTTGATGAGGCTGTCTTTCCCTTTCAACATCTCCATCCAAATGCTGGTGCTTTACTCCGCCAAGAAATCCTGTTACTTGATCCTTCATTACACTCTTTTGCCCGTGGGAATGAACATTTGGATGATTTACATGCTGAAAATTCTCATACCACTAATCTTGTTCCAAGTGTTCCTTTGGTTGTTCCCCAGGGTACTGCATGACATTTGCCGCCCATTGCCGAAAATTTGACTGAAAATTCAGCTTCTACCAGCCAAAACAGCTCACATGAAGTTACAGCACAAGATGCCAGCAGCTCTGGACACGAGGGTGATTCTCTGACGCAATCTGCCTCGGGATCGGCCGAATCCTCCTTGGATCGCGCGCCCTCGCGTGCGTCTGCCGCCCCCTCTGCCGCTCGCTCTGCGTCACCGCAGCGGTCCCCCGCCTCGCATGCACGCGGATCTCCTGCGCCGAGTCCGCGGCCCAGCGCGTCATCCTCGCCTGCCACACCGGGGGTCACAGGATCCTCTGCGTCGCCCGGGTCCTCTGCCTCTGATCGTGCTCCGACAGGTAGCAGCAGCTCAGTGGCTGGATCGGCTGTGCAGCCTCAGCCTGCACCCCCTCCTGTGCCGACCCGCGTCTCCATAGCATCCGCAAGCCTAAACAGTATACAGACGGCACTGTTCGATGGGGTCTGTCAACCATTTCTGATGAACCTGTGAATTTGCAAGGTGCCTTACAAGATCCGAATTGGTCTGCAGCTATGCATGATGAATACACTGCTCTTGTCAAGAACAAAACGTGGCACTTAGTTCCACCTCATCACGGCAAAAATATCATCGATTGTCGCTGGATATACAAAATTAAGCGCAAGGCTGATGGCTCCATTGATCGCTACAAAGCTCGTCTCGTTGCAAAAGGCTTCAAACAACGCTATGGCATTGACTATGAGGATACCTTCAGTCCAGTTGTGAAGATTGCCACTGTTCGTCTTGTTTTATCCATTGCTGTTTCTCGGGGATGGAGTTTGCGAGTTAGACGTCAAGAACGCGTTTCTCCATGGCGTTCTGGAAGAGGAGGTTTACATGCGCCAACCACCTGGCTATGAAGATAAACAACATCAGAACTATGTCTGTAAGTTGGACAAGGCTATCTATGGGTTGAAGCAAGCTCCTCGTGCATGGTACTCTCGGTTAAGCTCCCAGTTGGTTCGATATGGTTTTTCTGCTTCCAAATCTGATACATCCTTGTTCATCTATCGCAAGTTTAATATGACCATGTTCATGCTTATCTATGTTGATGACATCTTTGTGGTTAGCTCTTCACAAGAGGCTACCAATGCTATGCTTAATGTCCTTGGTAAGGAGTTTGCTCTCAAGGATCTTGGTGATCTCCACTATTTTTTGGGACTTGAAGTTCACAAAGTCTCTGACGGGCTCATCTTGAATCAGGACAAATATGCTCGTGATGTTCTTGCCCGTGTTGGGATGACTCACTGTTCTGGCATGTCTACACCTTTGTCCTCTTCTGAGAAAATCACTTCAAGGGAGGGAGAACTCCTAGGTCCAGACGATAGCACCAACTACAGAAGTATGGTGGGTGCGTTGCAGTATCTTACTCTCACAAGACCTGACATTTCCTATGCAGTCAACAAAGTGTGCCAATATCTACATGCCCCTACTACTATTCACTACTCTGCGGCGAAGAGAATTCTTCGTTACATCAAGCATACCTTGTGTTTTGGATTGACATTTCTTCATTCAAAGTCCACATTGGTCAGTGCCTTTTCTGATGCAGACTGGGCTGGATGTGTAGATGATAGAAGGTCAACATGAGGCTTTGCTGTATTCTTTGGACCAAATCTTATTTCCTGGAGTGCTAAGAAGCAAGCAATAGTCTCCAGGTCGAGTACAAAAGCAGAATACAAATCTGTTGCCAATGCCACAGCCGAGGTCATATGGGTGCAGTCTCTTCTCCAAGAACTTGGCATTAAGTCAAGACAACCTCCATGTCTGTGGTGTGATAATTTGGGAGCAACATATTTGTCAGTCAATCCAGTGTTCCATGCTAGAGCCAAACACATTGAGATTGACTTTCATTTTATCAGAGAGCGAGTGCTGAAGAGACAACTGGAGATACGGTTTATTCCTTCAAAGAATCAAGTAGCTGATGGGTTTACAAAACCACTACCTGTAAAAAGCTTTGATGAATTTAGATTTAATCTCAACTTGAGAAAGTTGTGATTAAGGGAGGGTGTTAGAGATAGAGTAGATCACGGACGTATGTGTCCGGGTCGTGTGCGTTTCCTCCCCTTCTCCCCTGATGTATCTATCTCCTATATAAGTAAAGCATATGCAAGGGGCTCAGGTATCCGAGTAGAACCCTCCTACCTGATCGTTTACAGTAACCTGTTCGACATACCCTAGACCAGAGCCTCCTTCCCATGTGTAGTCCACTAACCTAATGTGGGCCCTGTTAAATATTACTTTAGGGGGGGTTAGTTGTCTAACATTGAAATAACTATTAATTATATTTTGCAATGGATCTTATCATGTCAATTTGATTTTGTTGATGATTGTCATTCTTCCTTTATAGATGGTCAAATGTAGAATTTTCTGATGATTACAGATTCTAAAAGCATTTACATGCGACTCTTTTGGTAATATCTATGTAGATTCAAACAATGATAGCTAAACAAAGGTCAACCAATAATTTTTCCTCGAATGGGAACTTGCTTGGCCCATGCTTTCACTACAGATTAAGCACCTGATTCGAGATGGCGAAAATTGCACAATTCTCAAAAGGATCTTACGACCTCGACTATTCACTTGGTTGCTAGTGCCGTTAACATCAACATGGAACCAGCGGCATAGATGACCACATAACACACAACCAGGAAAACATTCTTTCATATCCCCATCGAGGGATTGATTCCCACAGGCGTGCCTATTAGAGACAAGAGTTCAATGGTATGCCACTCGCAATAGAGGAATCTCACAAAGGAATCATATTAGGCCATCTCCAATGGCACAATCCAAACGTTCTACCGCGTTCAAACCGGTTTGAGCGGACAAGAGGACCGGGCGACCGGGCGTGCACGCTCCAGCGGCGCCGATCTAAACAGACAAACTCACCTGACGCGACACATCGGTTCACTAAATTTAGGAGACGGATGCATGCTCGGAGGTGCCGCTGACAAAAGCGTGTACCTCCGCGTGTACCGCGTGTTAGAGATATATTCTGTGTAGTATAAACGGATAGTCTAGGATAGAGATAGGACTCTCGTGTCTTGCCTTGCATTTCAAGATGATTCCTATACGTCTATATATACTCGCCCATGAGGCTCAATAATACATTCAACACATTACGTCAAACCTCTCTCTATCGTTCAACATGGTATCAGAGCGGCGCCGATCCTAACCTAGCCGACGCCCAAGCTTCCGTGCCGCGCCGCCCCCGGGGAGGTCGATCTCCATGATCTACTCCGGGGGCCACGCAATCCGTATGAGGGTTCGTCCGTCGATCCGTTGATCCGCTGCCCTCGAGTTTTTTTTTCCAATCCGTAGATTGGTTTTCTTTTTGTTCCGCCGGTCGCTCGACTGACATTTTCTTTTTTGGTTTACCGATCATAGATCAGATTGAGTCACCCATCGTTGTCGTCAACTTGCGCCTCTACTCCGACAACGGCATCGACCTGCGCCGGCCATCAACCGCACGGCACAGCCGCACGCGCCGCACACGGGGCGCCCCTACGTGCATCGCAGAAGGCTGTTCTTGCTCGCGCGGTCTCCATCGCCGGTCCGTCTTTGTCGCCATCGACCGGGACTACATCGACAACGCCGCCATCGACTCCGATTTGCACGTCATCCATGCTATGGCGCGTACAGCGCTGCCATCGGTCTGATCAACCGATCGCGCGCACGTCTCCGCCAAGCACGTCCCCGAGCACGCGCCTACCACCGATCGAGCTACGGACTGCCGCTGCGTCGCCCTTCAGGCTGCAGCGCCACCGCCTTTGGTCCAAGCCACTAGCCTCCGATGCGCCTTCCAGGCGTTACGTCGCTGGTGGCCTCCCGCCGCTGCACCGACTCGCGCCGTGCAACTACGCCGGCCCCTCGGACCGTGACGTCACCGAACGCAGTCTACTTCGTCGTCCCCCGCGCACCGATGTTCCAGGCTACTACCGCGCAGCCCCATCGGCGCAGGTCTCCACCGTCAGCACAAGGTCTACGTCAAGCCACCGGGTTCTTCCTCGCCTACTTCGAGTACCGCCGCCGCACCTCCACAGGTAACCTGCATGACCACTTCTGGTCGTTGCAGGCCTCGCCGACTACCTCTACAGTCTAGGCATCCAGCATGACCACTTCTGGTCGTTGCAGGCCTCGCCGACTACCTCTACAGTCTAGGCATCCAACATCGTCTCGTCCCCGACTACTTCGTCTACTTCGACAACCGCGGAATGCATCGGCACCTCTCCCTCTTCGCCGCTCTGCGTCTCGCCACTACTCTGGAGGCCTCCTCTGTTGGTCCCCTGACACTGGCGCATGGTCCATGATGGTCCCTGCCCTTGCACGCCCGGTATTGGCAACACCGGCTCGTGCCTTCGTCCCCGACGCGTCCCCGGGCCTGGCAAGCTCGGATCGACGCCTCGTCTTCATCGACTTCGTCTTTGCGTACTCGGTTCTGGCAAAACTGGAGTATGCCTTCGTCCCGACGTGCGCCTAGTTCTGGAAAAACTAGGGCAGCACCTCATCTTCGATGGCTCCGACTGCACCGACCTCGGCATCGACACCCTCTTTGATGACTACCTCGATGCGTCTATGTCACTCTCCTCGCGCCCTATGCGCTTGCGGCTTCATGTGCGGCTACATCGACACCGGCACCCGGCCACGACATCGACCACGGCAATCCCTCGTGCGGCTCCCTCAACCAAGGTTGCAGCACCCACGCTCTCGGCTACCTCGAGATCGGCACAAAGGAGTATCACCTCGCATGTGCACCTCGGCTTCTTCTACAGTCCAAGCATCCGCGACGCGACATCGTCCACGACGCTCCCGCTACGACTGCGGGGGAGTGTCAGCCTTCTGGGGTCCACTTCGGTTTATCTCCAGTCTGACCGTTCACGTCGTTCATGTTGTTCACGATGCTCCCGCTACGACTGCGGGGGAGTGTTAGAGATATATTCTGTGTACGTATAAACGGATAGTCTAGGATAGAGATAGGACTCTCGTGTCTTGTCTTGCACTCCAAGATGATCCCTGTACGCCTATATATACTCGCCCATGAGGCTCAATAATACATCCAACACATTACGCCAAACCCCTCTCTATCGTTCAACACCACGGGCCTACATGAAAGCAGCCCAACAGCAGAAGGCTGACCGGCGGCAGCATCCATGGCCATCAAAACCATCGTTGAACACTGTGACGCCGCCTCAACTCCTGTACTGGCATTGATTCCGATGCTGTTGGACCTGCACGGGCATTGATGACTAGGGCTTCTAATAGAGGCCGTGCGCCCGTCTCTCTCGTCCACTCCCTGGCTAACGCCATCGCCAGAAACCAGCAAACCACCACCGCCATCGATGAAAATGCCGGGCTGGCTAAAGAAGATGGCGAGCGACCACGAGGTAGGCTCATCGTCTGTTGTGGATATACTTCATGGGTATGCCAATGACGTAGAACAACTCCGGCACCGTTGCCCTTATAGTGAATTATAGCAGCATGTAGGATTTTGCCACCGTTGCGAGATCTGAAGCTGGGTAACTCGTGCGACCCCATCCCGGAGACTCCTCGCCATATGGCTCCCTCCAACCCCCCATCCGTGAGGATCCCCTCACCGTAGTACAGTCGAATACACAACGACAATTAACACCCACTATAGGCCCAGCGCGTCAGGAGGCCGGATCCGAACGGGATCCACATTCGTAGGCATCGGTGACCCCGTCGTCGGGCGCGTCCCCATCGTTCCCATTGACAAGTACTGGATTCTGGCTAAGGAGAACATCGCCCACTGCTCTGTCATACCCTTTGAAGAAATTCACATCTTCATCGGTGAAACTAGCGATTCTGCTAGGTTCGCCGGATCAAGCCCCGCAAAGACCGACATTGAGCCGGATACGTCTGCGAAAGATCGATATGGGCAGGACCCGCCTTTGGCTTGATCCCTTGTGGCAAACATGACAGTGGAAGACCAATGCAGGTCTGATGGCGTGTAACTCACACGTTCGTTGGGAACCCCAAGAGAAAGGTATGATGCGCACAGCAGCAAGTTTTCCCTCAGAAAGAAACCAAGGTTTATCGAACCAGGAGGAGCCAAGAAGCACGTGGAAGGTTGATGGCGGCGGGATGTAGTGCGGCGCAACACCGAGGATTCCGGCGCCAACGTGGAACCTGCACAACACAACCAAAGTACTTTGCCCCAACGAAACGAGTGAGGTTGTCAATCTCACCGGCTTGTCGTAACAAAGGGTTAACCGTATTGTGTGGAAGATGATTGTTTGCAAGAAAACAAGTAAAGAACAAGTATTGCAGCAGATTTGTATTTCGAGTATAAAAGAATGGACCGGGGTCCACAGTTCACTAGAGGTGTCTCTCCCATAAGATAAAAGCATGTTGGGTGAACAAATTACGGTCGGGCAATTGACAAATAGAGAGGGCATAACAATGCACATACATGTCATGATAAATATAGTGAGATTTAATTGGGCATTACGACAAAGTACATAGACCGCCATCCAACTCGCATCTATGCCTAAAAAGTCCACCTTCGAGGTTATCATCCGAACCCCTTCCAGTATTAAGTTGCAAAGCAACGAGACAATTGCATTAAGTATGGTGCGTAATGTAATCAACAACTACATCCTTAGACATAGCATCAATGTTTTATCCCTAGTGGCAACAAGCACAACACAACCTTAGAACTTTTCGTCATCGTCCCGGTATCAATGGAGGCATGAACCCACTATCGAGCATAAATACTCCCTCTTGGAGTTAAGAGCAAAAACTTGGCCAGAGCCTCTACTAATAACGGAGAGCATGCAAGATCATAAACAACACATAGGTAATAACTTGATAATTAACATAGCATAGTATTCTCTATCCATCGGATCCCGACAAACAAAACATATAGTATTACAAATAGATGATCTTGATCATGTTAGGCAGCTCACAAGATCCAACAATGAAGCACAATGAGGAGAAGACAACCATCTAGCTACCGCTATGGACCCATAGTCCGGGGGTGAACTACTCACTCATCACTCCGGAGGCGACCATGGCGGTGAAGAGTCCTCCGGGAGATGAATCCCCTCTCCGGCAGGGTGCCGGAGGAGATCTCCGAGAATCCCCCGAGATGGGATTGGCGGCGGCGTCTCCGGAAGGTTTTCCGTATCGTGGCTCTCGATGCTGGGGTTTTCGCGACGGAGGCTTTAAGTAGGCGGAAGGGCAACGTGGGGGGCCACACGAGGGCCCCACACCACAGGCTGGCGCGGGCAGGGGCCAGGCCGCGCCGCCCTATGGTGTCGGTGCCTCGTGGCCCCACTTCGACTCCTCTTCGGTCTTCTGGAAGCTTCGTGGCAAAATAGGACCCTGGGCGTTGATTTCGTCCAATTCCGAGAATATTTCGTTACTAGGATTTCCGAAACCAAAAACAGCGAAAACAAGAATCGGCTCTTCGGCATCTTGTTAATAGGTTAGTTCCGGAAAATGCACGAATATGACATAAAGTGTGCATAAAACATGTAGATATCATCAATAATGTGGCATGGAACATAAGAAATTATCGATACGTCGGAGACGTATCGGCATCCCCAAGCTTAGTTACGCTCGTCCCGAGCGGGTAAAACGATAACAAAGATAATTTCTGAAGTGACATGCCATCATAACCTTGATCATACTATTTGTAAACATATGTAATGAATGCAGCGATCAAAACAATGGTAATGACATGAGTAAACAAGTGAATCATAAAGCAAAGACTTTTCATGAATAGTACTTAAAGACAAGCATCAATAAGTCTTGCATAAGAGTTAACTCATAAAGCAATAAATCAAAGTAAAGGTATTGAAGCAACACAAAGGAAGATTAAGTTTCAGCGGTTGCTTTCAACTTATAACATGTATATCTCATGGATAATTGTCAACATAGAGTAATATAACAAGTGCAATATGCAAGTATGTAGGAATCAATGCACAGTTCACACAAGTGTTTGCTTCTTGAGGTGGAGAGAGATAGGTGAACTGACTCAACATAAAAGTAAAGAGAATGGTCCTTCAAAGAGGAAAGCATCGATTGCTATAGTTGTGCTAGAGCTTTTATTTTGAAAACATGAAACAATTTTGTCAACGGTAGTAATAAAGCATATGAGTTATGTAAATTATATCTTACAAGTTGCAAGTCTCATGCATAGTATACTAATAGTGCCCGCACCTTGTCCTAATTAGCTTGGACTACCGGATCATTGCAATACACATGTTTTAACCAAGTGTCACAATGGGGTACCTCCATGTCGCCTGTACAAAGGTCTAAGGAGAAAGCTCGCATTTTGGATTTCTCGCTTTTGATTATTCTCAACTTAGACATCCATACCGGGACAACATGGACAACGGATAATGAACTCCTCTTTAATGCATAAGCATGTGGCAACAATTATTATTCTCATATGAGATTGAGGATATATGTCCAAAGCTGAAACTTCCACCATGAATCATGGCTTTAGTTAGCGGCCCAATGTTCTTCTCTAACAATATGCATGCTCCAACCATCAAGGTGGTAGATCTCTCTTACTTCAGACAAGACGGACATGCATAGCAACTCACATGATATTCAACAAAGAATAGTTGATGGCGTCCCCAGAAGCATGGTTATCGCACAACAAGCAACTTAATAAGAGATAAAGTGCATAAGTACATATTCAATACCACAATAGTTTTTAAGCTATTTGTCCCATGAGCTATATATTGCTAAGGTGAATAATGGAATTTTAAAGGTAGCACTCAAGAAATTTACTTTGGAATGGCGGATAAATACCATGTAGTAGGTAGATATGGTGGACACAAATGGCATAGTGGTTGGCTCAAGGATTTTGGATGCATGAGAAGTATTCCCTCTCGATACAAGGTTTAGGCTAGCAAGGTTATTTGAAACAAACACAAGGATGAACGGTGCAGCAAAACTCACATAAAAGACATATTGTAAACATTATAAGACTCTGCACCGTCTTCCTTGTTGTTCAAAACTCAATACTAGATATTATCTAGACTTTAGAGAAACCAAATATGCAAACCAAATTAGCAAGCTCTAAGTGTTTCTTCATTAATGGGTGCAAAGTATATGATGCAAGAGCTTAAACATGAGCACAACAATTGCCAAGTATCAAATTATCCAAGACATTTTAGAGTTACTACATGTAGTATTTTCCAATTCCAACCATATAACAATTTAACGAAGAAGAAACTTCGCCATGAATACTATGAGTAGAGCCTAAGGACATACTTGTCCATATGCTACAGCGGAGCGTGTCTCTCTCCCATACGGTGAATGCTAGGATCCATTTTATTCAAACAAAACAAAAACAAAAACAAACCGACGCTCCAAGCAAAGTGCATAAGATGTGGCCGAATAAAAATATAGTTTCGGGGAGGAACCTGATAATGTTGTCGATGAAGAAGGGGATGCCTTGGGCATCCCCAAGCTTAGATGCTTGAGTCTTCTTACAATATGCAGGGGTGAACCACCGGGGCATCCCCAAGTTTAGAGCTTTCACTCTCCTTGATCATATTGTATCATACTCCTCTCTTGATCCTTGAAAACTTCCTCCACACCAAACTCGAAAGAACTCATTAGAGGGTTAGTGCACAATAAAAATTAACATGTTCGAGAGGTGACACAATCATTCTTAACACTTCGGACATTGCATAAAGTTACTTGGACATTAATGGATCAAAGAAATTCATCCAACATAGAAAAAGAGGCAATGCGAAATAAAAGGCAGAATCTGTCAAAATAGAACGATCCAGTAAAGATGGATTTTATTAGGGCACCAGACTTGCTCAAATGAAAATGCCCAAATTTAATGAAAGTTGCGTACATATCTGAGGATCACTCACGTAAATTGGCATAATTTTTTGAGTTACCTTCAGAGATTGCTACAGTAATCCAAATCTAGTATTCACTTTACTATCAAAGACTTTACTTGGCACAACAAAACATAAAACTAAGATAAGGAGAGGTTGCTACAGTAGTAAACAACTTCCAAGACTCAAATTCAAAAATAAAAATACTGTATTAAAAACATGGGTTGTCTCCCATAAGCGCTTTTCTTTAACGCCTTTCAGCTAGGCGCAGAAAGTGTATCTCAAGTGTTATCAAAGGGTGGTGCATCTACAGCGGGGTTTGGAGTTTTCTCAACCATGCATAGTATATTGGATACATAAGTTTCAGCGTCTCCCTTTTCATTAGTCTTGGGCTTGCTACTCTCATCGAACAAATTTTCAGGAACAAGCCAATCATAGTTATTTTCTAGTGCATCATTCATAGCTAGGAGTTTACATGGTATTGGTGCTTTGATCTCCCCACCATCATTAGCATTATCAGTATATTTCATTCTATACATATCCATTTTTTCAAGTGTTCTTTTAAAGTCGGTATAAAATCCAAACCTCTTATGCTTAATAAAAACTTTTCTAGCTTCTATAGCTATATCTTCAAATTCTCGCACTAAGACTTTTAGAACAAAATCTCTCTTCTCTCCCCGCTCCATATCAGAAAGTGTAAGAAACATGTGTTGTATCATGGGGTTGAGACTAATAAATCTAGCTTCCATCATGCGCACTGATACGTCTCCAACGTATCGATAATTTCTTGTGTTCCATGCCACATTATTGATGTTATCTACATGTTATATGCACACTTTATGTCATATTCGTGCATTTTCTGGAACTAACCTATTAACAAGATGCCGAAGTGCCGGTTCTGTTTTCTGCTGTTTTTGGTTTCGAAATCCTAGTAACGAAATATTCTCGAAATCGGACGAAATCAACGCCAAAGATCTTAGCATCCCGGAAACATCCAGAACACACGAGAGGGACCGGAGGGGGCACGGAGCCCACCACACCATACCCGGCGCGGCCTAGGGGGCCCGCGCCCCCTAGGGTTTGGCCAGCCCTTCAGCCCTCCAGAGCCGCCTCTTCGCCTATTTAAAGCCTCCGTCGCGAAAACCCTGAGGCGTTCGACGAAAACCACAAAAACCTTCCAGAGCCACCGCCATCGCGAAGCCAAGATCTGGGGGACAGGAGTCTCTGTTCCGGCACCCTGCCGGAGCGGGGAAGTGCCCCCGGAAGGCTTCTCCATCGACACCGCTGCCATCTCCACCGCCATCTTCATCACCGCTGCTGCTCCCATGAGGAGGGAGTAGTTCCCCATCGAGGCTCGGGGCTGTACCGGTAGCTATGTGGTTCATCTCTCTCCTATGTGCTTCAATACAATAATCTCATGAGCTGCCTTACATGATTGAGATTCATATGATGATGCTTGTAATCTAGATGTCATTATGCTAGTCAAGTGAGTTTTACTTATGTGACACTACACCATGGACCAAATGAGAGGGCAAAGAACTGCCGGCAAAAATCCACTTAACATGGCAATTAGACTGCCGGGACATGTTAACTGCCGGTATAGATTATAGAAGGGCACCTTATCTGCCGGCACATGTGGTTACGTGTTGGTACATTTGTTCCTGTTTGGACGGGGACGAAAAATAGCACGCTTTGCCCGCGGGAGAGTGAAAAGTTAGGCGCGAGACGCGAAATATTGGGCGCGTGGCTGCACCTCGGAATCCCTAATGCACCGCTCCACACCAAAATTCCCCAATCCCCTCTCTCAGGCTCTCGACCGCGCCGCCGCTGTTCAATCCTCCATGCGCCCTCCACCGCGCCGCCGTGAACCTCCACCTCGTCCGCCGCATCCCCAAGGCCACCCCCGTCCGCCGCATTCCCATGCCCCCTCTGCCGCCTGGGCTGATTGCGCTGGCGCTCTGGCCCCTCTATCTCGCGCGCCGCCGTCTTCCATCCCTGTCTCTTCCTGTGCGCCACCCTCTCTCTCTCTCTCTCTCTCTCTCCATGACCGTCCTTGGCGCTGAAGGTCTCGTCCTCCCCATGGCCACTCCTCTCTGCGGCTCGTGCCCGTGTCGTCTCTCTCGCGCTACACCGTGCGCCGCCCTCTGTCCTCTCTCTCTCTACATGTGTGCCGTATGCATCCCTCTATCTACCACCGCCAAGCCCATTTGGTAGGAACTTGGATGGCCACCAGATCTATGTCTGCTTCACCGGTGCACCTCCAAGACCCTCGACCTCACGTTGGACTTGCATCTGCTTTATCTTTGTTCTCCCCGTCCGTTGAAGGTGACTATGTTCTTCATGGATGATGGGAAAGTAGCCAAGTAGGTGATTTTGTTTCTGTTTGAATCATGTGAAATAGATTACTAATTATGTGATTTGTTCTTGCTGGACGATGGGGTAGACAATTTATTACCATACTTAACATGTTGTAGTAGTAGTAGTACTAGTGAAATTGAAATAGAAACTGCAATTTGTTACCTGTGGCTGTTTTAACATCTCAGATATCAATATGTGGTAGTCAAAACTGTTGAAATAAAAATGGTGCATGAGTTCTGTGTTAAATCTCTGCCTCCTGTTTGCGAATTTCTATTTACATGTGCTGTTGTAAAGTTTCTAGATTGTGTTTGTGTTTTGTGTTGTTACTGTCATGTGAATATTCAGATTGGCACTCTCATATTTTTTTCAGTAAATGTGTCTTGCTTGTTGACGGATTAGATTGTACATTTTTTCTATGTGATCCATGGAAGTAGTAGTACTAGTGTTCCTCGGTTATTTGTAGTGAGAGAAGAAACTTGTATTATTCATCTCACTTGCCAGCAAGTTGCAGCATAAGCAGAAGGAAAGATTTGTATAGACGCCATGCATGATTTTGCGGTTCGGGTTGGGATGTAGCTGCTGAGTTTTTGGCGTCTGCTATGTTATCATAAGGTCACGGTCTATACAGTATACATGCTGATGTTTTCCATCTGATTAGGTTTAGAAATAGACATGCCCGTACCAGCGATTTGGTGTTGTATTTTCTTATTTCACAATGCTTCATCCATCTTATTAGTTGAATGATAATACTTCTTTGTTGCTTTTCTCAGTTAAGACAAGAGATGTAGAACTGAACTGGGTTGAACAAGCTTGAAGCTAATTTTCTGAATTTGATCTTATACTGAGATAAGTAAGTGCCTTGCGGTTCTAGCTCCTTTGTTCTTTTGATAATTCAGCTTGTTTGTGTGCACTTCTATATATTTATCTGATTGTCAAAGTGGTGCTGAATTTCTGATTTGGAGTGCTAGTATCATCATGTGCAGAGTTTTTGTGTATAGATGCGCCCACTTTCAGAAATTAGTAATTCAATGTAGAATATCTAAAATTTAGCTTGAACTTCTGAAGCACACATTGGCAAATTTTCAAGACATGTTTACTTGATTATTTCTGTTTAAAGATGAACCTTTAGTTTAATTAATCAATCTTCCTGTTGTGTCTTAGGTTAATTTTAATAACACTTCTGAAAAATGGATAAGGGCTGGCTGAATGAGGATAGACACTTCTAAACAGTTCCTGGCTTGAAGCTAGTGATGTCCAGGGGCATTTAGGGTGTGTTAGGGAGAGCTCCACTCCACTTCCCTCCATACCTAAACTCCACTCCGCCAACAAGCTCTGCAGCAGCCTATGTGTTAAGTGCTTGATTTTGTCAATTGAAGTACACTATGTGTTATACTAGGATGGTTATTATTTATAGCACACAGAAGCATTTTTTCTGCAATGAATAATGGAGTTCAGGATTTTGTATTTATTTCTTAACTTCCTCACGGTGGTTGCTGCTTCATTTACTCAACTGAGTGCACTATGCAGTTGCACTAGGATTACCACAATGTGGAAGCGCTTCCGCAAGGAACAAAAGATCCTTTATCATCTAGAGATGATGTATGAAGTAAAGGTATGGAACTTCCATTTGTAGATTTCTAGCATACTTAGCTTGATGTAATTAAGTTCAAGTTATGATGCTTGATCTGTTAAGATATTTCCTATTCCTATGCCCAAGGTATAGAAACATAAAGATAAAATGTGTGTTCCAGATGTCATTGGCGCAAAGGATCAATGATTTCTTAAATCAGAGATTGAAGCACATGGGTCTCTTCATATAAAGCTAATCTTTGGAGGTAATGATACATGTGGAGTACATTACCTTTTGCTCTTCTAAGGAACAACGTTTTTGTTAAAATGATCATGCTTATCCCCATGTATGCTGCAATGCCAAATACTCTGTGTGATCTCTCTTCTAGCAGTAAGTTGATTTGACAGATTTTTTCCGTGGGTATACTCTGATATTTCTTTCCCAGTATAATACACATATGAGAATACACATCAGATTATTTTTGTATATAGATTCTGGTGTTCCAAGCTGATGCTCTGTCCTAAATAGTATTGGTGAGACTTGATACATCAGTAGTAGATGAGAGAATGTACCTACATGCTGGGACGGGAAGACAACATGCAACTGTCTTTTAGCATCAGGGAAACCTGAATATCTATGGTGAATAAAGGAGAACTTGACTTTTTTAAGTTAATTGTTCCTTACGCATCTGTCTAGCTGAGAATGGTCGAAAACTGAACGGTACCTCGACTAAACCATCATGATAAACTTGGCAGCCCAACCTGAACTAAACCCACTAGGTAATTCCGTCAACCGAACCAAAACTAAACCAACTCATTTTTACCAGCCAAATCAAACTAAACTGAGTGCCAAACTTTGGGCTCAACCATTTGCAAAATTTTGTTGAAAATTGTTCTGTCGAATGGTTCCGAACATGACCGTCATGGCCCAGGTACGTCCAGCCTTGGCGACGTGGCTCGATAGAGTTCAGAACGCAAATAAAGACGCAGGCCTATTAAGCAATCTCATTAACGGGTCTGAACCATGGGTTGTACTTTTTTGGAAGCAAAACTATTGGAAACCATGCCTGACCAGACCCAATTGTTTCCTACACAGAACCAACTAAACTAAACCGTCATCATGCCCAACACATTAACGCGGAACTAAATAGACCCACGAGGATAAACTGACCCACCACGCCCGGTTAATCAAAACACACTCCCAGGTTTACACATCTGGGATGCTATTTTCATGTGTGGGTAAGAGCTTGGTTTTTGAACTAAGTCAGAGGCTCGCAAGATCAAACTACCCATGTTATAGCCTCATCCCACTAGGTTCAAGAGCGGTACAAACTTCAAAAAGATCATATTTCTTGTAAGTTAGAGAAATTCTTTGAAAGTTATGAGATCTTGTCTGAGTTCACAGTTTATTGCAGCAGTATGCAGATCATATGTTCTGCAATCCTCTCATTGTTTTTTACTTGTCAATCTTTCAGGCAACAACATTGGAGCTCTGGTACATGTGTTGGAGGCTTGTTCTGGCTGAATAAAATGGGAGTCTCATAAATAGTTACGGAAGGGTGGTCATTTTGGTAATATGTCTAGTTTGCTAGACTTATAGTATACTGCTAGAGGCTTGGTGGAATCTAGATCACTAGATGTTCTCCTAATTTTTGTTATGTACGTGGCCAATGGCAAACCCGTATGTTGTTCAGCATTTGTATGTTGTTCAGCACGCAATTTTCAGAAACAATGTTTTGACACATTTATTTGATGATAATGGTTATTAATGAAGAAGAAAATACGCATCTGTTCTTTGCCCACATATCTGGAGGTGTCCTGCATTTTCTTGCTTCGATTGCACCTGTGGCTTCATACTATGGAAATTGAGGAAAATGCATTGAAGACAAGTGTGCACTTCAACTGCCGGCAGAACTCAGTTCTAAGGGCAATCAACTGCCGGTAGAAGTATTGCCGGCAGATAGAAGTATCTGCCGCTAAACTAACCTATCTGCCGGGAGAACTCTAGCTACACGGGCATACAAACTGCCGGCACAAATAAAACTGCCGGCAAAGATCTTTGCCGGCAGGGTTATAGAGGGCAGGCCAAACTGCCGGGAAAAAATCTTTGCCGGCAGTTACATTGCCCTCTTATGTGACCTTTCCCGGCAGCAGAGGTGCCCTTATGTTTCGTCCATGGTGTAGTGTGATCTCCGGAGACTCCTCGTCCCACGTGTGTAAAGGTGACAGTGTGTGCACCGTGTGGGTCTCTTAGGCTAGATTTCACAGAATACTTATTCACTGTTGAATGGCATAGTGAGGTGCTTATTTATATCTCTTTATGATTGCAATGTGTTTGTATCACAATTTATCTATGTGCTACTCTAGTGATGTGTTATTAAAGTAGTTCTATTCCTCCTGCACGTGTGTAAAGGTGACAGTGTGTGCACCGTGTTAGTACTTGGTTTATGCTATGATTATGATCTCTTGTAGATTATGAAGTTAACTATTGCTATGATATATTGATGTGATCTATTCCTCCTACATATGCATGAAGGTGACAGGTGTGCATGCTATGCTAGTACTTGGTTTAGTCTCGTTGATCTATCTTACACTAAAGGTTACTAAAACATGAGCATTATTGTGGAGCTTGTTAACTCCGGCATTGAGGGTCCGTGTAATCCTACGCAATGTGTTCATCATCCAACAAAAGTGTAGAGTATGCATTTATCTATTCTGTTATGTGATCAATGTTGAGAGTGTCCACTAGTGAAAGTCTATTCCCTAGGCCTTGTTCCTAAATATCGCTATCGTCGCTTGTTTACTCGTTTCTATCGTGTTACTACCGCTCGCATTACTACCGCTTGTTTCATCGTTCCGGGCAAAGCACTTTTCCGGTGTCGTTGCCGTTGCTACTCGCTTATTCATACCACCTGTATTTCACTATCTCTTCGCCGAACTAGTGCACCTATTAGGTGTGTTGGGGACACAAGAGACTTCTTGCTTTGTGGTTGCAGGGTTGCATGAGAGGGATATCTTTGACCTCTTCCTCCCCGAGTTCGATAAACCTTGGGTATCCACTTAAGGGAAACTTGCCGCTGTTCTACAAACCTCTGCTCTTGGAGGCCCAACACTGTCTACAAGAATAGAAGCTCCCGTAGACATCAAGCACTTTTCCGGCGCCGTTGCCGAGGAGGAAAGGTAAAAAGGCACTCATACTACGGTCCCGGGTAAAGTATTTTTCTCGGCGCCGTTGTGTGTGTGCTCAAAGCTATTTCCTTTAGATCCTGCAATTGCATCTTGTTGTTTCTTGTTTACACTAGTTTGGCATAATGTACAAGAGTGAGCTTCTTATTCTATTTCCCGATTTAAAACATGGATTGTTTGATGCGGAAATTAAAAAACCTATGAAATCTTATTTGCATGCCTGGTAGTAATATTAGTATGAACGCTTTGAACAGCATTGTTGATAATGATATAGAAAGTTCTAAGCTTGGGGAAGTCTGGTTTTCATGATATTTTTAGTCCCCCAAGCATTGAGGAGAAAATTTTCTTTGATGATACTTTGCCTCCTATTTATGATGATTATAATGATAGTGGTCTTTTGGTGCCACCTACTATGGAGAGTAAATTTTGTTGTGATTATACTATGCCTCCTACACTTGATGAGAATAATAATGATAGCTACTTTGTTGAATTTGCTCCCACTACAACTAATAAAATTGACTATGCCTATGTGGAGAGTAATTATTTTATGCATGAGACTCATGATAAGAATGCTTTATGTGATAGTTATATTGTTGAGTTTGCTCATGATACCACTGGATATTATTATGAGAGAGGAAAATATGGTTGTAGAAATTTTCATGTTACTAAAATGCCTCTCTATGTGCTGAAATTTTTCAAGCTACACTTGTTTTATCTTCCTATGCTTGTTACTTTGCTCTTCATGAACTTGTTTATTTACAAGATTCCTATGCATAGGAAGCATGTTAGACTTAAATGTGTTTTGAATTTGCCTCTTGATGCTCTCTTTTGCTTCAAATACTATTTCTTGCGAGTGCATCATTAAAATTGCTCGAGCCCATCTTAATGGCTAAAAAGAAAGAACTTCTTGGGAGATAACCCATGTGTTATTTTGCTACAGTACTTTGTTTTATATTTGTGTCTTGGAAGTTGTTTACTACTGTAGCAACCTCTCCTTATCTTAGTTTTGTGTTTTGTTGTGCCAAGTAAAGTCTTTGATAGTAAAGTAAGTACTAGATTTGGATTACTGCGCAGAAACAGATTTCTTTGCTGTCACGAATCTGGGTCTGTCTCCCTGTAGGTAGCTCAGAAAATTACGCAAATTTACGAGCATGATCCTCAGATATGTACGCAACTTTCATTCAATTTGAGCATTTTCGTTTGATCAAGTCTGGTGCCATTTTAAAATTCATCAATACGAACTGTTCTGTTTTGACAGATTCTGCCTTTTATTTCGCATTGCCTCTTTCGCTATGTTGGATGAATTTCTTTGATCCATTAATGTCCAGTAGCTTTATGCAATGTCCAGAAGTGTTAAGAATGATTGTGTCACCTCTGAACATGTTAATTTTTATTGTCCACTAACCCTCTAATGAGTTGTTTCGAGTTTGGTTTGGAGGAAGTTTTCAAGGGTCAAGAGAGGAGGATGATATACTACGATCAAGGAGAGTGAAAGCTCTAAGCTTGGGGATGCACCCGGTGGTTCACCCCTGCATATATCAAGAAGACTCAAGCGTCTAAGCTTGGGGATGCCCAAGGCATCCCCTTCTTCATCGACAACATTATCGGGTTCCTCCCCTGAAACTATATTTTTATTCCATCACATCTTATGTGCTTTTTCTTGGAGCGTCTGTGTGCTTTTGTTTTTGTTTTTGTTTGAATAAATTGGATTACATCATGTTTGTGTGGGAGAGAGACACGCTCCGCTGGTTCATAACACATGTGTTCTTAGCTCATAATATTCATGGCGAAGTTTCCTCTTCGTTAAATTGTTATATGGTTGGAATTGGAAAATGATACATGTAGTAATTGCTATAAATGTCTTGGGTAATGTGATACTTGGAAATTGTTGTGCTCATGTTTAAACTCTTGCATCATATGCTTTGCACCCATTAATGAAGAAATACATAGAGCATGCTAAAATTTGGTTTGCATATTTGGTTTCTCTAAGGTCTAGATAATTTCTAGTTTTGAGTTTGAACAACAAGGAAGACGGTGTAGAGTCTTATAATGTTTTCAATATGTCTTTTATGTGAGTTTTGCTGCACCGTTCATCCTTGTGTTTGTTTCAAATAAGCCTTGCTAGCCTAAACCTTGTATCGAGAGGGAATACTTCTCATGCATCCAAAATACTTGAGCCAACCACTATGCCATTTGTGTCCACCATACCTACCTATACTACATGGTATTTTCCCGCCATTCCAAAGTAAATTGCTTGAGTGCTACCTTTAAAATTCCATCATTCACCTTTGCAATATATAGCTCATGGGACAAATAGCTTAAAAACTATTGTGGTATTGAATATGTACTTATGCACTTTATCTCTTATTAAGTTGCTTGTTGTGCGATAACCATGTTCCTGGGGACGCCATCTACTCTTTGTTGAATATCATGTGAGTTGCTATGCATGTTCGTCTTGTCTGAAGTAAGGGAGGTTTTCACAATCAAATGGTTTGAGTATGCATATTGTTAGAGAAGAACATTGGGCCGCTAACTAAAGCCATGAATCATGGTAGAAGTTTCAGTTTGGACATAAAACCTCAATCTCTTATGAGAATATTAATCGTTGTTGAATGCTTAAGCATTAAAAGAGGAGTCCATTATCTCGTTGTCTATGTTGTCCCGGTATGGGTGTCTAAGTTGAAGAATGATCAAAAGCGAGAAATCCAATGCGAACTTTCTCCTTAGACCCTTGTACAGAGCGGCATAGAGGTACCCCTTTGTGACACTTGGTTGAAACATATGTTATGCAATGATGATCGGTGTTAACCCAAGCTAATTAGGACAAGGTGCGGGCACTATTGGTACACTATGCATGAGGCTTGCAACTTATAAGATATAATTTACATGATGCATATGCTTTATTACTACCGTTGACAAAATTGTTTCATGTTTTCAAAATCAAAGCTCTAGCACAAATATAGCAA
The DNA here is from genome assembly GCF_022539505.1 of Lolium rigidum. NCBI lineage: Eukaryota > Viridiplantae > Streptophyta > Magnoliopsida > Poales > Poaceae > Lolium > Lolium rigidum. The sequence continues at coordinate 233,277,114 of NC_061509.1, forward strand.
TCGATGCTTTTCCTCTATGAGGACCATTCTTTTACTTTCAATGTTGAGTCAGCTCACCTATTTCTCTCCACCTCAAGAAGCAAACACTTGTGTGAACTGTGCATTGATTCCTACATACTTTCTTATTGCACTTATTATATTACTCTATGTTGACAATATCCATGAGATATACATGTTACAAGTTGAAAGCAACCGCTGAAACTTAATCTTCTTTTGTGTTGTTTCAATACCTTTACTTTGAATTATTGCTTTATGAGTTAACTCTTATGCAAGACTTATTGATGCTTGTCTTGAAGTGCTATTCATGAAAAGTCTTTGCTTTATGATTCACTTGTTTACTCATGTCATACACATTGTTTTGATCGCTGCATTCACTACATATGCTTTACAAATAGTATGATCAAGATTATGATGGCATGTCACTCCGTAAATTATCTTTGTTATCGTTTTACCAGCTCGGGACGAGCGTAACTAAGCTTGGGGATGCCGATACGTCTCCAACGTATCGATAATTTCTTGTGTTCCATGCCACATTATTGATGTTATCTACATGTTATATGCACACTTTATGTCATATTCGTGCATTTTCCGGAACTAACCTATTAACAAGATGCCGAAGTGCCGCTCTCGTTTTCTGCCGTTTTTGGTTTCGTAAATCCTAGTAACGAAATATTCTCGAATCGGACGAAATCAACGCCAAAGATCTTAGAATCCCCGGAAGCATCCAGAACACACGAGAGGGACCGGAGGGGGGCACGTGCCCACCACACCATACCTCGGCGCGGCCTAGGGGGCCCGCGCCCCCTAGGGTTTGGCCAGCCCTTCAGCCCTCCAGAGCCGCCTCTTCGCCTATTTAAAGCCTCCGTCGCGAAAACCCTGAGGCGTTCGACGAAAACCACAGAAACCTTCCAGAGCCGCCGCCATCGCGAAGCCAAGATCTGGGGGACAGGAGTCTCTGTTCCGGCACCCTGCCGGAGCGGGGAAGTGCCCCCGGAAGGCTTCTCCATCGACACCGCCGCCATCTCCACCGCCATCTTCATCACCGCTGCTGCTCCCATGAGGAGGGAGTAGTTCTCCATCGAGGCTCGGGGCTGTACCGGTAGCTATGTGGTTCATCTCTCTCCTATGTGCTTCAATACAATAATCTCATGAGCTGCCTTACATGATTGAGATTCATATGATGATGCTTGTAATCTAGATGTCATTATGCTAGTCAAGTGAGTTTTACTTATGTGATCTCCGGAGAATCCTCGTCCCACGTGTGTAAAGGTGACAGTGTGTGCACCGTGTGGGTCTCTTAGGCTAGATTTCACGGAATACTTATTCACCGTTGAATGGCATAGTGAGGTGCTTATTTATATCTCTTTATGATTGCAATGTGTTTGTATCACAATTTATCTATGTGCTACTCTAGTGATGTGTTATTAAAGTAGTTCTATTCCTCCCGCACGTGTGTAAAGGTGACAAGTGTGTGCACCGTGTTAGTACTTGGTTTATGCTATGATTATGATCTCTTGTAGATTATGAAGTTAACTATTGCTATGATATATTGATGTGATCTATTCCTCCTACATATGCATGAAGGTGACAAGTGTGCATGCTATGCTAGTACTTGGTTTAGTCTCGTTGATCTATCTTACACTAAAGGTTACTAAAACATGAGCATTATTGTGGAGCTTGTTAACTCCGGCATTGAGGGTTCGTGTAATCCTACGCAATGTGTTCATCATCCAACAAAAGTGTAGAGTATGCATTTATCTATTCTCGTTATGTGATCAATGTTGAGAGTGTCCACTAGTGAAAGTCTATTCCCTAGGCCTTGTTCCTAAATATCGCTATCGCCGCTTGTTTACTCGTTTTACCGTGTTACTACCGCCGCATTACTACCGCTTGTTTATTGTCTCCGGGCAAAGCACTTTTCTCGGTGTCGTTGCCGTTGCTACCGCTTATTCATACCACCTGTATTTCACTATCTCTTCGCCGAACTAGTGCACCTATTAGGTGTGTTGGGGACACAAGAGACTTCTTGCTTTGTGGTTGCAGGGTTGCATGAGAGGGATATCTTTGACATCTTCCTCCCTGAGTTCGATAAACCTTGGGTATCCACTTAAGGGAAACTTGCTGCTGTTCTACAAACCTCTGCTCTTGGAGGCCCAACACTGTCTACAAGAATAGAAGCTCCCGTAGACATCAGCACCAAACAAACAGAGGCATCTTCATAAGTAGGGACAGCTTTTGCAAGTGGTATATCTTTAAGATCTTCATGCATACTAACATGGGTGAAAAATTCTTCTATATTATCTCTTCCAATTATAGACCCTTGTCCCACAGGTATATCTTTTACAGTAAAATTAAGAGGAAACATGTTGAAATAAGTAAAGCAAATGCAAGTAACTAAATTTTTTTTTGTGTGTTTTTGATATAGCAAACAAGACAGTAAATAAAGTAAAGCTAGCAACTAATTTTTTTGTGTTTTGATATAATGCAGCAAACAAAGTAGTAAATAAAATAAAGCAAGACAAAAACAAAGTAAAGAGATTGGGAAGTGGATACTCCCCTTGCAGCGTGTCTTGATCTCCCCGCAACGGCGCTGGTAAAAAGAGCTTGATGGCGTGTAACTCACACGCTCGTTGGGAACCCCAAGAGGAAGGTATGATGCGCACAATAGCAAGTTTTCCCTTAGTAAGAAACCAAGGTTTATCGAACCAGGAGGAGCCAAGAAGCACGTCGAAGGTTGATGGCGGCGGGATGTAGTGCGGTGCAACACCAGGGATTCCGGCGCTAACGTGGAACCTGCACAACACAACCAAAGTACTTTGCCCCAACGAAACAGTTGAGGTTGTCAATCTCACCGGCTTGCTGTAACAAAGGGTTAATCGTATTGTGTGGAAGATGATTGTTTGCAAGAAAACAAGAAGAACAAGTATTGCAACAGATTTGTATTTCAAGATAAAAGAATGGACCGGGTCCACGGCTTACTAGAGGTGTCTCTCCCATAAGATAAAAGCATGTTGGGTGAACAAATTACGTCGGACAATTGACAAATAGAGAGGGCATACACATACATGTCATGATAAATATAGTGAGATTTAATTGGGCATTATGACAAAGTACATAGACCGCCATCAATCGCATCTATGCCTAAAGTCCACCTTCAGTTATCATCCGAACCCCTTCCAGTATTAAGTTGCAAAGCAACAGACAATTGCATTAAGTATGGTGCGTAATGTAATCAACAACTACATCCTTAGACATAGGGATAAAACATTGATGCTATGTCTAAGGATGTAGTTGTTGATTACATTACGCACCATACTTAATGCAATTATCTGTTGCTTTGCAACTTAATACTGGAAGGGTTCGGATGATAATCTGAAGGTGGACTTTTTACGCATAGATGCAGCTTGGATGGCGGTCTATGTACTTTGTCGTAATGCCCAATTAAATCTCACTGTATCTGATCATGACATGTATGTGCATTGTTATGCCCTCTCTATTTGTCAATTGCCCGACCGTAATTTGTTCACCCAACATGCTTTTATCTTATGGGAGAGACACCTCTAGTGAACCGTGGACCCCGGTCCATTCTTTTATACCGAAATACAAATCTGCTCGCAATACTTGTTTTTTTACTGTTTTCTTGCAAACAATCATCTTCCACACAATACGGTTAATCCTTTGTTACAGCAAGCCGGTGAGATTGACAACCTCACTCGCTTCATTGGGGCAAAGTACTTTGGTTGTGTTGTGCAGGTTCCACGTTGGCGCCGAATCCCCGGTGTTGCGCCGCACTACATCCCGCCGCCATCAACCTTCAACGTGCTTCTTGACTCCTACTCGGTTCGATTAAACCTTGGTTTCTTTCTCGAGGGAAAACTTGTCGCCGTGCGCATCATACCTTCCTCTTGGGGTTCCCAACGAACGTGTGAGTTACACTCCATCAAGCTCTTTTTCTGGCGCCGTTGCCGGGGAGATCAATACACGCTGCAAGGGGAGTCTCCACTTCCCAATCTCTTTACTTTGTTTTTGTCTTGCTTTATTTTATTTACTACTTTGTTTGCTGCATTATATCAAAACACAAAAAAATTAGTTGCTAGCTTTACTTTATTTATTGTCTTGTTTGCTATATCAAAAACACACAAAAAATTAGTTACTTGCATTTATTTTATTTGATTCATCATGTTTCCTTTTAATTTTACCACAAAAGACATACCGGTAGGACGCGGGTCTATAATTGGGAGAAACAATATAGAAGAATTTTTCAATCATGTTAGTACCGTTGAAGATTTTGAAGATAGACACTTGGTAGAACTTGCTCCTACTTATGAAATTGCTGCTGCTATAGTTCGCATGTTGGAAACTAAATTTGTTAATCTCAATCCTATAATCCAACATATGTTTCTCACACTCGGTGATATGGAAGAGGGGGAAAAGAAAGATTTTGTTTTAGAAACCTTTCTTAGAGAATTTGGTGGTCTAGCAAGTGAGGCTAGAAAGGTCTTTGCTAAATTTAATATGCTTGGTTCTCATACTAATTTTGTTGGTCTCCTTGAAAAAATGGACATGGATATAATAAGGTACACTAATAATGCGAATGATGGGGGGAGATCAAAGCACCAATACCATGTAAACTCCTAGCTATGAATGATGCACTAGAAAATAACTATGCTTGGCTTGTTCCTGAAAATTTGTTCGATGAGAGTAGCAAGCCCAAGACTAATGAAAAGGGAGACGCTGAAACTTATGTATCCAATATACTATGCATGGTTGAGAAAACTCCAAACCCCGCTGTAGATGCACCACCCTTTGATAACACTTGAGATACACTTTCTGCGCCTAGCTGAAAGGCGTTAAAGAAAAGTGCTTATGGGAGACAACCCATGTTTTTAGTACAGTATTTTTGTTTTATATTTGAGTCTTGGAAGTTTTTTACTACTGTAGCAACATCTCCTTATCTTAGTTTTATGTTTTGTTGTGCCAAGTAAAGTCTTTGATAGTAAAGTAAATACTAGATTTGGATTACTCGCGTAGAAACAGATTTCTTTGTCTGTCACGAATCTGGGTCTAATTCTCTGTAGGTAACTCAGAAAATTAAGCCAATTTACGTGAGTGATCCTCAGATATGTACGCAACTTTCATTCAATTTGGGCATTTTCATTTCAGCAAGTCTGGTGCCCTAATAAAATTCATCTTTACGGAATGTTCTGTTTTGATAGATTCTGCCTTTTATTTCGCATTGCCTCTTTTGCTATGTTGGATGAATTTCTTTGATCCATTAATGTCCAGTAGCTTTATGCAATGTCCAGAAGTGTTAAGAATGATTGTGTCACCTCTGAACATGTTAATTTTTATTGTGCACTAACCCTCTAATGAGTTGTTTCGAGTTTGGTGTGGAGGAAGTTTTCAAGGATCAAGAGAGGAGTATGATACAATATGATCAAGGAGAGTGTAAGCTCTAAGCTTGGGGATGCCCCGTGGTTCACCCCTGCATATTCTAAGAAGACTCAAGCGTCTAAGCTTGGGGATGCCCAAGGCATCCCCTTCTTCATCGACAACATTATCAGGTTCCTCCCCGAAACTATATTTTTATTCGGCCACATCTTATGCACTTTGCTTGGAGCGTCGGTTTGTTTTTGTTTTTGTTTTGTTTGAATAAAATGGATCCTAGCATTCACTTTATGGGAGAGAGACACGCTCCGCTGTAGCATATGGACAAGTATGTCCTTAGGCTCTACTCATAGTATTCATGGCGAAGTTTCTTCTTCGTTAAATTGTTATATGGTTGGAATTGGAAAATACTACATGTAGTAACTCTAAAATGTCTTGGATAATTTGATACTTGGCAATTGTTGTGCTCATGTTTAAGCTCTTGCATCATATACTTTGCACCCATTAATGAAGAAACACTTAGAGCTTGCTAATTTGGTTTGCATATTTGGTTTCTCTAGAGTCTAGATAATATCTAGTATTGAGTTTTGAACAACAAGGAAGACGGTGTAGAGTCTTATAATGTTTACAATATGTCTTTTATGTGAGTTTTGCTGCACCGTTCATCCTTGTGTTTGTTTCAAATAACCTTGCTAGCCTAAACCTTGTATCGAGAGGGAATACTTCTCATGCATCCAAAATCCTTGAGCCAACCACTATGCCATTTGTGTCCACCATACCTACCTACTACATGGTATTTATCCGCCATTCCAAAGTAAATTGCTTGAGTGCTACCTTTAAAATTCCATCATTCACCTTTGCAATATATAGTTCATGGGACAAATAGCTTAAAAACTATTGTGGTATTGAATATGTACTTATGCACTTTATCTCTTATTAAGTTGCTTGTTGTGCGATAACCATGCTTCTGGGGACGCCATCAACTACTCTTTGTTGAATATCATGTGAGTTACTATGCATGTCCGTCTTGTCTGAAGTAAGAGAGATCTACCACCTTAATGATTGGAGCATGCATATTGTTAGAGAAGAACATTGGGCCGCTAACTAAAGCCATGATTCATGGTGGAAGTTTCAGTTTTGGACATATATCCTCAAATCTCATATGAGAATAATAATTGTTGCCACATGCTTATGCATTAAAGAGGAGTCCATTATCTCGTTGTCCATGTTGTCCCGGTATGGATGTCTAAGTTGAGAATAATCAAAAGCGAGAAATCCAAAATGCGAGCTTTCTCCTTAGACCTTTGTACAGCGGCATGGAGGTACCCCATTGTGACACTTGGTTAAAACATGTGTATTGCGATGATCCGGTAGTCCAAGCTAATTAGGACAAGGTGCGGGCACTATTAGTATACTATGCATGAGGCTTGCAACTTGTAAGATATAGTTTACATAACTCATATGCTTTATTACTACCGTTGACAAAATTGTTTCATGTTTTCAAAATAAAAGCTCTAGCACAAATATAGCAATCGATGCTTTCCTCTTTGAAGGATCATTCTCTTTACCTTTATGTTGAGTCAGTTCACCTATTTCTCTCCACCTCAAGAAGCTAACACTTGTGTGAACTGTGCATTGATTCCTACATACTTGCATATTGCACTTGTTATATTACTCTATGTTGACAATTATCCATGAGATATACATGTTATAAGTTGAAAGCAACCGCTGAAACTTAATCTTCCTTTGTGTTGCTTCAATACCTTTACTTTGATTTATTGCTTTATGAGTTAACTCTTATGCAAGACTTATTGATGCTTGTCTTGAAGTACTATTCATGAAAAGTCTTTGCTTTATGATTCACTTGTTTACTCATGTCATTACCATTGTTTTGATCGCTGCATTCATTACATATGTTTACAAATAGTATGATCAAGGTTATGATGGCATGTCACTTCAGAAATTATCTTTGTTATCGTTTTACCTGCTCGGGACGAGCAGAACTAAGCTTGGGGATGCTGATACGCCTCCGACGTATCGATAATTTCTTATGTTCCATGCCACATTATTGATGATATCTACATGTTTTATGCACACTTTATGTCATATTCGTGCATTTTCTGGAACTAACCTATTAACAAGATGCCGAAGAGCCGATTGTCAGTTTTCAGCTGTTTTTGGTTTCAGAAATCCTAGTAACGAAATATTCTCGGAATTGGACGAAATCAACGCCCGTGGTCCTATTTTGCCACGAAGCTTCTAGAAGACCGAAGAGGAGTCGAAGTGGGGCCACGAGGCGCCGCCACCATAGGGCGGCGCGGCCCGGGCCCTGGCCGCGCCGACCTGTGGTGTGGGGCCTGTTAGTTCGAAGAAAATGCGAATATGACATAAAGTGTGCCTTAAAAATCCATTGCTAAAATATCATCAATAATGGCATGGAACATAAGAAATTATCGATGCGTCGGA